>NC_053390.1:342387083-342720357 GCF_905171765.1 Bufo bufo | reverse complement strand
TGTATTTACAGAACGTGGAAAAAGCAGCTTTTCCTGCTCTAAAACATGGTGCTTTCAGATTGCACTGAATTGTCTGGTGACAGAATCCTTTGCCTCTGCAGATAGTTTTGGCCTTAATGACCAAACCCTATTTTTCAAATCTGACATGTGTGACTTTATGTGGTAATAACTTTGGAACGCTTTAAAGCGAACCTTTCACCTGGATTTCACTTACTAAACTATCACCAGTACCTTATAGATCATCCTCATAGTGTTAGCACATGGTCTTGTCCCGCTTTCCTTGGATGTATATTCTTCTCCAGCTCCTGAAGTCACGTTAGAAGTCAAGGGGGTAGCCCTTCCCTCACTCCAGGCTGTAACTCCCCTGCCCTAACCCCGCCTCTATGCAGTCTAATTGACACCCGGCTCAGTCGCCGGGACCGCGCTTGTACAGGCGGCGCATGCGCCGTCGGCCTCAGTAGCAGCGCGATCCCGTCTATCGCGCGGACTCAAGCGCGATCCTGTGACTGAATCGCGCATGCGCCGTCCGTCCCCGATGCCTGCCTGTCTTCTGTTCCTCAGGCGCCACAGGCAGGCATCGGGGACGGACGGCTTTGTATACTGGAGCGGCTGGGGGGGGGATCTGTAGATGAAATTTTTATGGGGACATCTGTGGATGGCACAGTTATGGGCTGGGGGGGTCTGTGGATGGCACTGTTATGGGGTTGGGGTCTGTGGATGGCACATATATAACAGTGCCACCCACAGATCCCCAGTAACAGTGCCAGACACAGATCCCCCTGTAACAGTGCCAGACACAGATCCCCCATAACAGTTTCCGTCACAGATCCCCCCCCATAACAGTGTCCGTCATCCACAGATCCCCCCCATAACAGTGTCCGTCATCCACAGATCCCCCCCATAACAGTGTCCGTCATCCACAGATCCCCCCCATAACAGTGTCCGTCATCCACAGATCCCCCCCATAACAGTGTCCGTCATCCACAGATCCCCTCATAACAGTGGCCGTCATCCACAGATCCCCCGTAATAGTGCCATCCACAGACCACCATTAGTTCCAAACCCACCAAACACACAGCACACCTTTTGGTTAAAAACATTTTTTTTCTTATTTTCCTCCCCAAAAACCTAGGTGCGTCTTATGGGCCGGTGCGTCTTATAGGGCGAAAAATACGGTAATTTACATGGAATCTTTTTAAGGGTCATAACTTTGCTATTTTTTTGTTGACTGAGCTTTGAGCATTTTGGGGTAAATATGACTTTTGAATGCTTTTTATGCCATTTTTTAGGAGGTGAGGTGTGCAAAAATTACAATTCTCTCAGTGTTTTTCATTTTTATGTTTTATGGGGTTCTCCATGCGGTATATATGATAACTGTTCTGTGGGTAGATACGATTATAACAATACCACATTTATATAGCTTTGTCATGGTTTACTACTTTTGCAGCATACAAATCACTTTTTTTAATTAAAAATAAATTATATTTTGCATTGCCATATACTAACATCCATAATATTTTTATTTTTCACCAATGTAAAAGACAAGACCTAACACAGTTACGTCTTGTCTTTTACAGGATGTGCTGTAGTTTTTATTGGTATCATCTTGGGATACATATGACTTTTTAATCACTTTATATTGAATTTTTTAAATAAGGGAGGTTAGGTGATAAAAACAGCAATTTCATCATTGTTTTTGAACTTTTTTCCTGCGTTCATCGTGTGGGATTAGTAACTTGATCAGGTTGTGACGAAATGCGGCAATACCAATTATGTGTAGTTTATTTATTTTTTCATTTTTTAAGCAGTTATAAATGAGCGGATAAAAGAAAAGTCAATTTATTTATTTTTACATTTTTATTTATTTTGTTTACATTTACTTTTTCTTTTTTACACTTTTTTTTAATCAAGTCCCACTTGGATCTTGAATATCCAGTGGGGCTGATGGCTGTACTATACTCTGCAATACTCTTCTATGGATGGCAAAGTATAGTACCATCAGTTTTACACTGACACTAAGCCTGATTAGACCCTCAGGCTTAGAAACATGGCAAGACCCGATGGGGGAGAGAGGGAGCCCCTTCCCTCTGTTAACCCCATGGATGCAGCAGGTGGCTACTGACTGCAGCATCTAAGGAGTTATATGGCCGGGTTAAACGGTCGGTTGTTGCAGCAGAGTATCAGCTGTATGTTACAGCTGACACCTGCTGCAAATGGTGGCGGCTCCATTCCTGAGCAGAGACTATCATGCTGTGACACTTTAGAGTCTCACAGCCCCAGTTAACAGTTCTGACTTAGCTGTATGTCTGATTCCAACAAGTTACATACAATCTGGACATACAGCTATGTCCATTTGCATTTGCAGCAAGGGGTTATACATGCAGATTTACACAAAGAGATTTGGAAACAAAAACTAATATCATATGACGTACCTTTGCATGGTAAGTGTGATGACCATCTTGGAAATTGATGGTGCCAAAAGCATCTGTGGGGCTGATCTTTGTATGCCTCTGTACCGACCATTCCTCATCATTTACCTCTTGTGGTAGAGAATATATTGGCCAGTCATAATCTATCCCTGGATGGTCTCCAATTAACCTTCCACAGCAACACCTAAAAACACTCATAGTTAGGCCTCGTTCGCATTTCCATTAGGAGATCCAGCAGGCTGATCTGGCACAGAGCAGCCTGCCGGATCCTCTACGAAATTATTTTTATTAATTATTTTTTGTAAAATTCGGTGAATCAGCCGAATCAAACTTTTCATAAATTCGCTCATCTCTAATTATACACTGCTTGTATCCAGGGGTTACGACCACCCTGCAATCTATCAGTAGTGGTCGTGCTTGCACAATATAAGAAAAAGTTCTGGTCTCTCTGGTGGGCAAGACCGCAGGAGTTTACATAGGGCGGTGCTTTTTCCTATAGTGTGTGAGGATGGCCACCGCTGCTGGATTGCAGGGTGGTCATAACCATGGAAACAAGCAGTATATAATGTGATGGAAAAATGAATGGGGCCAGCAGAGGAGACAATATGGACAATCACAATACATATGTGCCCTGTATTAACTTTATATGATAAATGCCATTTGATGTGAGACAACCCCTTTAACTCTCTGATTCTTCGAGGCTTAGGAGTCCAGTGGGTGGTCCTACCAATGATTACAGCTATCTCTATATGCACAGTCATACAGAGAAGGCTGCCAATCACTGAAAATTACAGCCTTCTTGACTCCAAATCAGGGAAAAAAACTGAGATTTAAATGACGAAATGGCAAGTTATACTAATCTATAGTTTATGATACAGTCAATCTGATGGTGAGGCTATTGCTGTGTACTCTTGTCATCATGTGAGTACTCTGGAATAGCGCTCTGATCAGATAACTAGTGATGAGCGGCATAGGCAATATTCGAATTTGCGATTTTTTGTGGAATTTTGGCCGAATATTCGCCATAAATTTAGCAAATTTGAGAATTCGTAATCTTCAGTCATTGTTTACTTGATTGCGAAAATCGTCAATGTAATAAATTTGTGATAAATTCGCAATTAGAATATTTAAAGACTATTCGCGAATACGAATATATAGCACTATATTCTAAATATTCCCGAATTCTCGAAGTGGCGATATTCTCGATTAAAATTAGCGATTTGAATATTCGCGCTCAACACTAATAAGAACTGACTGTATTATAAATTACTATGTATTATAATTACTACAGTCAGTTGGGGTGGTCAGGGGATCCACGGTCGGCTGGGAGATGCAGCCAACACGCGATCCGGGTTGTGTGTATAATCCCTAAGTAAAAAGACAACCTCTTTCAACCCTGAAACTATAATTATTGCCATGGGAAGCCACGGCCAGCCAGGCACATCTCCTTCAAATATTCAGGGAGCAAGAGGCACTAACTGGGAACAGTCCTATAAAGCATTTACTAACAGCATTGACTGCTTTATTCCAAACTTCCTGACATTATTTCTAGCAGGGAAATGAAACTGTATATGGCTAGTGAGTACATTAATTATAGCAGGTACATTCTACCGCTGGCTATATAGTGGATTAATATCCTGTGCATGGTGTATTTACTCGTAGGTTTTATGGATAACATGAAGAAACCATAAAAATCTAAGTAAATACCAGACTACTTCTTATACAGTCCTCAAATAATAGAGTGACAATAAAGCTTGGATTAGTGTCTGTGTAACCTGCCTTCATCTCTGCCATGCTGATTAAATGTACACTACTGGCAGCACTCGCCTGAGGCAAACATACTCCCGTGTTTGCTGACAGGAAATACTGTATATTGGGCAAATCCATGAACACTGGCCAAACTTTAAATCAGTTAAAGCACAATATCTATTAATACTTGGGGCACATTTATTAAGACTAGCGTTTTAGACGTAGGTCTTAATAAGCCTCTGCGTTGGCGGTGGATCACCGAAGTTATGTAGGGGCACAGGCCTCCACATACCTTTGGCATATCCACTACCTATTCTAAATGTAAGCCACCTTCCTTGCGGTTTTGCATTTTGACCATTTTCTACGCCTAAATGAGGCATAGAAAATGATAAAGAGATGGGCCGGGCCCACGCCATGCCCCCTTTTTTAGACCAGGGAAGACCAGGGAAACATGGCGTGTGACAGAATCTGTGCCAGATATACACCACAAAAGTAGCGCATATCTGTTCGTAAATGACCCCTCTTACATCGTATAAAAAAAGAAAGTAAGTGTCTCAGCAAATAACTGCAAACACCGTCAGAAGAACACAAAAAAACTGAATATTGTAAAAAAAAAAAAAAAAAAAAAAAAAATGTGCATCCTCCTGCATGCAGTACTATTTTTAAATCTAGAAAAATGTATCTCAGACGGAAATGGCTCCAACAGATGCGAAATGTGCATAACTAATGAACAGGATTCATTTTTTTTTACAGATCCAGTTTTTTTCCTGTTCTTCTGACAGATCAGAAGAACGGAAAATAAAACTGTGATATGAACTCTCCCTAAATCGTATTTCATTCATTTAGATTGCTGCTTACTCTGGGCTCCAAAGTCCAGGAGGAGGTCCTATCAGTGATTGACAGCTATCTCTGTATACACAGTCATAGAGGGGAGGCTGTCAGTCACTGATAGGACCATCTCCTTGTCTTCAGTCAGTGACTGACATCTATCTCTGTATACACAGTCATAGAGGGGAGGCTGTCAGTCACTGATAGGACCGTCTCCTTGTCTTCAGTCAGTGACTGACAGCTATCTGTGTATACACAGTCATAGAGGGGAGGCTGTCAGTCACTGATAGGACCATCTCCTTGTCTTCAGTCAGTGACTGACAGCTATCTCTGTATACACAGTCATAGAGGGGAGGCTGTCAGTCACTGATAGGACCATCTCCTTGTCTTCAGTCAGTGACTGACAGCCCTCTGTGTATACACAGTCATAGAGGGGAGGCTGTCAGTCACTGATAGGACCATCTCCTTGTCTTCAGTCAGTGACTGACAGCTATCTGTGTATACACAGTCATAGAGGGGAGGCTGTCAGTCACTGATAGGACCATCTCCTTGTCTTCAGTCAGTGACTGACAGCTATCTGTGTATACACAGTCATAGAGGGGAGACTGTCAGTCACTGATAGGACCATCTCCTTGTCTTCAGTCAGTGACTGACAGCTATCTGTGTATACACAGTCATAGAGGGGAGGCTGTCAGTCACTGATAGGACCGTCTCCTTGTCTTCAGTCAGTGACTGACAGCTATCTGTGTATACACAGTCATAGAGGGGAGACTGTCAGTCACTGATAGGACCATCTCCTTGTCTTCAGTGAGTGACTGACAGCTATCTGTGTACACACAGTCATAGAGGGGAGACTGTCAGTCACTGATAGGACCATCTCCTTGTCTTCAGTCAGTGACTGACAGCTATCTGTGTATACACAGTCATAGAGGGGAGGCTGTCAGTCACTGATAGGACCATCTCCTTGTCTTCAGTCAGTGACTGACAGCTATCTGTGTATACACAGTCATAGAGGGGAGGCTGTCAGTTACTGATAGGACCATCTCCTTGTCTTCAGTCAGTGACTGATAGCTATCTGTGTATACACAGTCATAGAGGGGAGACTGTCAGTCACTGATAGGACCGTCTCCTTGTCTTCAGTCAGTGACTGACAGCTATCTGTGTATACACAGTCATAGAGGGGAGGCTGTCAGTCACTGATAGGACCATCTCCTTGTCTTCAGTCAGTGACTGACAGCTATCTGTGTATACACAGTCATAGAGGGGAGACTGTCAGTCACTGATAGGACCGTCTCCTTGTCTTCAGTCAGTGACTGACAGCTATCTGTATACACAGTCATAGAGGGGAGGCTGTCAGTCACTGATAGGACCATCTCCTTGTCTTCAGTCAGTGACTGACAGCTATCTCTGTATACACAGTCAAAGAGGGGAGGCTGTCAGTCACTGATAGGACCATCTCCTTGTCTTCAGTCAGTGACTGACAGCTATCTGTGTATACACAGTCATAGAGGGGAGGCTGTCAGTCACTGATAGGACCATCTCCTTGTCTTCAGTCAGTGACTGACAGCTATCTGTGTATACACAGTCATAGAGGGGAGGCTGTCATCACTGATAGGACCATCTCCTTGTCTTCAGTCAGTGACTGACAGCTATCTCTGTATACACAGTCATAGAGGGGAGGCTGTCAGTCACTGATAGGACCATCTCCTTGTCTTCAGTCAGTGACTGACAGCTATCTGTGTATACACAGTCATAGAGGGGAGGCTGTCAGTCACTGATAGGACCATCTCCTTGTCTTCAGTCAGTGACTGACAGCTATCTCTGTATACACAGTCATAGAGAGAAGGCTGTCAGTCACTGATAGGACCATCTCCTTGTCTTCAGTCAGTGACTGACAGCTATCTCTGTATACACAGTCATAGTGGGGAGGCTGTCAGTCACTGATAGGACCATCTCCTTGTCTGCAGTCAGTGACTGACAGCTATCTGTGTATACACAGTCATAGAGGGGAGACTGTCAGTCACTGATATGACCATCTCCTTGTCTTCAGTCAGTGACTGACAGCTATCTGTGTATACACAGTCATAGAGGGGAGGCTGTCAGTCACTGATAGGACCATCTCCTTGTCTTCAGTCAGTGACTGACAGCTATCTGTGTATACACAGTCATAGAGGGGAGGCTGTCAGTCACTGATAGGACCATCTCCTTGTCTTCAGTCAGTGACTGACAGCTATCTCTGTATACACAGTCATAGAGGGGAGGCTGTCAGTCACTGATAGGACCATCTCCTTGTCTTCAGTCAGTGACTGACAGCTATCTGTGTATACACAGTCATAGAGGGGAGGCTGTCAATCACTGATAGGACCATCTCCTTGTCTTCAGTCAGTGACTGACAGCTATCTCTGTATACACAGTCATAGAGGGGAGGCTGTCAGTCACTGATAGGACCGTCTTCTTGTCTTCAGTCAGTGACTGACAGCTATCTGTGTATACACAGTCATAGAGGGGAGGCTGTCATCACTGATAGGACCATCTCCTTGTCTTCAGTCAGTGATTGACAGCTATCTCTGTATACACAGTCATAGAGGGAAGGATGTCATCACTGATAGGACCATCTCCTTGTCTTCAGTCAGTGACTGACAGCTATCTGTGTATACACAGTCATAGAGGGGAGGCTGTCAGTCACTGATAGGACCATCTCCTTGTCTTCAGTCAGTGACTGACAGCTATCTCTGTATACACAGTCATAGAGGGGAGGCTGTCAGTTACTGATAGGACCATCTCCTTGTCTTCAGTCAGTGACTGATAGCTATCTGTGTATACACAGTCATAGAGAGAAGGCTGTCAGTCACTGATAGGACCATCTCCTTGTCTTCAGTCAGTGACTGACAGCTATCTGTGTCTACACAGTCATAGAGAGAAGGCTGTCAGTCACTGATAGGACCATCTCCTTGTCTTCAGTCAGTGACTGACAGCTATCTCTGTATACACAGTCATAGAGGGGAGGCTGTCAGTCACTGATAGGACCGTCTCCTTGTCTTCAGTCAGTGACTGACAGCTATCTGTGTATACACAGTCATAGAGGGGAGGCTGTCATCACTGATAGGACCATCTCCTTGTCTTCAGTCAGTGATTGACAGCTATCTCTGTATACACAGTCATAGAGGGGAGGCTGTCAGTCACTGATAGGACCGTCTCCTTGTCTTCAGTCAGTGACTGACAGCTATCTGTGTATACACAGTCATAGAGGGGAGGCTGTCAGTCACTGATAGGACCATCTCCTTGTCTTCAGTCAGTGACTGACAGCTATCTCTGTATACACAGTCATAGAGGGGAGGCTGTCAGTCACTGATAGGACCGTCTCCTTGACTTCAGTCAGTGACTGACAGCTATCTGTGTATACACAGTCATAGAGGGGAGGCTGTCAGTCACTGATAGGACCATCTCCTTGTCTTCAGTCAGTGACTGACAGCTATCTGTGTATACACAGTCATAGAGGGGAGGCTGTCAGTCACTGATAGGACCATCTCCTGGTCTTCAGTCAGTGACTGACAGCTCTCTGTATACACAGTCATAGAGGGGAGGCTGTCAGTCACTGATAGGACCATCTCCTTGTCTTCAGTCAGTGACTGACAGCTATCTGTGTATACACAGTCATAGAGGGGAGGCTGTCAGTCACTGATAGGACCATCTCCTTGTCTTTAGTCAGTGACTGACAGCTATCTGTGTATACACAGTCATAGAGGGGAGGCTGTAATCACTGATAGGACCTCCTCCTTGTCTTCAGTCAGTGACTGACAGCTATCTCTGTATACACAGTCATAGAGGGGAGGCTGTCAGTCACTGATAGGACCGTCTCCTTGTCTTCAGTCAGTGACTGACAGCTATCTGTGTATACACAGTCATAGAGGGGAGACTGTCAGTTACTGATAGGACCGTCTCCTTGTCTTCAGTCAGTGACTGACAGCTATCTGTGTATACACAGCCATAGAGGGGAGGCTGTCAGTCACTGATAGGACCGTCTCCTTGTCTTCAGTCAGTGACTGACAGCTATCTGTGTATACACAGTCATAGAGGGGAGGCTGTCAGTCACTGATAGGACCATCTCCTTGTCTGCAGTCAGTGACTGACAGCTATCTCTGTATACACAGTCATAGAGGGGAGGCTGTCAGTCACTGATAGGACCATCTCCTTGTCTTCAGTCAGTGACTGACAGCTATCTGTGTACACAGTCATAGAGGGGAGGATGTCAGTCACTGATAGGACCATCTCCTTGTCTTCAGTCAGTGACTGACAGCTATCTGTGTATACACAGTCATAGAGGGAAGGCTGTCAATCACTGATAGGACCATCTCCTTGTCTTCAGTCAGTGACTGACAGCTATCTGTGTATACACAGTCATAGAGGGGAGGCTGTCAGTCACTGATAGGACCATCTCCTTGTCTTCAGTCAGTGACTGACAGCTATCTGTGTATACACAGTCATAGAGGGAAGGCTGTCAGTCACTGATAGGACCGTCTCCTTGTCTTCAGTCAGTGACTGACAGCTATCTGTATATACACAGTCATAGAGGGGAGGCTGTCAGTCACTGATAGGACCATCTCCTTGTCTTCAGTCAGTGACTGACAGCTATCTGTGTATACACAGTCATAGAGGGGAGGCTGTCAGTCACTGATAGGACCATCTCCTTGTCTTCAGTCAGTGACTGACAGCTATCTGTGTATACACAGTCATAGAGGGGAGGCTGTCAGTCACTGATAGGACCATCTCCTTGTCTTCAGTCAGTGACTGACAGCTATCTGTGTATGCACAGTCATAGAGGGGAGGCTGTCAGTCACTGATAGGACCATCTCCTTGTCTTCAAAGCCCAGAATGAGCAGGAATCTAAATGAATGAAACACAAGTTTCACTGGATCTTTTTCTATCAATTGATCAGTCTGCTCAGCTCCTCCTGCTCTATAACATGCTGCCTGCTGCTCAGACACCATGTTCAGCATGACAGGTTCCCTTTAAGTTTCGTTCCTCCCTATCTTACTCAGTTAGCTCATGACAACTGCATCACTACAAAACGTGTGCACTGCAACAGGAAGTATGATAGTGGTATCTTAAAGACACGTCACCTGATAAGGTTCTGGCAGACCTGGCACCCACCATGGCATCTGTAGAGAAAAAAAACACAACATTCTGACATAACTGTGAAACAGAAGAAATGCATTGTTTATTGTAGGGCCTCTGATTTTTTTTTAATTGCCCTCACCAACCAGAATATAGCCCTCACTATTGGTTGAATTCCATGTCAGTATTAAAAATACATGACAATTTATCTTTCAAGTGTCTCCTGAATCCTGCAGGACAGTAAAATTATTAGCTTCTAATCATTCCTGTCTCCCAAGCTATACCTCACCAACAATTGGGGGGGGGGGGGGGGGGGGGGGGGGCATATTTGCTGAAGCATATCTGGGGTAATTTATTGAACTGCTGTCAAGTAGAACTGGCTTAGTTGCCCATAGCAACCAATCAGATTCCACCTTTTATTTTCCAAAGGAGCTGTCAAAAATGAAATCTGGAATCTGGTTGCTATGGGAAACTAAGCCAGTTCTACTTTACACCAGTTTGATAAAATGACCCCAATCATATTTGTATACTATACACAGCAATGATAAAGATCAAAGTTAAAATACTCAGGATGAAATGCCACTCAATGTATTTTCTGGTCTATCTCTTCGGGATCTCATCTAGTCTACTGTTTCAGAAGGAGAGGAGGCAGAGAGAAAGGAGCATGACTACAAGATCAGACTACATAGGATTTGTTTGTAGTCTGTAACCGCGGAGACATATCGGTTTCCATAGGTGCTGTAGACACAGAGAAGTAGAATAATTGCATTTTCGAATATTTTTTAATGCATTTTATAGATGTATTGGAGCAGCAATAAACAATAGTTGCAATGATTTGTAATGCAAAAGGCCATAAACTCTTCTGACTATTCTTAGTTCAGAAATTCAGTCTTGTACTATAAAAAAGGAATTTTAGCACCATAAGTACATTGCTTGTTCTACTTCTAGGGGGCAATTTATCAACCCCCTGTAATACAAAAGTCACAAATTGTTGTGCAGGCCCAGCAAATGTAATATTACCTGTAGCAAAAAACTTGTAGAAATTTCACAAAAAAATCTATGCCAACTCCTAGCGGGTATAGAGTAGGGATGAGCGAACCTGAACTGTATAGTTCGGGTTCGTACCGAATTTTGGGGTGTTCGTGACACGGACCCGAACATTTACGTAAAAGTTTGGGTTCGGTGTTCGGCGCTTTCTTGGCGCTTTTTGAAAGGCTGCAAAGCAGCCAATCAACAAGCGTCATACTACTTGCCCCAAGAGGCCATCACAGCCTTGCCTACTATTGGCATGGCTGTAATTGGCAAGTGCAGCATGTGACCCAGCATCTATTTAAGCTGGAGTCACGTAGCGCCGCACGTCACTCTGCTCTGATCAGTGTAGGGAGAGGATGCAACTGATGTTAGGGCGAGATTAGGCAGGGATTTACTCAGCAAAAACACTTAATGAAGTGATCGATCTACAGCTGTGAATCATTCAACTTCTGCTAGTTAATTGTTCACTGTTTTTAGTCTGCCCAGAGAGTTTTTTTGTCTCTTTTTTCTGGGGTGATCGGCGGCCATCTTGTGTCTTGTGGTGCGCCAGCACAAGCTGCCACCAAGTCCATTTAACCATCAATAGTGTGTTTTTTTTTGTTGCTATATCCTACATCAGGGGCTTGGCTGTGCTTGCTATTTTATTGAGGGGTGAAATACAATTGCCAAAATAGCAATACCCTAAATCTGGTGTTTCAGCTGTGGCTAGCCAATTGTAATACTGTCTGCTGTCTGGCAAAGGATATATTTTTTTCTGGGGTGAAATTCAATTGCCAAAATAGCAATACCCTAAAATCTGGTGTTCCAGTTGTGGCTGGACAAGTTTTATAGTGTCCGTCAAAGCATAGTTTTTGTTCTGGGTTGAAATTCAATTCCCAAAATAGCAATACCCTAAATCAGTGGTTTCTGCTGTTGCAGGCCAAGTGTAAATCTGTCCGTAAAAGGGTATATTACACTCAGCGTGCATCTCCAATTGTATTTTTGTTCCGTAAAAGGGTATATTACACAAACTGTTAAATTACAATTGCTGAAAGCATAAGCCTTTAAATTTGCACGCACTATTGTGCATCTCACATAGTGTATTTCTGTCTGTAAAAGGGTATATTACAAACAGGATTCCAAAAAAGTTGGGACACTAAACAAATTGTGAATAAAAACTGAATGCAATGATGTGGAGATGGCAAATGTCAATATTTTATTAGTAATAGAACGTAGATGACAGATCAAACGTTTAATCCGAGTAAATGTATCATTTTAAAGGAAAAATACGTTGATTCCAATTTTCACGGTGTCAACAAATCCCCAAAAAGTTGGGACAAGTAGCAATAAGAGGCTGAAAAAAGTAAATTTGAGCATAACGAAGAGCTGGAAGACCAATTAACACTAATTAGGTCAATTGGCAACATGATTGGGTATGAAAAGAGCTTCTCAGAGTGGCAGTGTCTCAGAAGCCAAGATGGGTAGAGGATCACCAATTCCCACAATGTTGCGCAGAAAGATAGTGGAGCAATATCAGAAAGGTGTTACCCAGCGAAAAATTGCAAAGACTTAGCATCTATCATCATCAACTGTGCATAACATCATCCGAAGATTCAGAGAATCTGGAACAATCTCTGTGCGTAAGAGTCAAGGCCGTAAAACCATACTGGATGCCCGTGATCTCCAGGCCCTTAAACGACACTGCACCACAAACAGGAATGCTACTGTAAAGGAAATCACAGAATGGGCTCAGGAATACTTCCAGAAACCATTGTCAGTGAACACAATCCACCGTGCCATCTGCCGTTGCCAGCTGAAACTCTACAGTGCAAAGAAGAAGCCATTTCTAAGCAAGATCCACAAGCTCAGGCGTTTTCACTGGGCCAGGGATTATTTAAAATGGAGTGTGGCAAAATGGAAGACTGTTCTGTGGTCAGACGAGTCACGATTCGAAGTTCTTTTTGGAAATCTGGGACGCCATGTCATCCGGACCAAAGAGGACAAGGACAACCCAAGTTGTTATCAACGCTCAGTTCAGAAGCCTGCATCTCTGATGCTATGGGGTTGCATGAGTGCGTGTGGCATGGGCAGCTTGCATGTCTGGAAAGGCACCATCAATGCAGAAAAATATATTCAGGTTCTAGAACAACATATGCTCCCATCCAGACGTCATCTCTTTCAGGGAAGACCCTGCATTTTTCAACAAGATAATGCCAGACCACATTCTGCATCAATCACAACATCATGGCTGCGTAGGAGAAGGATCCGGGTACTGAAATGGCCAGTCTGCAGTCCAGATCTTTCACCTATAGAGAACATTTGGCGCATCATAAAGAGGAAGGTGCAACAAAGAAGGCCCAAGACGATTGAACAGTTAGAGGCCTGTATTAGACAAGAATGGGAGAGCATTCCTATTTCTAAACTTGAGAAACTGGTCTCCTCGGTCCCCAGACGTCTGTTGAGTGTTGTAAGAAGAAGGGGAGATGCCACACAGTGGTGAAAATGGCCTTGTCCCATCTTTTTGGGGATTTGTTGACACCATAAAATTCTGATTCAACATATTTTTCCCTTAAAATGGTAACTTTTCTCAGTTTAAACTTTTGTTCTGTGATTTATGTTCTATTCTGAATAAAATATTAGAAATTGGCACCTCCACATCATTGCTTTCAGTTTTTATTCACGATTTGTATAGTGTCCCAACTTTTTTGGAATCCGGTTTGTACATTGAAGGTGCAAATTCAAGTGCTGATAGGATCATCCTCAATAACTTCACACGCTACCGTGCATCTCCAAGTCTAATTCTGTCCGTAAAAGGATACCTGTCATCCAGGGCCTAAATACTAGGTCTACAATTTATATTCAGCTAAATCTGTGGTTACTGCTGTGGCTGGTCAAGATATTTAGTGTCCGTCAAAGCATAGTTTTTGTTCTGGGTTGAAATTCAATTCCCAAAATAGCAATTCCCTAAATCAGTGGTTTCTGCTGTTGCAGGCCAAGTTTAAATCTGTCCGTAAAAGGGTATATTACATTCAAGGTGCAAATTCAAGTGCTGATAGGGTCATCCTCAATAACTTCACACGCTACCGTGCATCTCCAAGTCTAATTCTGTCCGTAAAAGGTTACCTGTCATCCAGGGCCTAAATACTAGGCCTACAATTTATATTCAGCTAAATCTGTGGTTACTGTGGTCACAGCCAGCTCCTCTGAGGGCAGGGTTAGCATGGCAGAGATGTGGAAAAGTTTTGTCACCACGCCACAGCTAACTGCACCACCACCTGATACGGAACGTGTTAGCAGGAGGCAACATTTCACTAACATGGTGGAACAGTACGTGTGCACACCCCTCCACGTACTGACTGATGGTTCGGCCCCATTCAACTTCTGGGTCTCCAAATTGTCCATGTGGCCAGAGCTAGCCTTTTATGCCTTGGAGGTGCTGGCCTGCCCGGCGGCCTGCGTTTTGTCTGAACGTGTATTCAGCGTGGCAGGGGGCGTCATTACAGAAAAACGCAGCCGCCTGTCTACAGCCAATGTGGACAAGCTGACGTTCGTAAAAATGAACCAGGCATGGATCCCACAGGAAAATGCAAATGTGATCGCACACTACATCCAGCACTCTGCCCTCCATGCTGGACGAGACATTGGTTTATATTTTGGCCAAAGCATAGTAAGCCACTCACCGCGTCAAGGTTGTCTCATGAGTGGTCCCTAACTCTTGTTCCTACCTGTTCATGGCCCATGAACAGGTAGGAACAAGAGTTAGGGACCACTCATGAGACAACCTTGACGCGGTGAGTGGCTTACTATGCTTTGGCCAAAATATAAACCAATGTCTCGTCCAGCATGGAGGGCAAAGTGCTGGATGTAGTGTGCGATCACATTTGCATTTTCCGTTTGTATATGTATTTCGCCATAGTGATGTGCACCTACAGGCAGGTTGTGCTGACCCAACCCCTTATTTTTTTCTTTATGGATCCCACAGGACCTGTCCATCCCTTGTGCAGATTAGACATTTATAACTACCTCCCCTTAACCATATATTATTGTACTCCAGGGCACATCTTCATTCAATCCTCTTTTTTTAATTTTACCATTATATTGCGGAGCAACCCAAAGTTGAATGAACCTCTCCTCTGTCTGGGTGCCGGGGCCTAAAAATATCTGACAGTGGCCTGTTCCAGTGTTGGGTGACATAAAGCATGATTCTCTGCTATGACATGAAGCCTGAATCTCTGCTATGGGACCTCTCTCCTCTGTCTGGGTGCCGGGGCCTAAAAATATCTGACAGTGGCCTGTTCCAGTGGTGGGTGACGTGAAGCCTGATTCTCTGCTATGACATGAAGCCTGATTCTCTGCTATGGGACCTCTCTCCTCTGTCTGGGTGCCGGGGCCTAAATATCTCACAGTGGCCTGTTCCAGTGGTGGGTGACATGAAGCCTGATTCTCTGCTATGGGACCTCTCTCCAATTGATATTGGTTAATTTTTATTTATTTATATTTTTTTTAAATGTATTTCCCTATCCACATTTGTTTGCAGGGGATTTACCTACATTTTGCTGCCTTTTGCAGCCCTCTTGCCCTTTCCTGGGCTATTTTACAGCCTTTTTAGTGCCGAAAAGTTTGGGTCCCCATTGTCTTCAATGGGGTTCGGGTTCGGGGCGAAGTTCGGGTCGAGTTCGGATCCCGAACCCGAACATTTTCGGGAAGTTCAACCGAACTTCTCGAACCCGAACATCCAGGTGTTCGCTCAACTCTAGTATAGAGTTCTGTTTCTGGACCAAACATGGTTACGTGGACCCAAATTAATTCATAAAAATAAGTGCCAAATTTACATTTAAAGAGGTTGTCTTTAGGGATGAGCGAAGTTCGGGTACCCGGACCTAAACCCAGACTTTTTCACTGAAATCCAGTTTCGGGTTCGGTGTTTGGGTCATTTTATAATTTTCTGTTATAACATGGTTAAAGCGGAAAATAATAGCATTCTTAAGACAAAATGCTAAAGAATATGGCAATTTAGGGGTAAAAAAACAAAACAACTCACCTCGTCCACTTGATCGTGCTGCCGTAGTGTCTTCTATCTTCTTTCAGTAGGACCCGCAAAAGGACCTGCGATGACGTCACCTCACTCACCACGTGGTGAGCGTGGTAACGTCATCGCAGGTCCCGCGATCACCACGTGTCAGGTTTTTTTAACCCCTAAATTGCCATATTCTTTTGCATTCTGTCTCAAGAATGCTATTATTTTCCGTTATAACCAATAAGTCATCAATATAAAAATAAAAAAAACACCCCTTTAACTATCATGGTGCCAGCAAGGGTAATTATCAAATACATTAATGATTATGATATGGTTTCCAATTCCAACATGACATACCTGTGTGGATCTTTGGAAGCTGGTATAATCTTTGCACATTCTCTTTTGCAGAAGATACCTTCAATCCAAAATTTCTGGGACTAGAGAATACAAATATACCATATTCAGACAAAAAAAAGTTGCCACAATAACAGAGTTAAACAAAATCTGTGAACACGGATAGGAACGTTATGATTTACCATGTGCCTACGATTAAAAATATGTTCATTGTTTTATCTGTCAACACAGTGGCTCAGTGATTGGAACTGATGCCTTCCACTGATGGGTCCTGGGTTCAAATCTGTGTGTGGGTTTCCTCTGGGTACTCCAATTTCCTCCAACACTCAAAAAATCGGCAAATTGGCTTCCTATGAAATTTACCCAAGCTCCCCAGCCACACAACTATCCCTGCGATAAAAGTGCATTACAAAACAGCAAACAGCACCACTACCTATTTACCCTCTTCCTAGCGTCAGTTTTGCGGCAGTGCTTGCCTCTAAATATTTAAAGACGACCTGTAACCTAACCTGACATGTCTGTTATAGTAACTACTTGCCCCATGCAATAACAATTCTGTAGTGTATATTTTTATGACTCTATATTGTACCATTCATTTATTATAGCTTCTAGAAGTTATGAATGAATTTCTTGCAATGAAGATCCAGCTGGTTTTACAACCTGAGGGTGTGTCCCTGCACAATCTGACACTGGCAGCACTGATTGGTAGCACCCATCTCGACTTGTTCTATTTTTTTGCAGTGCGGACGGATCACGGACCCATTAAAGTTGAATGGGTTTCAATCCATCCTGGCCGCCGCACTGACGTTGCCCGTGCATCGAGGACTGCAAATTGCGGTCCCCAATGCACTGAACGGATGCACAACGTTCGTGTGCAAGAGGCCTAAAGGAAAATTGAGGTGAAATTGACAATTTTCATTTTTTTTCCTATAACACAGCAAGGGTCAACAGCAAAAGGAACCTCAATATTTATTACCCTGATTGTGCAGTTTACAGAAACAACCCATGGTAAACCTCTACATGGGCACACGGCAGGGATAGATAGATAGATAGATAGATAGATAGATAGATAGATAGATAGATAGATAGATAGATAGATAGATAGATAGATAGATAGATATGTGATAGATAGATAGTAGCGAACTTCAACTTGTCCTACAAAGTCTCATACAGCTAAATTGAATAAAAAATAAAAAAGCTAAGACTGCTGGAACTCCCTGGTCCTTGAGGCTAAAATTAGTCATGTCAGTAAGGGGATTGAAGAATGCACTTGTGTCCCCTGAATTGTGCGCCAGGTAGATTTACTTCAGACATGAATTTAAAATTTGCAATAAAAAAGTGACATTTTAATGAGGGTTTTTTTATTTAATTTTAATGTGACTATTGAGGGGTTAAAGAATATCAGTCACCATAATCAATCCCATTAAACCAAGTATAATGTCTGTTAGGGTTTGATCATGCTGAGTAACATGATGCCTATCTTGATGAAATCTGTGGCCCTGTTTTTGAGACACTTGCAGCTTATTTCATATGCTAATGAGGTGGTCAGTGCACCGAGCTTCATCATTGGCCATCTTTCAGTGCACTAAACACCTTATTAGCATATGAAATAAACAGCAGATTTATCAAAAAGGGGCCATAAACATCAATAAGAAAGAGATCATTTCACTTACCATCATCAACCCTAACAGGCAGGATGTCAAGTTTAATAGGTTTGATCATGCTAACATGCTTTTTAACTGCTTCTTTGACATTGTTGAGTTTCCTTTTAATTGAAACATGTTAAACACTCAAGGCACAAGGGGAAAAACAATCTTGTAGCTATAAAAAGAAATGCCATGATAAATGTGCCCCTGACAATCTGAGAGTTAAAGAAGTTATCCCCTGACGAATGTAAAAAATAATAATCAGACATCATATAGTACATGAAAACCTCTTTCTAACAAAACTAGAACCAGCCCTGTACCTCACATGGATCCAGAGATCTCCCCATTCATTGCTCTGCTAGGTTTATATCAAGCTGACAGCTCAAGGGGAGTTCGACAAATCGATCAGTCGGCACTCCGTAATGTTAATTGGCGGTGCACGTCTCCAGGGCCGGCGTCCCACACCTATCCATATAGAAAGGACCGGCACTCGCTGATATCAATGCAATGTTCTTTTATTGTTTCACATGGAGGAACAATAATAGATCAGGTGACGCGTTTCGAAACAATAAAAGAACATTGCATTGATATCAGCGAGTGCCGGTCCTTTCTATATGGATAGCTCAAGGGGAGTGTCTTTTCTGCTGCAGCTATGTGGGCGTGTCTCAGCTCTCCCTATCACAGCTCAGGAGGCAGCTGAAAGATGAAACTGAGCATGTGCGACCTTCTCAGTGAGCAGGTCAAAGAAATAATAAGAAATAAAAACAGCAGGTGGTGCTATACGGATATATTTTATTGTACATGCAATTACAAAAGAATTCAGATGCAGGTCCTGGTTTGAAAACTGTACAATATTTCTCATGGGACAACCCCTTTAAGCCAGTGCATAACTGTGGTATACCTTTTTTTCAGCATAGTGAATTAAACCTATAAAAAGAAATACATGAAGAGAACACAATACTCTGGTAAAAGTAGACCGTGCAACAGGGTAACACTGAAGTACCGGTATTTACCTCCTCAAATAAATGCTAATGATTGCAAGCACCCTGTCACCTTGTGAAATGAAGAGCATTAATATTTTCCTGCAGGCAGGCCTTACCAAACATGCACAAGCTTAAAAATGACAGTACCTGTAGTTCCTGACTTTAGTTTTATGCTACTTTTGCATACTATGTAATAAACAAAACAAGCATGGTATTCAAATCTAGTTTTATTTCAACCGAAACCACAGAGAATGCACGACGGGCAATCTTTTAGTTAAACTAGCAACTGAAAATATTATATTAATTATAATATAAATTACAAAGAAGTAAATTCTTAATCAAGTAATACTCTCCTAGATTTTTACATCAACTGCTATGGTTTGTGGCAGATGTAGAAACAACTAACTAGATGAAAAGTTATTTATTAAGACAGGCGTTTAGATGATGGTCTTAATAACCCCTTTCGCTGGTTGTGGGTCCTCCGGAGTTTTGAAGAGGCGCCGGCCTCTACATAACTTTGGCGGATCCACTGCCGCTTCTAAATGTAAGACAGCTTCTTTGCTGTCTTACATTTAGACCATTTTCTACTCTTAAACCAGGCGTAGAAAATGGTAAATAAGATGGGCCTATTGGCCTGTCCCCTTCCCCGCCCATGCCATGCCCACTTTTTTAGACATGGGGTGAGCGGGGAAAAGTCATTGATTGTGGTGCAAAGGACCTTTGCGCCACAATCTGTGATAGAAATACACCTAATATAGGCGTATTTCTGGTTAGTAAATGACCCCCTAAGCTTTATAATAATATATGTATGTATTTTGGACATAGAGGGAATGTGTATTAGTGATATCCTAGGCAGCTTGTGACAACACCCCAACATCTTAGAACAGTCATATACCTTAAGCAGGGTGTTGTGGGGCCCTATAGATGGTCTGCGTTGATTACTGCTGAACCACACAGTGTACAGTCGTGGCCAAAAGTTTTGAGAATTACATAAATATTGGAAATTTTAAAAGTTGCTGCTTAAGTTTTTATAATAGCAATTTGCATATACTCCAGAATGTTATGAAGAGTGATCAGATGAATTGCATAGTACTTCTTTGCCATGAAAATTAACTTAATCCCCAAAAAAACTTTCCACTGCATTTCATTGCTGTCATTAAAGGACCTGCTGAGATCATTTCAGTAATCGTCTTGTTAACTCAGGGGAGAATGTTGACGAGCACAAGGCTGGAGATCATTATGTCAGGCTGATTGGGTTCAAATGGCAGACTTGACATGTTAAAAGGAGGGTGATGCTTGAAATCATTGTTCTTCCATTGTTATCCATGGTGACCTGCAAAGAAACGCGTGCAGCCATCATTGCGTTGCATAAAAATGGCTTCACAGGCAAGGATATGGTGGCTACTAAGATTGCACCTCAATCAACTTTTTATAGGATCATCAAGAACTTCAAGGAAAGAGGTTCAATTCTTGTTAAGAAGGCTTCAGGGCGTCCAAGAAAGTCCAGCAAGCGCCAGGATCGTCTCCTAAAGAGGATTCAGCTGCGGGATCGGAGTGCCACCAGTGCAGAGCTTGCTCAGGAATGGCAGCAGGCAGGTGTGAGCGCATCTGCACGCACAGTGAGGCGAAGACTTTTGGAAGATGGCCTGGTGTCAAGAAGGCCAGCAAAGAAGCCACTTCTCTCCAAAAAAACATCAGGGACTGATTGATCTTCTGCAGAAAGTATAGTGAATGGACTGCTGAGGACTGGGGCAAAGTCATATTCTCCGATGAAGCCTCTTTCCGATTGTTTGGGGCATCTGGAAAAAGGCTTGTCCGGAGAAGAAAAGGTGAGCGCTACCATCAGTCCTGTGTCATGCCAACAGTAAAGCATCCTGAGACCATTCATGTGTGGGGTTGCTTCTCATCCAAGGGAGTGGGCTCACTCACAATTTTGCCCAAAAACACAGCCATGAATAAAGAATGGTACAAAAACACCCTCCAACAGCAACTTCTTCCAACAATCCAACAACAGTTTGGTGAAGAACAATGCATTTTCCAGCACGATGGAGCACCGTGCCATAAGGCAAAAGTGATAACTAAGTGGCTCGGGGACCAAAACGTTGACATTTTGGGTCCATGGCCTGGAAACTCCCCAGATCTTAATCCCATTGAGAACTTGGGGTCAATCCTCAAGAGGCGGGTGGACAAACAAAAACCCACAAATTCTGACAAACTCCAAGAAGTGATTATGAAAGAATGGGTTGCTATCAGTCAGGAATTGGCCCAGAAGTTGATTGAGAGCATGCCCAGTCGAATTGCAGAGGTCCTGGAAAAGAAGGGCCAACACTGCAAATACTGACTCTTTGCATAAATGTCATGTAATTGTCGATAAAAGCCTTTGAAACGTATGAAGTGCGTGTAATTATATTTCACTACATCACAGAAACAACTTAAACAAAGATCTAAAAGCAGTTTAGCAGCAAACTTTGTGAAAACTAATATTTGTGTCATTCTCAAAACTTTTGGCCACGACTGTACAGTAGAAAATGTAGTGTATATGTGAACCATTAGATAAAAAGGGTTAACTGCCTAGTAATGCTACTTTCACACTAGCGTTTTTGCTGGATCCGGCAGGGTTCAGCAAAAACGCTTCCGTTACTGATAATACAACCATCTGCATCCATTATGAACGGATCCGGTTGTATTATCTTTAACATTGCCAAGACGGATCCATCATGAACTCCATTGAAAGTCAAAGGGGGAACGGATCCATTTTCTATTGTGGCAGATTGTGGCAGAGAAAACTGATCCGTCCCCATTGATTTGCATTGGGGGTCATGCTGGATCCGTCTTGCTCCGCATCCAAGAACGTAAAGCAAACTACAACATGTTGCGGTTTGCTCTCCGGTATGGGAATATAACTAAACGGAACGGACTGCATTTTGGAGCATTCCGTTCAGTTCAGTTTTGTCCCCATTGACAAGGAATGGGGACAAAACTGAAGCTTTTTTTCCAGTATTTAGCCCCTATGATGGATCTCAATACCGGAAAACTAAAACGCTAGTGTGAAAGTAGACTTACATAGCAAAAGCTAAGCTTAATCAGAGGTCAACATGGGGCGACACAAACTAGCATATTTATCAGATGGGATAACTAGCAGTACAAGAGAATCACTGTGAGAGAGGCACACACACAGTACTAGTGTGAGCTGGAAGACATTGCAGATTCCTGGGTGTAGCTAGCTAGCAGTGGAGGTGAGTGGCACTAGCCATACAGGGGTGTCACATCAGGGTCTAGATAGGGCAAAGGCACAGGAGAGCACCACAGAAAAGTATAAGCTGGTGCAGAAAGCAGAAAGAAACTACTTAGCTCTCGCATTCTGAGAGTAGCCAAGACATGTAGAAAAGACAGGTCAGTGACAAAGACCAGTCAGACCAGTCATGTGCAAGAATCTGTGCACTGCTGTGTTTCACTAGAAGGATTCTGTGAATGTGGAGAGAGGATTGTGTTTGGGAGGAAGGATATACAACAACCTGGGAACACCTGTTAGAGACTGTCCAAATTATGCAAGATTGCACCACTTAGGCCCCTTTCACACGGGCGTTGCGGATTGGGGCCGGATGCGTTCAGGGTGCGTTCAGTGAAACTCGCACCACTTTGCAAGTAAGTTCAGTCAGTTTTGTCTGCGATTGCGTTCAGTTGTTCAGTTTTTTCCGCGCGGGTGCAATGCGTTTTTCACTGAAGCCCCATTCACTTCTATGGAGCTGCGTGAAAAACGCAGAATATAAAACATGCTGCGTTTTTCACGCAACGCAGAACTGATGCGTGAAAAAAAAACGCTCATGTACACAGACTCATTGAAATAAATGGGTCAGGATTCAGTGCGGGTGCTATGCGTTCACGTCACGCATTGCACCCGCGCGGAAATCTCGCCCGTGTGAAAGGGGCCTTAGGCGTTTTTCACTGATGGTTGCTAAGAGATGTGGTTTGTAAACCTTCAGTTTTCTATCACGCGTGTGAAAAACGCATCAAAACACATTGCACCTGCTCGGAAACAACTGAACGCAATCGCAGACAAAACTGACTGAACTTGCTTGCAAAATAGTGCGAGTTTCACTGAACGCACCCTGAACGCATCCGGAGCCAATCCGTCACGCTCGTGTAAAAGGGGCCTTTGGCTACTTTCACACTAGCATTTTTACTGGATCCGGCAGGGTTCAGCAAAAACGTTTCCGTTACTGATAATACAATCATCTGCATCCATGATGAACGGGCCTGGTTGTATAATCTTTAACATAGACCAGATGGATCCGTCATGAACTCCATTGAAAGTCAATGGGGAAACGGATCCGTTTTCTATTGTGTCAGATTGTGGCAGAGAAAACTGATCCGTCTCCATTGACTTGCATTGGGGGTCATGCCGGATCCGTCTTGCTCCGCATCCCAGGACGGAAAGCAAACTACAACTTGATGCGGTTTGCTCTCTGGTATGGGAACGCAGCTAAATGGAACGGAATGCATTTTGGAGCACTCCGTTCTGTTCGGTTCAGTTTTGTCAATGAATGAGGACAAAACTGAAGAGTTTTTTTTCCGGTATTGAGCCCCTATGATGGATCTCAATACCGGAAAACTAAAACGCTAGTGTGATAGCAGCCTTAGAGGATAACACCAACCTGTTGCCTTCACTGAGAGACTCTGTATCCATATGCTCATTACTTAATTAATGTGAAACTGTAAAAGCTAAGCTGGTTGGATCTAAGACTATTGTAACTATTAATGTTGGCCCATGCAGGTCAGTAAATATTCCTGTTGAAAGTTTTACCTGTTCCTTCTCTTCTTAAAAAGTAAATCTATTATAGAAATCAAGAGCTATTCGGGGGGGTAAATCAGTTTGCTATAAATAGTAGTGAGCACTTTATATTATCGTACAGAAAATAACTAGGGATGAGCGAATCGACTTTGGATGAAACATCCAAAGTCGATTCGCATAAAACTTTGTTCCAATACTGTATGGAGCGAGTGCTCCGTAAGTATTAGAATGTATTGGCTTTGATGAGCTGAAGTTATTTCTTTGCAAAGTCTCCCGGGACTTTGCGCAATAACTTGATAAATAAATTTGTACTGTAGAAAACCATTTCCAGAACTCGGGTTTGGTTCCAAGTGGTACCTTGGAACCGAACCCGGGTTCAGGAAATGGTTTTTACAGTATAAATTAATTTATGAAGTTATTTCGCGTGAGACTTCGTAAAATAATAACTTCGGCTCATCAGAGCTCCTGCTCCGTACAGTATTAGAATGAAGTTTTATGCGAATCGACTTCGGATGTTTCATCCGAAGTCGATTCTCTCATCCCTAAACATAACCTTTATGAACTTGCTATGCAGCTAATCACTTTAATAAACACACTAAATATGGAGTTCAACAACATTATCTGTGAGTTGTTGGCAAGAGATAAGACATGACTCACTCAGACCAATAGGTTAACACGTGGTAAACATTGTGATTAATCCTGGGCCTTGTAAACAGTCGTAAATTACTTAGATAGCCAAGACAATTGCATGACTTCCTTGCCTTGTAGGAATGCTGATACTTTACCCAAACACCTTCAACAGCTGCCCCCGAACTCTTCCATACCTATGCAAAGGCTTATCTCCCTTGAGAACAAAATGAATAGGCATGTTGAAATCCAAGAGCCTGACTCTACTTTTTCCTTAGGCTACTTTCACACTGGCGTTTTGGTTTCCGTTTGTGAGATCTGTTTCAGGGCTCTCACAAGCGGTCCAAAACGGATCAGTTTGCCTCCGTTCCGTCTCCATTCTGCTCTGGAGGCGGACACCAAAACGCTGCTTGCAGTGTTTTGGTCTCCGCCTGACGATGCGGAGGCAAACAGATCCGTCCTGACACACAATGTAAGTCATTGGGGATGAATCCGTTTTCAATGACACAATATGGCACAATAGAAAACGGATCCGTCCTCCATTTACTTTCAATAGTGTTCAAGACGGATCAGTTTTGGCAATGTTAAAGATAATACAAACGGATCCGTTCTGAACGGATGCATGCGGTTATATTATCGGTGCGGATCCGTCTGTGCAGATCCATGACGGATCCGCACCAAACGCGAGTGTGAAAGTACCCTAACCTGTACAATTGAGGGAATCATGACCCCTGCCATACCATATTGGATGGTCAGCCAATCGCACCAAAATTGGTGGGCTCTGCCAATATTCTTCTTTTAGGCCTCTTTCACACGAACAATACAGATTAGGTCCGGATGCGTTCAGTGAAACGCGCACCATTTTGCAAGCAAGTTCAATCAGTTTTGTCTGCGCTTGCGTTCAGTTGTTCAGTTTTTTCCGCGCGGGTGCAATGCGTTTTGATGCGTTTTTCATGCGCGTGATAAAAAACTGAAGGTTTACAAACAACATCTCTTAGCAATCATCAGTGAAAAATGCATTGCATCTGCACTTGCTTCCGGATGCAACGCGTTATTCACTGAAGCCCCATTCACTTCTAAGGGGCCAGGGCTGTGTGAAAAACGCAGAATATAGAACATGCTGCGATTTTCACGCAACGCAGAACTGATGCATGAAAAACAACGCTCATGTACACAGACCCATTGAAATGAATGGGTCAGGATTCAGTGTGGGTGCTATGCGTTCACGTCACGCATTGCACCCGCACGGAAAACTCGCTCGTGTGAAAGGGGCCTTACAGTAATATATTGTGTGCAATGTGTTGTGCTACATAAGATCACAGCATACACTTGCATGTGAAGAGCATTTTTCATCATTAAGGGAAGGGGCTGGGGTGGGGTGTAGACAGTAGCTGTAGAGAGGGCACTGCTGCAACCCCTAAAATTTCCTACGGAGCACTAGCTGCCAAGAACCAGGGCGTCAGTATATATAGGAGGACTGGAGGGTAGGATATCTCACATCTGTACATAGAAGGAGGAGTGGAGGAGGGTATGTAATGTCTTTTGTAATTGTGCTACCAATAACTGATGAATGACCACCAGCAGTGGCTTTTAGGGTCCATTCACATGACTGTATTTCTGGGTCCGCGTCCGTTCCGCAATTTTGCGGAACGAGTGTGTACTGATTCATTTTAATAGGTCCACAAAAGATGCGGACAGCACAGAGTTTGCTGTCGGTATCTGTAGTCCATTCCGCGACCCCGCAAAAAAAGAGCGCAATCGCGGACAAGAATAGGCATTTCTATCAAAGATACCCGTGTTTTGCGGATCTGCAATTTGCGGACCGTAAAACACTTACGGTTGTGTGAATGGACCCTTAAACAAATGTATTCACTATCTTGTTTTATTACTACGGTACATAATGGCAATTTTCCGAGGCTTTCTGTTGATGTACCTGATTGGTAGGGGACCCCCGCTGATCAGCTGTTTGAGAAGGCACCAGCACTCACAGTAGCGCTGCGACCTTCACTCAGCGCACAAAGCTCACCATTTGATAGCAGCTCAGCCCTATTCACTTCAATGGCGATGAACTGCGCCTAGGCCATGTGACCGATGAACATGACATCACATGGCCTAGGCAAAGCTGTGAGAAGGCTGCATCACTACTGCAAATACCAGTGCCTTCTCAAACAGCTGATTGGCTGTCGGACCACCACCAATCAGATACTGAAGCCCTATCTAGAGGATAGGTCATCAATAGAAAAGTCTCGTAAAACCCAGATTATTTTTCTCTAATTGTTTTATGTTCTGATTGTAGATTATTATTATTTTTTGTGTACATTATTAAAGGGGCAACCATCTTGACAAAAGCATGATAATACCATTAGCTAGGGGCAACACAGTTATCTTAAAAATAGTAAAGTTGCATTTACACGAGCCAATAATCGTCCAGGTTATTGGGAACGACTGACAATCTGCCCATGTAAATGTGCCACCAATCACCCGATGAATGAGCGAAACGCTCATTCATCAAGTGATCCTGTCATCCATGCGGGCACCACTAATCATAGTTTCTGGGCAGTAGACTGTGTGGTCTAAACAGCGATCTGCTGCTCAGAAACCATGAATCTGTATGGATCTGCTCTTGCGATTCCTCATAATAGAAGCCGTCTCCTCCTCTTAACGAGCAGCCGACTGTCGTGAAGGAACGCTTCCTTCCCAACAATCGGATGCCAAATCGCCCCGTCTAAATCCACCTTTAGAAGTTGTATTATGCTCTGTGATGTATACAGATGTCATTGTGCAGAGAGGGGGGAGGTGAGCTGTAAACATTGTCTATTGTAAATGGTGGATACTGTGTTATCTGACTTTCTGACAATACATTCTCTTTTAAAGGATTATCAAAACTAGACAAACCCTATTGTTAAGTCTTATAAGGCACCTGAACCTTATTGAGAGGGAGTCTTTGACTGACAGGGACATAACTATTCATCTGAATGGGAGCCACATATTACTATCACCGCTATCACTAGCATCACTTCAGCAACATAGCCCAAGACAGAACTTAAAAAAAAAGATTTTGTCCAGTTGGGACAAGCCCTTTAAAGAAGCCATACACATTCAATAGCTGGCAGATGAATGATTTGAATCTTGGCTATAAGTCCCTACATTATGTTCTCATTACTAATTAACTTTATAATTTATGCCAACTGAAACTGAGGGAGTAAGCAACTTTTTGAGCCCATTATCCCCTGTGTATATCTATGGTATGTACTAATATTTTCTGATACATCACTTATGTTGGAACTATGTGGTATGAACTACCCTTTTCTATTATGAATTACTGTATGTCATTTAGGTTAGAACTTACTGTTCATAATCACCCAATTACGTTGAGTCACGCCTAAAAATTTCTCCCCTGCTTGGCATTTTCAGTCCAAACGTAGACAGTATAACAAAATTATGCTAATATGAGGAAGAAACCTATTGACAAAAAGTTTATCAACCTTCCCTAGATAACGCAATTTTATTAGCCTTGAGCTCTTTTTATAATGTGCAGTACTCACAGCAAAATGAAAATCATAACGTATTAAAATAGGAATTTCGTAACAGCAATAAATTTATTATCAAAAGATATGCAGCTACAGTGTTCTCCTGAATCAAAGCCTAAATACAATCTAACCTGGAAGATTCATCATAACACACTTAATAGAATAGTGACGTCGTAGTATCACTACAGATGTAGTAAGCACCAAAATCAGTGGGTTAGCAACTCGATACCCAGTTTAGGCTTTAGAATTTTTGCACATAGTTAAAGTAAGCCTGCACGATAAGCTAGCGTGATAACACACCAGGTATGACTTTAACCCCTTCAGTACCGGGCCACTTTTCACCTTAAATCCCAGGCCGATTTTTCACTTTATGTGGTAATAACTTTGGAACGCTTTTACTTATCCAAGCCATTCTGAGATTGTTTTCTCGTGACACATTGTACTTCATGACAGTGGTAAATTTGAGTCATAATATTTCATTTTTATTTATTAAAAAAAGACAAAATTTACAAAAAATTAGGAAGAATTCGCAATTTTCTAAATTTATATTTCTCTGCTTTTAAAACAGATACCTCCTAAAATAGTTATTACTTTACATTTCCCATATGTCTACTTCATGTTTGGATCATTTTGTAAATTACATTTTCTTTTCTTGGGACAATAGAAGTTTAGAAGCAAATCTTGAAATTTTTCTGAAAATTTCCAAAACCCACTTTTTAAGGACCAGTTCAGGTCTGAAGTCATTTTGTGAGGCTTACAAAATAGAAACCACCCATAAATGGCAACATTTTAGAAACTACACCCCTCAAAGTATTCAAAACTGATTTTACAAACTTTGTTAACCCTTTAGGTGTTCCACAAGAATAAAAGGAAAATGTAGATGAAATTTCAGAATTTAAATTTTTGGGCAGATTTTCCATTTTAATCAATTTTTTTCTGCTAACAAAGAAAGGGTTAACAGCCAAACAAAACTCAATATTTATTACCCTGATTCTGTAGTTTAAAGAAACACCCCATATGTGGTCGTAAACTGCTGTACGGGCACATGGCAGGGCGCAGAAGGAAAGGAACGCCATATGGTTTTTGGAGGGCATAATTTTAAGTTGCCATGTCACATTTGAAGACCTCCTGATACACCCCTAGAGTAGAAACTCCCAAAAAATGACCCCATTTTTGAAACTACTGGATAAGGTGGTTTTGTTCATACTATTTTAGGGTACATATGATTTTTAGTTGCTCTATATCACACTTTTCGTGATGTAAGGTGACAAAAAATGGCTTTTTGATACACTTTTTATTTTTTTATGGTGTTCACCTGAGGGACTAGGTCATGTGATATTTTTATACAGCAGGTTCTTACGGACGCGGTAATACCGAATATGTATACTTTTTTTATGTATTTAAGTTTTACACAATAACAGCATTTTTTTAACTAAATAAATCATGTTTCAGTGTCTCCATATCCTGAGAGCCCTAGATTTTTTATTTTTTAGGAGATTGTCTTAGGTAGGATCTCATTTTTTGCAGGATGAGATGACGGTTTGATTGGCACTATTTTGGGGTGCATATGACTTTTTGATCGCTTGCTATTACACTTTTTGTGATGTAAAGTGACAAAAAGTGGCTTTTTTTGACACCGCTTTTATTTTATTTTTTTATGGTGTTTACCTGAGGGGTTAGGTCATATGGTATTTTTTTTTTAGAGCAGGTTGTTACGGACGTGGCAATACCTAATACATCTACCTATTTTTTTATTTTTTTTTTACATTTAACACAATAAAAGCATTTTTTTAACTAAAAAAAAATCATGTTTCAGTGTCTCCATATTCTGAGAGCCCTAGATTTTTTATTTTTTGGCCGATTGTCTTAGGTAGGTTCTCATTTTTGTGGGGCATATGACTTTTTGATCGCTTGGTGTTGCACTTTTAGTGATGTAAGGTGTTCATCTAAAGGGGGTGTGATATTTTTATAGAGCCGTGGCGATACCTAATATAGGTAGCGTGGCGATACCTAATATGTATACTTTTCTGTTTTTTCCTATTTTTTACAATTTTTTGTACTTTATTTCGGAAAAAGGACGCTTTTTTTTTACTTGAAACATTTCATTTTTTTTTATTTAAACTTAATTTTTTTTACTTCTTTTTTCACTTTATTTTTTGTCCCACTCTGGGACTTCAACTTTTGGGGGTCTGATCCCCTTTACAATGCATTACAACAGCGGTCCCCAACCGGGCCCTGGAAGATTGTTTGCCGGGCCGCGGCAATCAGGGCCGTCTTTAACGCGGTACTAATGAAGTGCTTTATTAGTACCGGAGGACCAGGAAGCGGTGAAGGATCTGTACTCACCGCTTCCTGGTCCGTGGCTTGGCTGTCGGCTGTGCACAGCGTGAGGGCGCACTGTGACATCACACTGTGCGCCGCGATACACAGCCGACAGCAGGATGAAGGGGATCACGATGGTGAGGAGCGGTGGCGTCCAGGAACAGGAGAGGTAAGTGTTTTTTTTATTTTATTTGCCCTGGGGGCTGATGGCTGACATGAGGGCTGGGGGATGACATATGGCTGAACGCTGACATAAGGGCTGGGGGCTGACATGGGTACTTGATGGCTGACATGGGGGGCTGATGGCTGGCTGAAATGGGGGGCTGATGGCTGGCTGACATGGGGGGCTGATGGCTGGCTGACATCGGGGGCTGATGGCTGGCTGACATAAGGGCTGGGGGCTGACATTGGGGGCTGATGGCTGGCTGACATGGTGGCTGATGGCTGACATGGGGGTTGATCTGAGGCATTGGGGGTCTGATCTGAGATCTGATTGACATTGGGGTATGATTAGAGCTGTCAGCAGAGGTCTGATTGTTGGTCTGACCTGAGGTGTAATGAAAAATATTTTTTTCTTATTGTTCTCCTCTAAAACCTAGGTACATCTTATAGGGCGAAAAATACGGTACAGTGCAGCAGGGACCAGTGCAGCAGAGACCCTAGTCAGTTTATATAGTCGTTATATATTTTAATATGCACCTTGTGTTTTGTTATGCGCATGAATCAGTCAGTGCCGACTAGCACCCTCAAAGCCCCGCCCACCCCCATAAGCCCCGCCACAGAACCCCCTGCCCACTTCCCCCCACCTGATCCCTGGGAAAATTGTCTTGCATGAAACTGGTCCTTGGTGCAAAAACTTCTGTATTGTAATGCATTGGCTGTAAGTGTAGAGATGGCCTTGCGGTTCGCCCGGTGGTCGTTTCGCGGCAAACTTTGCGTGTTCGTGATTCGCTGAACATGTGAACATATGGAGATATTCGCGCCCGCCATATTCTTTTACATTGTGAAGAACTTTGACCCATGACACATCCATCAGGTGGTACAGGACAGCCAATTGAGACGTTTCAGCACATGGACATACCCCCTACCTTATAAATAAACCTGATCTGGGCGCCATTTTACATTCAGTGTTTTGCCAGTGTAGGGAGAGGTTGCTGTGTGGAGCAGGGACAGGCTGTTAGGGACACCAAACGCTAGCTAATAGGGCCACAAAAGTATTTTTAAGGACTGGTATAGGTGTGCTATCGATAGGTGTGATACACAAAGGGGTGCGATATACTTATAATATACTTTTATAATGAGTCAAAAACACATAGATCTATATAGTGATCACCTGGAAGTCAGGGGCCTAGGGGCTAGGGGATTACTAGGGCGATTTTTATATAGGGTAAGGTTCCGGACGGGGTCGCCCTTATCAGGGCGGGTGGTCTGTGGTTAGGCTATCAGGACCAGAATAGCACTCCCCTGTAGGGCAATATCAGGGACAGTTCTTTGCCCACCCTGTCCTTCAATACCACATCATCATCTAGCCCAGGGATGGATGTTTTTTGCTTTCCCTCCGGATTGTGGTAGGACATATGGTTTCTGATTTGGTGCCGCCGAGCACTTATTATTGCCTACCACATCTATGCTTTTTGCTTAACTTTAATAATTTAATTTATTTTCATTTTGAGGGATATCTTTTCCATTCACACGTCCGCAAAATGGGTCCGCATCCGTTCCGCAACTTTGCGGAACGGGTGCAGACCCATTCATTTTCAATGGAGCCGGAATGTGCTGTCCACATCCCCATTTGCGGATCCACATCCGCATTTTCGGATCCGCACTTCCGCATCTGTGCTTCCGTTTCCGCCAAAAAATAGAACATGTCCTATTCTTGTCCGCAATTGCAGACAAAATTAGGCATTTTCTATTATAGTGCCAGCAATGTGCTGTCCGCAAATTGCAGAATGCACATTGCCGGTGTCCGTGTTTTGCAGGTCTGCAAAACACTTACAGATGTGTGAATGGACCCTCATAGTAACATTATTAAAGGTTACGTTTTATCTATATGTATATTCTAATGGATTGCCTTCCTTGTACAATGTTATAATATACTTTCTATGTTAGAAAGTATATTATAGTGCATTTGTATTGTGCGGCAGTTGTGTGCGGTTCTGCTGCGATACTGCAGGTATATAGAGGGACAAGCGTAAGGCCTCATGCACACGGATGGGTTTTTTTTCGGTCCGCAAAAACGGTTTCCGTTGTTCCGTCATCCGTGTCCGTTTTTTCTTCCAAGGGTCTTCCTTGATTTTTGGAGGATCCACGGACATGAAAAATGGAAAAAAAATCTAAGTCAAGTTTGCCATTGAAATGATAGGAAAAAACGGACACGGATCACGGACACGGGTGACAATCTTGTGTGCATCCGTGATTTTTCACGGACCCATTGACTTGAATGGGTCCGCGAACCGTTGACCGTGAAAAAAATAGGACCGTTTTATTTTTTTCACGCCCAGGAAACACGGATCACGGATGCGGCTGCCAAACGGTGCATTTTCCAATTTTTCCACGGACCCATTGAAAGTCAATGGGTCTGCGAAAAAAAACGGAAAACGGAACCACGGACGCGGATGCACACAACGGTCGTGTGCATGAGGCCTTATTGGAACAAATAATTTCTACTGGTGTGATAGACCAGTCGCCCCCCAAAAAAACTGATTGAAGCAGGGTGTTATATACCAATATACTTTCTTTATAGTGCATTTGGGTACTGGATAGTGCATTTGCGCATGCGCGTACGCGAAAATTATATTGCTGATATTTCGCATTGAAAAAAATTTATGAATGGAGATCGCAAATTCGAATAATACATCTGGTATGTCACTGTCCATGTTGTGGGACTATTTGTGCACTTCTAGTAAGTATTTCTTGGCTGCAAATATGAGCTGAAGGTTTTTCAGGTTCGCCTGCTATTAAAATGAATGGGACCCGCCGCAAACTTGCAGTTTGTGAACATTTGATCGCGTTCGCGCACCGTCCCGGCAGATGTTCGTCCATCACTATGTAAGTGTATTACAATTTTTAATACCCTTACAGCTTTCTGCCTGTGAGATCCAGGAAGCTGGATCTCACAGGCTGTCACGGAAGGCAGCCACGATGCCTAAGGTTCCTTTCAGATGGGCGAGTTTTCCGCGCGGGTGCAATGCGTGACGTGAATGAATCATGACTCATTCATTTCAATGGGGCTGTGTACATGAGCAATGTTTTTCACGCATCACTTGTGCGTTGCGTGAAAATCGCAGCATGTTCTATATTCTGCGTTTTTTCACGCAACGCAGGCCCCATAGAAGTGAATGGGGCTGCGTGAAAATCGCATTGCATCCGCAAGCAAGTGCGGATGCAATGCAATTTTCACGGATGGTTGCTAAGGAGATAATAATAAATAGGGATGAGGTCCATTCACTTTATTATTTTCCATTATAAGATGGTTATAATGGAAAATAATAGCATTCTTTAAGGGTACTTTCACACTTGCGTTTTTCTTTTCCGGCATAGAGTTCCGTCACAGGGGCTCTATACCGGAAAAGAACTGATCAGGCATATCCCCATGCATGCTGAATGGAGAGTAATCCGTTCAGGATGCATCAGGATGTTTTCACTTCAGTCGTTTTGACTGATCAGACAAAAGATAAAACCGCAGCATGCTACGGTTTTATCTCCGGCGAAAAAAACTGAAGACTTGCCTGAATGCCGGATCCGGCATTCAAAATACCGGAATGCTGGATCCATTCATCCGGCCTGCGCATGTGCAGACCGGTAAAAATGTGAAAAAAGATACAAGACGGATCCGTCTGTCCGCATGACAAGCGGAGAGACGGATCCGCTCTTGCAATGCATTTGTGAAACGGATCCGCATCCAGATCCGTCTCACTAATGCTTTCAGTCACATGCAGATCGGCTGTTCCGTACATGTACGGCGCTGGTATCCTAGGGGTTAATGCTGGCTACATCTGTAGCTTATTATGAAGTCAGAAAACTTCTCTTAAGGGTGTATTAGACTGCCAAATTTTATGCCCGATGATCAGTAATGAGCATTCCTATAAATTCTCGTTACTGATCATCTGACATTCTAATACTGCCTCTAAAGCATGCTGAAAGATCTGGATTTGCCGGTGGCAGATTACTCTGTCTAATACCAATCTGCCGCTGGCACTCCACTGTCCTGCATGGGGATGATCGATGGCATAGCGATCGCTCCTCCCCATGTTGAGGAGAACATTTCTGCATGTAATAGCAGCGGTGTCCTCTGGTAGCTATCTGCCGACTGCTTCCCTCCCGACAATCGCAGCATCTGGGTGTCGCTTTGACTTATCCAGGGCATTCTGAGACAGTTTTTTCGTCACATATTGTACTTCATGACACTGGTAAAATGAAATCCAAAAAAATAATTTTTATTTACAAAAAAATATCAAATTTACCAAAAATTTGTAAAAAATTGCTAATTTCCAAGTTTCAATTTCTCTACTTCTATAATACATAGTAATACCTACAAAAATAGTTATTACTTTACATTCCCCATATGTCTACTTCATGTTTGGATCATTTTGGGAATGATATCTTATATTTTGGGGATGTTACAAGGCTTAGAAGTTTGGAAGCAAATCTTGAAATTTTTCAGAAATGTTCAAAAACCCAATTTTTAGGGACCAGTTCAGGTCTGAAGTCACTTTGTGAGGCTTACATAATAGAAACCACCCAAAAAAAACACCCCATTCTAGAAACTACACCCCTCAAGCTATTCAAAACTGATTTTACAAATGTCGTTAACCCTTTAGGTGTTCCACAAGAGTTAATGGCAAATGGAGATAAAATTTTAGAATTTAGATTTTTTGGCAAATTTTCCATTTTAATATATTTTTTCCAGTAACAAAGCAAGGGTTAAAAGCCAAACAAAACTCAATATTTATTGCCCCGATTCTTTAGTTTGCATAAATCCCTCATATGTGTCCGTAAACTACTGTACGGGCACACGGCAGGGCGCAGAAGGAAAGGAATGCCATATGGTTTTTGGAAGGCAGATTTTGCTGGACTGGTTTATTTACACCATGTCCCATTTGAAGCCCCACTGATGCCCCCCTAGAGTAGAAACTCCATAAAAGTGACCCCATCTAAGAAACTACACCCCTCAAGGTATTCAAAACTGATTTTACAAACTTTATTAACCCTTCAGGTGTTGCACAAGAGTTATTGGCAAATGGGGATGAAATTTGAGAATTTCATTTTTATTTTTGCCAGATTTTCCATTTTAACCCATTTTTTCCACTAACAAAGCAAGGGTTAACAGCCGAACAAGACTGTATCTTTATTGCGCTGACTCTGCCGTTTACAGAAACACCCCATATGTGGTCGTACACTACTGTACGGCCACACGGCGGGGCGTAGAGGGAAAGGAGTGCCGTGTGGTTTTTGGAGGGCTGATTTTTATGGACCGGTTTATTTACACCGTGTCCTGTTTCAACCCCCCTGGAGTAGAAACTCCCTAAAATTGACCCCATTTTGGAAACTACGGGATAAGGTGGCGGTTTTGTTGGGACTATTTTTAGGGTACATATGATTTTTGGTTGCTCTATATTACATTTTTGTGAGGTAAGGTTGCCAAAAATTGAAATTCTGAAATTTCATCTCCATTTGCCATTAACTGTTGAGGAACACCTAAAGGGTTAATAAAGTTTGTAAAATCAGTTTTGAATACCTTGAGGGGTGTAGTTTCTTAGATGGGGTTACTTTTAGGGAGTTTCTACTCTAGGGGTGCATCAGGGGGGCTTCAAAAGGGACATGGTGTCAATAAAGGCCATCAAAATCGGCCTTCCAGAAACCATGTCGGTCCTTTCCTTTTGCGCCCTGCCTTTTACTGATACAGCAGTTTACGACCACAAATGTGGCGTTTCTGTAAACTGCAGTATCAGGGTAATAAATATTAAGTTTTGTTTGGTTGTTAACCCTTGCTTTGTTACCGGAAAAAACGGATTGAAATGGAAAAGTGTCAAAAATAGCTGTTTTGGCACAATTATTATTTTTTTTCTGACCGTGTTAATCTGGGGTGTTAGGTCATGGGGTAAGCGGGGCACAGATCGGGTCCTGGGGCAAGTATGGGTGCTGGGGCACAGATGGGGTGATGCTGGCTCAGATCCACACGTGCAGGCAGCGCTCCTCTCTCCTCGGGCTCCGGACACAAAAGGAGGAGGAGAGGAGGGCTGCTATGATTTGAATCTCCCGCCGGCCCGCCCACCTACCAATCAGAGGCGATCCTGAGAGGTGATGTCACCATCACCACTCAGGATCTAAGGATGGTGATTAATGGGCTAAAAACACACCACCGATCACCATCCTGTTCCGGGTAATCGGGTCCTCAGAGACCCGAATAACCCGGAAACGCAGCAAACCGCAGGTCTGAATTGACCTGCGGTTTTCTGCGATCGCCTACATGGCGGGTGTCACAGGACCCCCCGCCGCATTTGCCCCAGGTGCCTGCTCAATGATTTGAGCAGGCAGCATGTTCCGATCACCGCCCGCCGTGCGGCGGTGATCGAAAATACACAGGGCGTACAGGTACGCCCTGTGTCCTTAAGTACCAGGACATAAGGGCGTACCTGTACGCCCTGTGTCCGGAAGAGGTTAAAGAGAAACAGTTGGCAACTACGTTACAAGCTATATTCAGGAGATATGTTCTCATTTATGTCTTTTTTTTGTGAAAATGAGGATTTTATGCTGTCAATCTTATCACACTCCCTGGTACCCCCATAGGCAATCACCTTTCAGCTTCTCGCTGCTGCTTGCCAGTGTGTGATCAGATAATATTTGCATGTAGCTTTACAGTGCGCTCAAGAACTAATTTTACTGGTGGGCCCAAGGCGCCTCAGTCCGACACTGCCATTGCAAGTATGGTAGAGACCTTGACGCCTGGCTAAAACGATACCAAACAGTATACAACGACATGTAGAGAATTATATTATACTGCTACTCACACTCCTGTCCATCAGACTGACAGGGTATGGCTAAACGGCAACACTGGTCGCGGCCAGGATCGCAGGGCCATCGCAGTGTAGCGGTGATTCCATAGAAATGAATGGGGTCACAACATGAGTTTCCATTGTGCTGCAACTGCGACCCCTGAATCACGAAAAAAATCCAACTCCGCTGAATTCTTTAAAACTCAGGGGTTGCAGTGTGCGACTCTCACTGCAACCATATTCATTTCTATGGGCTTCCCGCTACACTGTGATGCCCCCGCGATCCTGGCCATGACCAGTGTCGTCGTACCCTTCAGGGTCCATGATTTTATTCTCATGTTACAAATATAAAGATATATAAAGCATACAAAAATATATACTGGTATGCCAATCCAAGTATCTAAAAGAACTGTCACCTGTAACGTCTTAAACATAATATATCCTAGCTGAACGGTTACCATGGAAACCCAATAAACTGCTCCGAGCAGCAAACCTGAAGTACCGAGTGGACAATCTTATGGCTTTGAGGATAGCAGGACATCTATGGCAATATACAAAACAGCATGCAATAAATAAAACATCATGTGCAGCAAAGTGTGCAGCCTACACATCAGGATGATACCATAGTAACATCTAATATCCGGTATTTTCTGCTAATCCACAAAACAATAGCAAAACAAGAAGCCTCTGTGTATGAATTCTAGCAAATACCAGCGCACGCCCCTAATACTTCTCTATCATTTAGCTGAATACCATGAAATCATCTGCCGGGAAAAAATCTACTGTCATTTTGGGAGAACATTGTGATTAAATATCATTATTACTCGCTGACTACAAATGTAGAATTCTCATGAAATTGCTGTCACAGTAAAATGATGCTGCAAGTCTGCTATGCAGTAGGGAATGCTGAGACTTGCAGTGCATTCATAGCTGCCACTATATTTACAAGTGAAAAGTTTACCAGTAAAGTAAAAAAAAAAAACTGCAGACTGAAAACATGGTCACTCTATACATTACCATTAAGGGTACTTTCATGGTGCTGGAGGTTCCCCAAGGGGTGGTATTTCAGAAGGTCTCCCCAGGGATTCCCTAGGCATTGATCCTCCCAGTGCTGATCAGAAGACTTCTCTGACTTCCAAACAGGGGGCAATGAGAAGCCTGATATCCCCACCCTCCAGGGAGACACTTGCAGCTCTAGCAGGAGGAGGTGGAGGAGGAGGATCCTTCCCAGATGCACCTAGCTGAAGATATATATCTCTAGGTACTAGAATGATCCTTGATCTACAACAGCAACCTGAGCCTGGTTTATGGCTTCCTTAACAAAGCAAAACTATCTACATGTTTGCAACAAGTGCAGATATAAAAAACGAACAAGCACCCTTTTTTTTTTTTTTTTAAAGGGCAATGAAAATGTTGACTACTATACACAAGAAGAGGATGACTGCAAGTGGACCTTTTGTAGACTTTTTTGTGGCGCTTTTATCAGTAGTAGTGATTAGTGAGGAGGCAGAGATTTTTTTATTTATTTTACTCACTTATATAGCGCTCATCTATTCCACAGTGCTTTACATTTATATTTATTATTATTTATATATACAATATCACTTCTTATATTACACATTTATATAACTCACTTTTATCGCTGACATATTCTGCAGCACTTTACAGACTTGCTGCCTCCAATGGGGCTCACAATTAAGGGTTCCTGCACACGACAGTTTGATGTTTTGCGGTCTGCAAATAAAATATCCGCAAAACACAGATACCGGCCGTGGGCCCACAATAGAACAGTTCAATCCTTGTCCGTAATGCGGACAATAATAGGACACATTAAATTTTTTGCCGGAACGGCCACGTGGACATACGGACAAGGAATGCACATGGAGTCACTTCATTTTTTTTTTTTTGCAGCCCCATTAAAGTGAATGGTTCCGCATACAGAACGGACACAGGAAAAAGATACGTTCATGCGCAGGAGCCCTGAGTTCCCTATCAGTATGTATTTGGAGTGTGGGAGGAAAGCCACACAAACACGGGGCGAACATACAAACTCCATGCAGATGTTGCTTCACATGCTTTGAGTGACAGCTGAATGCACTTTATATTGAAGTTTCGCCTCCAGTGCACTTGCAGGAGCAGAATCTGACAGACTAAGGGCTCTTTCACACGAGCGGATGCCGTGCGGGTGATCCGCTGCGTGAAACAGAGCCAAGCCCCGCACCGGACAGCAGAGACACGAAGCACTAACATGACTGATAATGGTCCGTGCCTCTCTGATCTTTTTACTACAAAATCACAGTGAGATAAAGTTGTCACCGTAACAAGGTAGCAAAAGGTCACAGAGAGGCAAAGCACATTATCAATCATGTTAATGCCCCGTGTCTCTACTGTCCAGGACAGGGCTTTTGCTCTCTTTCACGCTGTGGATTCCACGCACAGGATCCGCTCGTGTGAAAGAGCCCTAAAGGTTCAAATTCTTACTACTTCAGACACTACTGCTCTTTCCACCCCCTATCTAGCAGTCTAGAATGGTCACACCTGCTGTGACCTAGCAAGGGGTTTTGTTTGGGAAGGCAGGTATTTTCCTCCCAACACAGGCGATTTCCAGCCAGGTGAGATCAAATACCGGACTGGAGTTTAAGTGCCGGTCCGGGTTTTGGCAGCACCTGGCTGTCCTTTAAATAGGGCGGCAAAAATCCTTGCACCGGCCCTTTCTGGAAGATGTACTAAAGGCTGTTCCAAGTCATGGTAATTAAAACTGGCCACAGTGACATGGATCTTCCTTTGATATCATCAGAAAATGTGTATGTTAGTTTGTGTTATAATACTGTATATGTAAGTATCTCACGGACCGCGTTCCACAGACATCTGCATGAGGATTTATTTGGTCAGTTTTTTCCATCAGTGATTGTGAGTGAAAACCACAGAACAAGTGCAGATCAAATCATTACACCTGATCTCTGAGTAGGCTTCGCCACTGGTGTTTGCTCACGTGAGCGTGTGTGCCCCATGACTGTATTGCCGGACTTTAAAGGGAACCTGTCATCAACTTTAGGCTACATGCACACGAACATTAGGGCTTCGTGCCCATGCTGCGGACCGCAAATTGCAGTCTGAAATGCACGGGCACAGACCGTGGGGCAGCCGCATGCGGATCGCGGATCCATTCACTTGAATGGGGTCCACAATCCGCTTCCGACGGTCCGCACTGCAAAAAAAAGTAGTGCATACGCTACTTTTTTGCGGTGCAGAGGCACGGCCAGAAACACCACGGAAGCACTCCGTAGTGCTTCCGTGGGGTTCCGATCCGTGCCTCCGTTCCCCATCTCCGTGATTGCGGACCCATTCAAGTGAAACGGTCCGCGATCTGTGGTGCGGAATGCACACGGCCGGCGCCCGTGTGTTGCGGACCCGCTGTATGCGGGCCGCAATACGGCCACGGGGGGCAAACAGTTGTGTACATGTAGCCTTATGCTGCCCATACTAACGGCAGTATAAAGTAGAGACAGGTGAGTTGATTTCAGCGTTCTGTCATTTATAAGTTACAAGTAAGTGGTGGCCGAGAACCAACATCACAATCATTGCAGACTGGGCCTGGAAAAGAGTCCCGGCCACCTGAGAAGAGTCCTGGTTAGGCCTCTTGCATATGGGCGTTGTGGGTCCGTTCCGTGCATTGGGGACCGCAATTTGCGACATGTCATAGTGCAGTTGTTCCCTTTTTGTCATGTGACTTATTGTCGCATGATACATGTCACTGTCAACTTTTTGTAGCGCGACAGATTGAGTTTAACTATTGTACTGCAACTGCAGTCCAAATGAATGTATTCAGTTGCACTACAAATAGAAAAGTCCGTAATATGGACAATAATAGGACATTTTTTTGCCGAACAGCCATGCGGACATACGGAAACGGGATGCACGCGGCGTAAATTAATTATTTTTTATGGAGTGAATCGATCCGCATACCAGCCGCAAAAAAAAAAGCACAAAAACGGGAAGGGGGGGGGGGGGGGGGGGAAATACGTGCAGCCCTGAGTCAGGTGTCTGCATGCTGGAAGCCAAACCAGGAGTGAATTTCCAAAACAGCATCAGGAAACCTGACCGTGTGGTCACACCCTTAGGCACCTTTCAGACGAGCAAGTTCCACGCATCGGACTCGCAGTGTGAGTATGTGGCAGCTCCTGTCCTGATCTCCCAGCACTGAAGGGGTCACATAGTATTATGAGCATTATATTACTTTATGATGCTATGTAACGCTTAGGCCTCTTGCACATGACCGTATGTATTTTGCGGTCCGCCAAAAACGGATCCGCAAAAAAGGATATCAGTGTGCATTCCGTATTTTACAGAACAGCTGGCCCTTCATAGAACAGTACTATCCTTGTCCGTAATGCGGACAATAATAGGACATGTTCTATTTTTTTGCGGAATGGAAATACGGACATACGGAAACGGAATGCACACACGTTTTTTTGCGGACCCATTAAAGTGACTGGTTCCGCCAAAAAAACGTAATGGACACGGAAAGAAAATCCGTTCGTGTGCAAGAGGACTTACAGTTTTGGAATTTATTGGATAACACTGACAACGTTATGTCAGTGTTATCCAATACATTCCAGACCTCTCAGAGTAAAATAGCATCATTAATCAATATAATGCTATGCGACCCCGTCAGTGCTATGGAGGTCAGTATGGGAACTGCCGCATACTCACGCTGCGAGTCTGATGTGTGGAACTCGCTCGTCTGAAAGGGGCCTTAATCTATTATTAGCCAATTAAATGTCAAATACTGGATGCAGGCTTATTTTCTTGTTCCCATGGGCTTGTACTCTGCAAAGGTTTTATAAGGCTGGCCGTGTTATTTTACAGCGCTGTCAGTAGCTGATAAAAGAAAGAAGCATTTTCATGGATATGTGGTAAAGACTGATGTTCACTGAAACATTTGCTAACTTGAGTGCAAAGGTTAATGACAGCTCATCACTATAGAAAGATACAACGTGAAGTTTAATGCCATCATACAACAGGAGCTCCTGAGCTGCTACCATACACACTGGGGCAGATTTATCAAAACTGCTGCAAAGGAAAACTGACTTAGTTGCCCATAGCAACCAATCAGATTCCACCTTTCATTTTCCAAAGGAGATCTAAAAAATGATAGGTGGAATCTGATAGGTTGCCACTAGTGTTGAGCGAATTGAAGTCCACGAAGTAGATCTGAATTTCAGGGAATATTCAATTTGCCACAAAGCAGAATTTCCTTGTGCTTCAAATTGATTTTTCCCTGAAATAGTGTAAAAAAAAAAAAACATACCTCATCCACTTGCTCGCGACGGGAAGGTTGATTGAAGATCTCACGAGATTTCACACTAGATCTTCAATTAAGATGGCGGCGGCCCTCTAATTGCACCCACTACTTACAAAGAAGTGCGCCTCGTGACAAAGTAATTAGTCACAAAGTGAATTTTTGGTAAGATTCGGCGAAGCAGCCAAATCAAATTTTTGAACCCTTTGCTCATCTCTAGTTGCTACCGGCCCGTTTTCCCACTGAGTTAAGGCTCATGCACATGAGGGTGTGTGCCTTGTGCCCGTATTGGGGAATGCAAACAGCAGGTTTTTGAATGGGTCTGCTGTACTCAAGATACGGAGTTGAGGCACAGATTGGAAGCAGTAGTGTTTCTCTGCGTGTGACTCCAGGTCGTGCAGTGAGGAAAGTCTATTTGGAGAGGTTCCTGCCCTAGCAGAGTAAATTTCATAATGCTGAAGGCCCCAAAAGCCATGGATATGGAGAAGCTGATTGTCCTAGTCCAGGAAAGGGCCCTACATTTGGGACACGAGGTCGGGAATATCACGAGCGCTACAAAAAAAGATGATGCATGGTTGGAAATGACCCAGGAGCTGTTTGCAAGTGTATGGGCCAAAACTAAAGACCAGAGTCGCCAGAATTTGGGTAAGTGGCCAAGCTATACATGTGTGATCCTTGCTGTCCTCCCTAGCATAGCATATGTCATACACTGTCCTCCGTAGCATAGCACAAGTCATATGCTGTCTCCTCCCTAGTATATGTTTGTTTTTGTAAATTTTCTTTTGTTGTCATTTTTTTTAAAGTGGATAAAGTCAAGAATCGTTGGCGGAGCTGCAGGGACTAGTTCCGCAAAGAAATGCATCACCAAGGCCGCAGTGGGTCCGGCCCACCCAAGAAAAGGCCCTACATGTTTCGAGAACATCTCATGTTACTGCGTGATGTCATGGAGCTGCATCCGTAAATGAATTCTAAACAATGACTAATACATGTTTATCAATATACACTGTATGTCGACTGTTAGTATTTTATAAACAATTTGTAAATTAGAAATGTCATAGTTGCCAATAGCAACCAAGCCAATTCCTCCTTTAATTTTTAAAAGTAGGTGGCCAATATTACAGAATCTGACACTTCTAATTTACCCAATGTTGCTACATGACCACATATGTAATATGTTGGTTAATGAATGTAATACTATGTGATAAATGTTGTTTGTTGATGATAGTAATATGTGCCTTGACTATTATATATATATTTTTATATTTGCTTATCTTTTAATTAGCATGTTCTGTTATTTTTAATGTGAAGAACAGAGGATAACCTTGAAGAGGAAACAGAAGAGGGCGCTGTGCACCACTCAAGTACATGCGAGGAGGAGATTCAGTCTTCCAAATCTCCTCCAAAGAGTGGTGAAGGACCTTGCACCACAGTGGCCTCTCGCCCCGCAGCTTCGGGAGTGGATTCCCCCCTCCCACTTTTACCTTGCAACAAAGCCGCAGAAAACGCCATATGCCTAAAGCCGAAGCATTAGTCAATACAGAGGTCCTTGTCTAGAGCCCACTAGGAAGACCACTTCAAGCTGTATGGCAGGACTCTGGCGCCTCATTTGAGGAACCTGCCTCCAGAACGATTGTTGAGAACGCAAGCTGCTATAGAAATTGTTCAGGAGGCAGCAACTCCTCCTAATGACCCCACAGAAATATTTGTGGCACTTGAAAATTGGCGCACCCATGGGCACCTGACTGGCCCCTGGCCAATGCCAACTTCCCCATTTTCCTAGCGGCTGACACAATACCCTCCTCCAAGGGAACATTATGCCCCAAAAAGTCAGCCATATGGGCAAACCTATCATATCATGGCGAGACCTCCATATGCCCAGCCTGTCCTGTCCACATCACAACCAGGCCCATCTCAACTAGGGATGAACGAATCGACTTCGGATGAAACATCTGAAGTCGATTCGCATAAAACTTTGTTCTAACACTGTATGGAGCAGGAGCTCAGTACAGTATTACAATGTATTGGCTCCAATGGGCCGAAGTTATTACCCAAAGTCTCGCGATACTTCGCGAAGCAATAACTTCAGAAATTGACTTATACTGTAAAAAAACATTTCCCGAACTCGGGTTCGTTTCCAAGTGGTACCTTGGAACTGAACCAGAGTTCGGGAAATGTTTTTTTACAGTACAAATTATGTACAAGTCTTCATTCAGCAGGACCTGCGCTGACGTCACCACGCTCACCACGTGGTGAGCGTGATGACGTCAGTGCAGGTCCTTTTGCAGGTCCTGCAAGAAGAAGAAAGAAGACGATAATGGCTGCGCAATCAAGTGGATGAGGTGAGTAATTTTTTTATTATTTTTTAACCCTGAAAGGGCCATTTTACTAAGCATTCTGTATTAAAGAATGCTATTATTTTCCATTATAACCATGTTATAATGGAAAATAATAAAATCTACAGAAGACTGAACCAAACCCGAAATTCAGTGAAGAAGTCCGGGTTCGGGTCTGGGTACCACATTCAGTTTTTTATCACGCGCGAGCAAAACATATTAAAACGCTTTGCACCCGCACGGAAAAAACTGAACAACGCAACACAATCGCAGACAAAACTGACTGAAATTGCATGCAAACTCGCACGGGTTTCTCGGCACGCACCCGCAATGCATCCGGCCCCAATCCGCGACACTCGTCTGCAAGAGGCCTTTAGTGTTGGGCGCGAATATTCGAATAGCAAATATTTATCGTGAATATCGGCACTTCGAGAATTTGCAAATATTTTGAATATAGTGATATATATTTGTAATTTCGAATATTCTAGATTTTTTTTTTCATCAATAACTTCCTTTCTTGCTTGGGGGCCAATGAGAAGGCTGCAATGTCTTTGTCTGAGCTTAGCAACATCCCTAGCAACCAATAGGAAAGTTGCCTACCCCTTACTATAAAAGAACCTCCCCAGCAGCCATTGTATGCAGTATTTTGCAGATCTGAGAGGGAGAGCAGTGTTATTGCTGTGCTCTCTGCTTTCCTGTGTCATTACATTAGATAGTTAGTTAGTTAGTTAGTTTATATATATAATACAGATAGTCAGTGTAGGTTAGATAGTGATATAGTGTAGCTGATAGGTTCTGCTGTCCATACATACATGCTACATACATAGTGCTGTGATGTCACAAGTTCATAACAATACTTAGTGCACAATCATAAATAAGTAGTCAGACCTGTTAAAATGTGAAGTTGCACATACTGCGGCAAAATATTCGCATCATTAGTGCCGATTTCGCAATCGCAAATACATTGGAGCACTCTATCTGCATATAAAGCTATTGTAATGTTCTGCCATGCCAACCATTTTCTCCAGTCTCAGGAAACTTCCAGCAGCTTGAAAAATGTAGCTATAGTGACCCATGCCTGTATTTTGCGCGCATTACGCGACTATTACATTGCCGATTTTTCGCGATCAAGAAAATTATCTCGAATTCGCAAATATATGACAATTATTTTACCAATATAAAATAATATCGCAAATTCGAATATTGCCCCTGACGCTCATCACTAGAGGCCTTAGGGTACCTGCACACGCGGCAGATTTTCTTGCAGAAATTTCTGCGCCTGAAAATCAGAACCATTTATTTGAATGGAGTAGCAAGCACATGGATTTCTGCAAGCCCCATTCAGGTGAATGGAACTGATTTTTAGGTGCGGAAAAGTCTGCCGTGTGAAGGTACCCTTATAATGCATCGGGTGAAATATGGTGCAAATCTGCAACAAATCCACATGTGCCTTGTGCAATTTTTATCAAGGATGATCGACGATATAGCAAATTGATCAGCACTTGTATAAGGACCTTTTACATGGGCGGATAATTGCCCAGACGAACAACCGTATAGACGATCATTCATACTTACAATTGTTTGTGTGGCCCTTCGTTTACTTTATGGTTGGCAGTAAATACCTCTTTACACAGGGACATGTGCTGCCAAGAAACAAGCATTTTTATACCCACGTAAAAGACCTGATTAGCTGATCATTGATATGTTTACTTGCAGCAATGATCTGGTTACACCACAATCCTACCAAAAATATCAATGTATCAGTTCAAGACTGGGCCATTTATACCCGGTTCCTGACCATACACAGTTTCTGTTATTTTAGTACAGGCGTCTTTGAAAGCAATAACTTTTTTTCCGTTTGGTTATGTAAATAGTTGTTGTGTTTTTTTTGGTGAAACATGGAGCTTTATTTTTATGTAACTTTTTTTCCCATTAAATTTTTTTTTTTGTGAATAGCACAAAATACAACTAAAATAATTTTTATTATGTCCCCCTTCCATAACAGTTGTTTTGATTAATGAAATTTATAGGCTATGATCACCAGGGCAGGGCTAGAAGCTGCATTGCAGTGTGTGGTGGCATATATATATATATATATATATATATATATATATTTTTTTTTTTTTTTAATCTTACACTTTGTGTCCCCCACCCCCATAAGGACATAAAAGACGAGACGCTTCTTGATTTCTATACACAGCGCTCCTTATAAACCTGTCAGAGCAAATATAACATAGGAACAAGGCACAATAAGATAACTACTGACTTACCACTCTTGATCAGTCAGTACGGAGACTCAGTGGTTAGCACTGGTGCCTTGCACCGCTGGGGTCCTATCATCCACATCTGCATGGAGTTTGTATCATCTCCCCTTGTTTGTGTGGGTTTCCTCTACTTTCCTCCCACACTCCAAAGCCATACTGATAGGGAACTTAGATTGTAAGCCCCATTGGGGACACCAATGATGGTAATGTCTTTAGAGCGCTGCGCTATATAAGGACTCATGCACACTTTCCGTGTCCATTCCGTTTTTTTTTTTTTTTGCAGACCATATACGGAACCATTAATTTTAATGGGTCTGCAATAAAACGGAAGTTACTCCATGTGCATTCCGTTTCCGTATGTCCGCAAAAAAAAAAAAAAATGTCCTATTGTTGTCCACATAACAGACAAGGATAGAACTGTTCTATTAGGGACAGCTGTTCCGTTCCACAAAATACGGAATACAAACGTATTTCTTGCGGAGCCGTGTTTTGAGTAAATTGAGTAAAATCAATAAATAAATGTAATTTCTGAAGATGCTGACTCGCTTACCTGCCGCATCCTGGTATGTAGCGGACTTGGAGCCTCCAGCCATTGAATTCTTGAATTAGTTCTTCAAGCAAAGTGCAGTAAAATATCACTCCTAATCTAGGTTTTGATTTAAAAGCTATAGGAAGGAGCAGCATTAATTTTGATTGTCCTCCAAAATCCGGTCCAAGTAAGTATAAAATACACTATGTGTTGTCACCTCGCATAAAACCCTTGTGAATGTGTGATTCAGCGAGTTAGTTTAGCTTCAGTCATTCCCTGGGGTAGAAAATCATTAACAAAGGTGATGCTGATGAGTTAGAAGTAACAGTTAAGATTTTTTTTTCCATTGAGAAAAAGAAGGAAAAGGTCATGTCAACTATATGTTAGTGTATACAAGTATATGTGAGCACCAGAGATGCCACTGGCAGGGCTCCATAGGAACTTTGCTGTGGCAGACCTAGGAGTCTTCAGAGCCGAGTTTGTCATGGCAACCGAATAGCTCTCAATCTGGGCACAGGGGAGCCGTTTAGGCCCCAACTTCTGAGCAGGCACCATCTTCAAAGTCCCGACTATTGGCGTACATGTACGGCAGAGGTCGGGAAGCAGTTAAGGTCCATTACATGGACTGATGACAGAAACATTTACTGAGGATGAATGTTCATAGGAACACACATTCCCAATAATCGCCCTGTGTAAAGGTGCCACCAATCACCCATTGAATGAGAACGCACATTCATCAGGTTACTGTGCCTTTTGACTGGCACCAAAAATCATTGTTTCTGGGCAAGAGATCATCCTGTGTAAACAGGGATCTTCTGCCCAGAAACAATGAATCTGTATGGGGATAAGCGATCGCAGGAACGATTGCTCGTCCCCATACAGAGAAGAAGAATGCTGCATGTAAATGCAGCTTTAACATTCTCTGACTAGCAGGCAATTATCAGAAATGTTTGGTTCATTCCCAATAATTTCCTGGTAAGTCATCCTGTATAAAATGTCCATAAGTCTAAATTCTTGGACATCATCTATACTCTGCTGTTTCAGTCAGCTACATAGACTGGAGCAGCAGAGCACATGCTTGTTTTGTCTGGGGAGCGATCATTAGGAGAAAGAAAATGGCTGCTATTATATGAGTACAGACAAAACCTGTCCTAATCACACAGCAGGACAAATTACTTCACAATACTGAGCTAAAAAGCTGCCTCATCCTCCTCTCTGCTTGACAGGGATTATTATCCTAAATACAGCTGATATGATCTTCAACTGAATCTTGGTAGGAATGGAGTTCATGAGGAGACATTAAGTACAGAGAGGAGGGTGGGGATGTAGCAGATGAGCAGCAGAACTTGTATGCAGTCTCCATTACCACAGCCCTACATTACCACAGTCTGTCCTGTCCATCCTCATGTCTCTTCATTAACTCTTCCCACAGATATACTATAATAGATAAATATAGTGTTCAAAAGAAAATATATTGCTAAAATTTTTATTTTTTTTTATATTATGGTGTTTCGAAAATAAAATTAAGATAATCACAGTAGAAAGTGCGGGTGATCAGTAACAGTAGAGAATACAGAGCGCCCTTTGCTCTCAGGGAACTCAATAGTATTGATAATCTGTCTGACTTGTTGCCGTAATGGTTAAGGCTCAGTCTCTGTTGTAATGTAGCATATGTCTTGATACAATGTTGCAGATCTACTAAGGGTCACTCTTGTATTAAAGGGTTTCTACCACTTCGTTTTCACATAATTGGCTGTCAGACACTAGCGATCCGCTAGTGTCTGCTCTGCCAAACAATCCTAATATAATAGGTTTTGGGGCAGCCGTTTCGCTAAAAAAAGAACTTATATCGATATGCTAATGAGCCTCTAGGTGCTATGGGGGCGTCATTAGCACCTAGAGGCTCGGTCTACCTTCACAAAATGCCGCCGCCCAGCGCGTCCCTCCAGCCCGCCCATCTCCTCCGGAATGCGATCCTCCCTGTGAGCGTATGTATTCGGCGCATGCGCAGTGAATGTCTGACCGCTTTCTGCACAGACATCTCCACTGCGCCTGTTCCTCGGAGCACTATGACGTCATCGGCGGAGGCGCAGTGGAGATGTCTGAGCAGGGAAGCGGTCAGACATTCACTGCGCATGCGCCGAATACATACGCTCACAGGGAGGATCGCATTCCGGAGGAGATGGGCGGGCTGGAGGGACGCGCTGGGCGGCGGCATTTTGTGAAGGTAGACCGAGCCTCTAGGTGCCAATGACGCCCCCATAGCACCTAGAGGCTCATTAGCATATCTATATAAGTTCTTTTTTTAGCGAAACGGCTGCCCCAAAAGCAATTATATTAGGATTGTTTGGTAGGGCAGACACTAGCGGATCGCTAGTGTCTGAAAGTTAATTATGTGAAAACTAAGTGGTAGAAACCCTTTAAACACAACAGTCTTAGTAAATTCCCACAGATGTGTGAAAGACTGATTTGGTCATTGGTGGGATTTCACAATTGTAGGGTTGCAGACTAAAATAATGAAATAAATGTATAACAATAAAAGTATTACATTGAAATATTTGTGATCATGCATACATGGAACTGGAAATCTGTGTACCAGGTACAAATGAACTACATGTATGTTCTGCCTCTGTCTGGTTTAGTCCTGCTATGGAGACAGGTCTCTAAAATTGACGTTGGCAATTGTAATTAGAACTCTATGAAATACTGTGAGAGAATCCTGAACAGATGGCAATAAAATATTGTAGTTTACCCACATTATAAAAGATACATGACTTTATTTGCCAAGATTTAATTGAGTAAGAGTTTACTCTATAACTGAGAGTTATCAATAATGTGGATCAGTTCTATGAAGACCTCAAGAACATGTGCAGAAATTCCATTATGACTAAATTGTGATAATTTTTCTTCCTGGTAGCGTACTCTTCCTGCCCAGACCCACGCATGAATTTCTGAGTTTTAGCTGCTTTTAAAAAAACAAACTAGGTAACAAACAATATACCCACTAAAATGCATAAACCACATATGAACATACATCCACATTATACTTTCCACCCCTCACAGATTTTCTAAGTGTCCCCCTAAAAAAGATGGAGATCTCCCAGATTCCCATCAGATCAGGTAAGTCCCTGCATTTGATGCCTGCACTGTCCACAGATGGAGCCATTTATAACTGACAACCTAAACTTTCTGAATAAAGGCACTATACCCTCCAGGTGAATGGTCTTTTATATAAGGACATACTCTGTTTCGGTTTATTAGTGTTTGGAACCAAGTTTCTGTATCATGCAAAAGTATCCACATGGGCAGGCCAGTGTGCCAGTGGAAACACCAAAGGGGGTTCCTGCAGTCTGAGCCTAACTGAGCGTATTCGATAAGCGCTTTTTACAGGCGTTTTTGAGGCATATTTTGGGGCGTTTTAGTATTTTGGAAACGCGCGTAGTACGCACGTTTGTGTGATTGACCATAGAGGCATCCAATGAATCTATGGGCGGGAACGCGCGACAATATGCCCCAAAGAAGCTCCTGTACTTCTTGGGGCGTAGGGTGTTTTACAGCGCGTTCATACGCGCTGTAAAACGCTCAGGTGAGAGCCATGCCCATAGGGAAACATTGGTTTTTGCCTGTTGAGCATTTTACAGCCCGTAGGAACGCGCTGTAAAACGCTCAGGTGTTAACCTAGCCTAAGGAGTCGGACCAACATATCTTTAAGAAGGTATTACCATGCCACCTCTATCTCAAAATGAACAAAAATTGTTGTTGCTAGGAAAATGTCTTACATGATAAGAGGGCAGTCCTGTATTTCCTGTATGTATAGTAAATGACAAAACAACTAAATGCAAATATGGAACTGCAAATGGAGGTCATTGATTATTAAATTAATGGTATAATTAGACATCGTTCATAAATCCATTTGTCATATACAAAACAGCTCAGCTAGGGCTTCCACAGATGGGAGTAACAACTACTGTAGATCCCCAAAGTTGTAATAAGTTGTATTTGCTGTAGAACTGGCTGGGATCCATATCTTGCAGGCATAATATGGACTTTAACATGGCCTTCTTTGAACGCTTAAAAGGGTTTTATGACACAATAAGAGGCATCATTTCCTAGCATGCTACACCTAGAAGTCAAAAGGACAATAGTTAGAAATTTGAGGTTAAGCAACCATTTAAAACATGAATAAACATACAAACAAGAGCACGATAGCATCACTATTGACACTAGGGAAAGTACACAGGGTGCAGGCACAAAGCTAAACCCCTGCCTGACCTATAAAACACTTTCCACTGGTAAAAGAGGTTGCCCGAGATAATAAAGAACCTTGAACAACCCCTACAATGTCTTAAAAAAAAGAAATCTATTCAGCAGTTGCTCACGTGCTGTTCTCTGTGGCTCTGGTCCGGTATTCCCACTGCTGTTTGTTTTTCAGCACTGTGATTGGCTGCAGCAGCGATGTGCAAATCTCTAGTGGAGCAGACAATCATTGACTTCCTGCCCTGCTGCCTACTCTGTTAAAGGGTTGTTCTATCTGGGAGATTTATGGCCTATAAATAACATGGCACAAATGTCCGATAGGTGCAGGTCCTACCTCTGGCACTCACTCCCATGTCAAGTACAGGTCCCTGAGGTGAACAAAAAGCAGACTACACATTCACTGCTATGGAACTTCTAAAAAATAGCCAAGCACACTTGCACGGCTATTATTGTACATCCCATAGCAGTGAATGGTGTGCACCCTGCACATGCATGGTCAATCCTCTAGTCATATACACTCACCTAAAGAATTATTAGGAACACCATACTAATACGGTGTTGGACCCCCTTTCGCCTTCAGAACTGCCTTAATTCTACATGGCATTGATTCAACAAGGTGCTGATAGCATTCTTTAGAAATGTTGGCCCATATTGATAGGATAGCATCTTGCAGTTGATGGAGATTTGAGGGATGCACATCCAGGGCACGAAGCTCCCGTTCCACCACATCCCAAAGATTCTCTATTGGGTTGAGATTTGGTGACTGTGGGGGCCATTTTAGTACAGTGAACTCATTGTCATGTTCAAGAAACCAATTTGAAATGATTCGAGCTTTGTGACATGGTGCATTATCCTGCTGGAATTAGCCATCAGAGGATGGATACATGTTCTCATTCTATTTACGCCAAATTCGGACTAAAATTTTTCCAGTCTTCAACAGTCCAATTTTGGTGAGCTCGTGCAAATTGTTACCTCTTTTTCCTATTTGTAGTGGAGATGAGTGGTACCCGGTGGGGTCTTCTGCTGTTGTAGCCCATCCGCCTCAAGGTTGTGCGTGTTGTGGCTTCACAAATGCGTTGCTGCATACCTCGGTTGTAACGAGTGGTTATTTCAGTCAACGTTGCTCTTCTATCAGCTTAAATCAGTCGGCCCATTCTCTTCTGACCTCTAGCATCCACAAGGCATTTTTGCCCACAGGACTGCCGCATACTGGATGTTTTTCCCTTTTCACACCATTCTTTGTAAACCTTAGAAAAGGTTGTGCGTGAAAATCCCAGTAACTGAGCAGATTGTGAAATACTCAGACCAGCTCGTCTGGCACCAACAACCATGTCACGCTCAAAATTGCTTAAATCACCTTTCTTTCCCATTCTGACATTCAGTTTGGAGTTCAGGAGATTGTCTTCACCAGGACCACACCCCTAAATGCATTGAAGCAACTGCCATGTGATTGGTTGACTAGATAATTGCATTAATGAGAAATAGAACAGGTGTTCCTAATAATTCTTTAGGTGAGTGTATAGTGGTCAATGTGTGGGGTGGGTGTGTACGTGCGGCTTGCTCTCCATTCACTTTGGGGTCCTGTTCTTGAGATGAGTGGGTCACAGAGGTGGGACCAGCACCTACTGGACATTTTTGTATATCCTATTGATATGCCATAAATGTCCCATATGGGGATACACCAGTCACAAACTGATTTGGGTCTCTTGCCTACTAGAGGACAGAAGCAAGCAGATGACACCATTGTCCTGGTGCAGGAGGTTTGATGACATCCCTGCATTATACTGCTTGCACCAGGCTGGGCACAGCAGGCAGGGGGGTGAGCACCCACTTTTTGTCTTAGGAATGGGGACATGTGAGTTTTTTTTTAACTCGTGCAAACAGAGCACAAGAGGATTGCTGCTTTCTTGCTACTATGTGGGGTGCATAAGGACTACTATTGTGGGGTCACATAGGGATAATATTTCTACTGTATGGAGACACAAAGGGGACATTATTGCTCTGTGATGGTACAAAGGGGAACACTACTTCTGTGTGGAGGCATAAAGACGGACATTACTGCTGTGTGGGAGCACAAAACGGAGCATTACTATGGTAAGTTTTGGGTCACTCAGAGAACACTATTAGGCCGCGTTCACATATGTGCTATGAACTCTGGCAGCCGGGTTACGATGTATATACTGGCTTACGGCCGGGCAAAAAAAATGCTACACGCAGCATTTTTTGTCCGCCTGAAAGCCGGCATATACGCTGGAATGTGGCCAGATTCCCGCTGGATCCCATTACAGTGAATAGGGATCTGGCAGTGCACAGTGGTATCTGGCTATGTCGGATGCAGTGAACTCCGACATTATGTTCCTCTGCCGGAACAGACTGCCAGAGTTTACAGTGCATATGTGAACCCAGCCTTACTCAGTGGACACTATAAAGGTGGGTTCACACTAGCGTTAGGGATTCCGTTATGGCTTTCCGTTATAACAGGGTAATAATGGAACATAACGGAATCCATAGGATGGAATGCAAAACAGAAGCCTTTAAGAGGCATTCCGTTTTGCTCCGTCCTAATAGAAGTCTATGGGAAAACATAGCGGATCCGTCTGGGTCCCGTTATGCAAGACGGAAAACAAAGTCCTATCGACAGGACTTTGTTTTTCGTCTTGCATAACGGGAACCAGAGGGATCCGTTATGTTTTCCCATAGACTTCTATTAGGACGGAGCAAAACGGAATGCCTTTTAAAGGCGTCCGTTTTGCATTCCGTCATAATGCAAGTCTATGGGCAGCAAAACTGATCCCCCCTTCCGTCTTATGGATTCCGTTATAACCCTGTTATAACGGAAAGCCATAACGGAATCCCTAACGCTAGTGTGAACCCACCCTAACTATGTCTTTTGTATTTATTTACAGTACAGGCCAAAAGTTTGGACACACCTTCTCATTCAAAGAGTTTTCTTTATTTTCATGACTATGAAAATTGTAGATTCACACTGAAGGCATCAAAACTATGAATTAACACATGTGGAATTATATACATAACAAACAAGTGTGAAACAACTGAAAATATGTCATAGTCTAGGTTCTTCAAAGTAGCCCCCTTTTGCTTTGATTACTGCTTTGCACACTCTTGGCATTCTCTTGATGAGCTTCAAGAGGCAGGTTTAATAAGTGGGATTTCTTGCCTTATAAATGGGGTTGGGGCCATCAGTTGCGTTTGATTAGAAGTCAGGTGGATACACAGCTGATAGTCCTACTGAATAGACTGTTAGAATTGGTATTATAGCAAAAAAAAAAGCAGCTAAGTAAAGAAAAACGAGTGGCCATCATTACTTTAAGAAATGAAGGTCAGTTAGCCTAAAAATTGGGAAAACTTTGAAAGTAAGGGCTATTTGACCATGAAGGAGAGTGATGCGGTGCTGTGCCAGATGACCTGGCCTCCACAGTCACCGTACCTGATCCCAATCGAGATGGTTTGGGGTGAGCTGGACCGCAGAGTGAAGGCAAAAGGGCCAACAAGTGCTAAGCATCTCTGGGAACTCCTTCAAGACTGTTGGAAGACCATTTCAGGGAACTACATCTTGAAGCTCATCAGGAGAATGCCAAGAGTGTGCAAAGCAGTAATCAAAGCAAAAGGTGGCTACTTTGAAGAACCTAGAATATGACATATTTTCAGTTGTTTCACACTTGTTTGTTATGTATATAATTCCACATGTGTTAATTCATAGTTTTGATGCCTTCATAGTCATGAAAATAAAGAAAACTCTTTGAATGAGAAGGTGTGTCCAAACTTTTGGTCTGTACTGTATGTTATTTTGTAACTTTATGACGGTATTATTTAGAGGTATATCAAAGACTTTATATAGTGGGGCCCAGGGGACTCTAGTTATGCCCCTGCCTGTAGGATGGTACAGTCAGTCTGCTCTGTTTACACAGCTCAAAATGGATATACAAAAATAGCAAGCTTTCATAGAAAATTATCCGTTTTTAACAGAACACGGACAAATTTTACACCTCTCCTCTAAATCAGCCCTAACATGTTGGGATAAGTTAAAGTTTGCTACATCTGTTTGTCTCTCATTCATGAAAAACAGACTGGTAAACCAATCCTGCAGGGATTACATGTAGACAAAATTACAATATATAGTAAATCTTTTTATCTCCCACCAGCCACCATCCATAGGAGAAAGACAACATCACAAGCTATATGATTACTGCACATACTTTGCTCAGCTCTTTTAGAGCCCTGAATAAAATGCTTTGGCTTCTCAAATATGTAGTAAAGATTGGGTAGCATTGTCTTTCAAATACTTAATTTAATCTCTAGATCTTGGACATCAATCCATCACTCCACTGGTACTAAGGCCAACCAAATACATTAAATAGCTGTCGGCAAAACGCCTGTTTGACCAACAGCTATCGCTCCCTTTCTGCTTATACACATAGAGTGATCCCTCAAGATACAATGGCCTCAAGATACAATATTTTCAACATACAATGGTCTTTTCTGACCCGTCGTAAGTTGAAACTAGACTCAACATACAATGCCTCAGACTCAGATCCAACCAATCAAGGCCACTTCTCTGGTGACCTAGCTGTATTAGTTACTGGTTAGTAGATGGTCCTGGATGTTATATGTAAGGACTTGTTTTATCTGTCATAGTTATCTGCTTATTTTTCTTAAATCTTTTTAATCATCATTTTCTCCTATCTTGAATGACATTTTGGGGCTTTGGAACCGATTACTCAACTTACAATGGTCGTCGTGGAAACTATTAATATTGTAACTTGAGGGACCACTATACTTGCTCTGCTCAGGCAGCTTACATTCGTTTCCCAGGAACACCATTGGATTTCATAAACTAGCATCAAATTAGGTTCTGTCCACACTTGCATCATGTGTTCAGTTTAGAACAGACATAAGACGAGAGACCCTGTGGACTCATAATAAGGTCTGTTGGCAGGAAACCAGTAGACTTTAGCCGAAAAATACATTCATATCATTACAATAATCAGTAACTTATGGATAGGTATATAATAATATTCAAATTACACTGTTGAGACACCAGGATGGGAACTTTGTGTTGAGAAGGTGAGGAGGATGATGGAAAAGAGAGGAATCTAAAATGTCTGTGTAACCATCTCTGCAGAGACAAGACGTGGCTGAAAGATGTCATCACGGTGGTCTGGTCCAAATAAAGATGAGGAAAAAGAACGTCTACGTCTGAGGAGACATCACTGGATGTAAGAGTTTTGTGGTGCTATATTTTCCTGTAAGTCCTGTCTGCATGCTGAAGGCAGGGATGTACAGGGCATGTGCAGGGTGGAGCATTAGGGTCGTGGGGGTGGTGCACAAAAACTTGCCAGTATGAGGTCCTGAAATTCCTGATGGCAGCCCAGTCTGTTGGGTTCCACTGCTGTCTATGTTCATGACAACATACAGGTGAAACTCGAAAAATTTGAATATCGTGCAAAGTTCATTTATTTCAGTAATGCAACTTAAAAGGTGAAACTAACATATGAGATAGACTCATTACATGCAAAGCGAGATATTCCAAGCCTTTATTTGTTATAATTTGGATGATTATGGCGTACAGCTTATGAAAGCCCCAAAGTCACAATCTCAGGTACCCTTTGCTCAGGGGGTATGGATTAATTAGCTGACTAGAGTGTGACACTTTGAGCCTAGAATATTGAATCTTTTCACAATATTTTAATTTTAAGTTGCATTAATGCAACTCCTTTTAATTTGCATTACTGAAAAAAATGAACTTTTGCATGATATTCAAATTTTTCGAGTTTCACCTGTATAGTATACAGTGGCGTGCCTAAGGTGTTTGGCACCCGGGGTGGGTCCTTTCTCTGGCAATATCCCCCCCCCCCCCCCAAAAAAAAAAAAAAAAATGATGCCCCTCACAGTAGTATTGCCCTCATTGTACAATGTTCACAGTAGCCTAATGATAGTTATGCCCACATTGTGGCCCCTTAAACTACTTATCCCTTCATTATGCCCCCTTCACAGTAGTTATGCCCTCATTGTGCCCCCTTCACAGTAGTTATGCACAGTAGTTATGTCCTCACTGTGACCCCATAAGTTATGCCGCTTCACAGTAATGCCCTCTGTTCTCCCTTCACAGTAGTAATGCCCACTGTGCCCCCTTCATACCAGTAATGCCCACTCTGTGCCCCATAAGTTATGCCTCTTCACAGGAGTAATGCCCTCTGTGCCCCTTCACATTAGTAATGCCCTCTCTGCCCCTTCACAGTAGCAATGCCCTCTCTGCCCCTTCACAGTAGCAATGCCCATTCTATGCCCCATAACAGTTATGTCCGTTCGTAGGAGTAATGCCCTCTGTGCCCCCTTCACAGTAGTAATGCCCTCTATGGCCCTTCACAATAATAATGCCCTCTGTGCCCCCTTCACAGTTGTAATGCTCATTGTGCCCCTTCATAGTAGTAAACCCTCTGTGCCCCCTCTGTGGTAATAAAACAAAAAACTGTAACTACTCACCTTGTCCCGTTCTGTGTGGGAGGAGCACAAGCAGATTCTGGGGCTGCAGGCTCCTCCCACACAGGCCTGCAGCGCGATCTGTGTTTGCAGGCTGAATGGTGGAGCAGGGAGCAAAAGGCTCCCAGCTTCACCATTCAGTGTGCCGGCCTGAAGAAGAGAAAGAGTGCGGGGAGCTGAGCGGTCAGTGAGTGATAGGACTGCAGCTCCCCGACGCTCCAGCAATAAGCGCTTCCATCTGTATTGATGGAAGCGATCATTGCTTATAGCACTCCCCTGACAGCAGGCACCCGGGGCTGACCGTACCCCGCCCCCCTTTGGCATGCCACTGATAGTATAAAATTATCCAAAGCACTCCAATACGACACACAAGTCAGGCGATGCTTCAAAAGGTTTGGTTTTATACTGACATGTGATGAAGAACTGATAATACCATTTGTAGAAGATCAATCCTAATGGATCTTTGTCAAGAGTAGCTGTATAGGATAGCCAGGGCGTCACTGTGTAGTCATCATAGTAAAACATAGCACCACTACTACACAGTGTAGACCTAAAGCATCTGACAGTATATTAGATTCAAACTTATATATTATAATTACATAAGGCTACTTTCACACTCGCGTTTTGGCTTTCCGTTTGTGAGATCCATTCAGGGCTCTCACAAGCGGTCCGAAACGGATCAGTTTGCATTCTAATGCATTCTGAATAGAAAGGGATCCGCTCAGAATGCATCAGTTTGCATCAGTTCAGTCTCCATTCCGCTTTGAAGACGGACACTAAAATGCTGCTTGCAGCATTTTGGTGTCCGTCTGACGAAACGGAGCCAAACGGATGCACAATGTAAGTCAATGGGGACGGATCTGTTTTCTATGACACAATCTGGCACAATCGAAAACGGATCTTTCCTCCGTTGACTTTCAATGGCGTTCAAGACGGATCCGTCTTGGCTATGTTAAAGATAATACAAACGGATCCGTTGTGAAGGGATGCAGACGGTTGTATTATCTGAACGGATCCGTCTGTGTAGATCCATGACGGATCCGCACCAAACGCGAGTGTGAAAGTAGCCTTAGTCTGTGACTTGGACCAAATTAGACCTAAACATTCCTTTATTCACATTCACACAATTAAAAGGGTTATCCCACAAATTGAAAACTCTTTTTTTAATCACATATCTGATTAACATTCTTCCCTTTATGCTGGTGGGCAGCAGCTCCTCAAATGAGACAATTAAGCAACTGCATTTCTCAGGATGCGCTGCAATTAGCTTTTGTTATCTTCTTTCCTCCCCGCCTAGAAAATAGTCCCTCACCTACAGCCCCAGAGATATATATGGTAAATAATGCCCTCACAATTTCCTTCTCCACTGACTAGAGAGAGACATAACTATATATTTCTATAAACTTACAAGTAGGGATGAATGAATGAAAAGTGTCTGGAGTATTTCACCTGCTTAACTGCAGGGGAGGGAAAAGGAGTAGGTGTCACGACTGTGACTGATCCAGACAGGTCTGGGAGGAGAAGGTTGCAGCGACTTGCTACTCGCGATAGCTTGTGAGCTTGCTCCGTGGTTCACGGTATGTCATCTGGGTTTTGCCTTGTGAACCTTTTTGTCCTGACTGGGAGTTTGTAGGCATCCTTCTCAGGTGAGTCCTGTCTGCCACTCCCAGCTACTATATTAGTTTCAGTTTCACTTGCAGTCATTGCCAGATATAGTCCTTACTTCCAGTGCTACTCTGACCTTGGAAGGAGATCGTTTGATGGTGTTGCTGTGGAGCTCTTGTCCGGCGTGGACTGTCGTGTTTGGGATCGCCTTCTCTGCTCGTGACTGGATAAGTCTATCTCTGCTGTTGTTTGTTTGTTGCTGTCTTCCCCTGTTGTTTTCCTAGACGTGAGTGATGGTGACTAGCGCTCCCATCGGCCTTTCCGCAGTCCAGTCTTGTTAGGGCGACTGAGGGTTTAGGCATCCTGCTCGCCGCACGGGTTCACACAAGCAGGGCAGACAGGTGCCAGCTTAGGGTTAGTCAGGGGTGGCCATTCTATTTCCCATCCGTAGATAAGGGTCCCCCTTCCCCTCCGTCTGGTGCGACACGACTGCTGCTGGGATAGCGGTCGTGACAGTATATCTGGCCTTCTAAAAAAAAAAAAAAAAATGACATTTCTTTTTTTTTTTCTTTTTTGCTTGCTGTTTTGCTTTGTATTTTGTCTGTTCCACTATGGATCCGGTTTCGGTTTTGGCGAAACAATTACAGGGGTTATCCCTTGAAGTGGCAGGATTAAAAGCAACAGTGCTGCAGCAGCAATCCTTGGGTTCCACCGTTGCTACGGGAAACCAAGGTACTCCTGAGCCAAAAGTGGCTTTACCTGATAGGTTCTCAGGAGGGAGAGACCAATTTGTAACCTTCATAGAAGCTTGCAAATTGTTCTTCAGGTTACGCACTAGATCCTCCGGTGATGAGGAACAACGGGTGGGCATTGTAATTTCTCTCCTGCAAGGAGATCCGCAGGCTTGGGCTTTCTCCCTACCATCAGACTCTCCGGCCTTACGATCAGTGGAGGAGTTTTTTGAAGCCCTGGGTCTCGTATATGATGACCCGGACAGGGTCTCACTGGCTGAGTCTAAGCTACGTAGACTTCGGCAAGAGAACCGGTCTGCTGAACTATATTGTTCCGAATTCCGTAGGTGGGCTACTGATACGTTATGGGACGACTCGGCCCTTAGGAGTCAGTTCTGCCAGGGGTTGTCTGAAAAATTAAAAGACGCGCTGGCGGTATACGAGGTCCCTGGGTCTCTTGAGGCTGCTATGACTCTGTCCATAAGAATCGACAGACGACTTAGGGAGAGACTATTAAATTTTACGGAGGCCTCTATAGGGCAGGGATCGGTCTGTTATGGTCCAGTCGAACCAATGCAAATAGGGGGCGACACTAGACGGGTGAATCCTCCTAAATTCCGCCGTAGGTCAGAGGTTTGTTTTCGTTGTGGGGGGAGGGGTCATTTTGTAAAGGTTTGTCCCTCAGAACCCAAGAGACCACAAACAAAGGAACCGCCGGAAAACTAGAGTCCCCAGATTGTGCGGAGGAGAACAGTCTGGGCGTATTAGTTTCCTCCATACGCATGTCTCAGTTTTTGTTGTCCGCTACCGTTGAGGCGGGCAATAAAACTGAGATCTGTTCCGTCTTTTTGGACAGTGGGGCGGGGGTCAACTTGGTGGATTCACGGTTTGCTCAGGCTCTGGGTTTTACTCCGGAACCGGTATGCAGAACTATTCCTGTTTTTGCCATCGACTCCTCCCCTCTTACTCAGAGAGAGTTAACTCAGATCATCCATAATATCCATCTGCAGGTAGGGGACCTCCATAAAGAGCATATCTCTTGTTATGTCCTGGACGGTCTTCCGGCTCCTATAGTATTGGGGCTTCCCTGGCTGGTGACTCACAATCCAGTGGTGGATTGGCAGGCCGGGGAGATTGTGGAGTGGAGTGAACGTTGTAAGGACAACTGCTAGAGTAGTGGGTGCTCTACACTCTCTGTAACATCTTTACCTGCCTTGATGTCAGATTTTATGGATGTGTTCTCTGAGAAGGGTTGTCAGGGGTTACCACCTCATCGTCCATATGATTGCCCGATTAATCTATTACCTGGGGCAAAACTACCTAAAACCCGGTTATACAATCTTTCCGGCCCGGAGAGGAAGGCTATGAAAGATTATATTTCGGAGAGTTTGGCTAAGGGACACATCAGACCCTCTTCTTCACCTGTGGCTGCAGGGTTCTTTTTCGTTAAAAAGAAAGATGGGGCCCTACGTCCTTGCCTGGATTTCCGGGAATTAAACCGGATAACTATCCGAGATCCCTATCCTCTTCCTCTCATTCCCGACCTCTTTAATCAGGTTGCTGGTGCTAAATGGTTCTCCAAAATGGATCTCAGAGGAGCCTATAACCTGGTTCGCATCAAAGAGGTGGATGAGTGGAAGACGGCTTTTAATACTCCGGAAGGGCATTATGAAAATCTGGTCATGCCATTTGGTCTTACTAATGCGCCTGCGGTATTCCAATATTTTGTCAACGATATTTTTAGTCACCTTATCGGGAGATTTGTTGTGATATATCTTGATGACATCCTGGTCTATTCCCCGGATCTGGATACACATAAGATCCATGTGAGACAAGTGCTGCAGATATTAAGGGCCAACAAATTGTTTGCTAAGTTAGAAAAATGTGTGTTCGCCGTAAAAGAACTGCCATTTCTGGGGTATGTGTTGTCAGATTCAGGTTTCCGCATGGATCCAGAGAAAGTCCGGGCGATTATAGACTGGGATCTGCCTGAGAACCTGAAGGCATTGCAACGCTTCCTGGGGTTTGCCAATTTTTATAGAAAGTTTATAAAGAACTATTCCTTGGTGGTCAAACCACTGACGGACATGACCCGAAAGGGATCCGATTTTTCCAAATGGTCACATGCAGCCAAAACTGCCTTTGCATCTCTGAAGGAGAGATTCACCTCGGCCCCTATTCTCGTACAGCCAGATGTCTCGCTTCCTTTTATTTGAGGTTGACGCATCAGAGGTGGGGGTGGGAGCGGTACTATCTCAGGGCCCGTCCCCTGGTGAATGGCGTCCTTGTGCTTTCTTTTCGAAGAAATTGTCTACTGCAGAAAGGAACTATGATATTGGCAACAGGGAACTTTTGGCTATCAAGTTGGCTTTTGAGGAGTGGCGTCATTTTTTGGAGGGGGCGGTTCATCCCGTCACGGTGATTACTGATCACAAAAACTTATTATATCTGGAGTCTGCTAAACGTCTCACCCCTAGACAGGCTCGGTGGTCGTTATTTTTTACTAGGTTTAATTCTGTAATAACTTATCGTCCGGGGGCAAAAAATACTAAGGCGGATGCATTGTCTCGAAGTTTTCCTGAAGGGGGTGATGTTGAGGTACCAGAGCCCATTTTGCAAAAGGGGGTGGTGGTCTCTGCATTACACTCAGGTTTGGAGGGGAGGGTGTTGGAAGCTCAGGGGGACGCCCCGGCCTCCTGCCCCTCGGGTAAACTGTTTGTGCCAGAAAATTTACGACTGGAGATACTAAAAGAACACCATAACTCCACACTGGCAGGACACCCAGGTAGTAGGGCAACCTCTGAGTTAGTGTATCGTCGGTTCTGGTGGCCTAAATGGCGCCAGGAGGTGTTGAATTTTGTGTCTGCATGTGCTACCTGTGCTCGTTCTAAGGTAGATCATACTCGTCCGGCAGGGCGTCTTTTACCTCTGGCCATCCCCAACAGGCCTTGGACGCACCTGTCAATGGATTTCATTACGGATCTACCAGTATCAGCGGGGAAGACTGTTATTCTTGTAGTTGTTGACAGATTCAGTAAAATGGTGCACTTTATTGCTCTTGCCGCATTGCCTAATGCTAACACACTGGCTCAGGTTTTTATTGACCACATCGTGAAGCTTCACGGGGTCCCTTCCGATATTGTTTCGGATCGTGGTACCCAATTCGTTTCTAAATTTTGGAAAGCTTTTTGTTCTCGTTTAGGGGTTCATCTGTCGTTTTCTTCATCTTTCCATCCACAGTCCAACGGTCAGACTGAACGTACCAATCAAAACCTAGAGACATATTTGAGATGCTTTTTTTCCGAAAATCAGGAGGAATGGTCATCTTATTTACCGTTAGCTGAGTTTGCCATTAATAATCGTCGTCAAGAATCCACCGATAAGTCACCATTTTTTGGTGCGTATGGTTTCCATCCTCAGTTTTGTACGTTTAGTGAGGGGGGGGCCGTCTCGGATTCCCGAGGAGGAACGATTTGCGTCTTCACTTTCTTCAGTGTGGCAGAGTGTGCAAGAAAGTTTGAAGAGAATTGGTGGTAGATACAAACGTGCGGCTGATAGGAAGCGCTCTGAAGGTCCGGACCTTGGGGTGAATGACTTGGTGTGGTTGTCTACCAGAAATATCAAGTTGAAGGTTCCCTCGTGGAAATTGGGTCCGAGATTTATTGGTCCTTATAGGGTAATTAAGATCATTAACCCGGTGGCTTTTCGTCTGGAGCTACCTCAGACTCTAAGGATCCATAATGTCTTCCACAGATCTCTGCTTAAGAGATATGTAGAACCTCCTGAACCATTGCCACTACCGCCTCCACCGGTGGTTGTTGATGGCAGTCTTGAGTTTCAGGTAGAAAAGATTGTTGATTCACGATATGTTCGCCGCTCTCTTCAGTACCTGGTGCACAGGAAAGGTTATGGTTCCGAAGAGAGAATGTGGGTTCCAGCATCAGAGATAAAAGCGGACAGACTCATTCGGGCTTTTCATAGCTCCCATCCGGAGAGGCCTGGTCTTGAGGGTCCAGGGGCCCCTCGTAGAAAGGGGGGTACTGTCACGACTGTGACTGATCCAGACAGGTCTGGGAGGAGAAGGTCGCAGCGACTTGCTACTCGCGATAGCTTGTGAGTTTGCTCCGTGGTTCAGGGTATGTCATCTGGGTTTTGCCTTGTGAACCTTTTTGTCCTGACTGGGAGTTTGTAGGCATCCTTCTCAGGTGAGTCCTGTCTGCCACTCCCAGCTACTATATTAGTTTCACTTTCACTTGCAGTCATTGCCAGATATAGTCCTTTCTTCCAGTGCTACTCTGACCTTGGAAGGAGATCGTTTGATGGTGTTGCTGTGGAGCTCTTGTCCGGCGTGGACTGTCGTGTTTGGGATCACCTTCTCTGCTCGTGACTAGATAAGTCTATCTCTGCTGTTGTTTGTTTGTTGCTGTCTTCCCCTGTTGTTTTCCTAGACGTGAGTGATGGTGACTAGCGCTCCCATCGGCCTTTCCCCAGTCCAGTCTTGTTAGGGCGACTGAGGGTTTAGGCATCCTGCTCGCCGCACGGGTTACACCCTGTCTAGGGTATCAGGGCAGACAGGTGCCAGCTTAGGGTTAGTCAGGGGTGGCCATTCTATTTCCCATCCGTAGATAAGGGTCCCCCTTCCCCTCCGTCTGGTGCGACACGACTGCTGCTGGGATAGCGGTCGTGACAGTAGGGAAGCTACTGACTATGACAATCCACCACTGAATGAAGGAGAAGGTGGACCAGAAGGATAAACAGCAGGAGGCGCTACCAGATCCGAAAATGGAATGTACATAAAAAATTTTTTCATATACAGTATATTTAAATAATACTACACTTGTTTTGCCCTATTCAATGCATAGTAATATATTTTGTGGGATAACTCCTTTAAAGGGGTTGTGTCACTTCTGCAAATAGCGTTTATCATGTAGAGAAAGTTAATACAAGACACTTAGGCCCCTTTCACACGAGCGAGTCTTCCGCGCGGGTGCAATGCGTGACGTTAACGCATAGCACCCGCACTGAATCCTGACCCATTCATTTCAATGGGTCTGTGTACATGAGCATTTTTTTTCACGCATCAGTTCTGCGTTACGTGAAAAAAGCAGCATGTTCTATATTCTGCGTTTTTCATGCAGCCCTGTCCCCATAGAAATGAATGGGGCTTTAGTGAAAAACGCATTGGATCCAGAAGCAAGTCCGGATGCAATGCATTTTTCACTGATGGTTGCTAAGAGATGTTGTTTGTAAACCTTCCGTTTTTTATCACGCGCGTGAAAAACGCATCAATACGCATTGCACCCGCGCAGAAAAAACTGAACGCAATCACAAACAAAACTGACTGAACTTGCTTGCAAAATGGTGCGAGTTTCACTGAACGCACCCTGAACGCAAGCCAATCTGTCACGCTCGTGTGAAAGTGGCCTTATCCACATTTCACTCATTTTATTAGTCTTTACCGGAAAAAATGCACTTCAACAATCAATAACTTAATATTCAAATTACTGTTTCATTTTCAGTTGCGACACTCAAGGTACAAGAAATAACTTACAGAGATTGGCAAAGAGCTCCATCTAAAGGAAATCTCTGTGACTGCAAAAACTTATTGCTCAGTTTTCCCTGAGCTGTGTGAGCAAGGGCTCAAATCCACATTCAGACAAATGTAACACTTATATTTACTGTTGGATCCAGAAGTATTTGGATGGTGACAACATTTTCATAATTCGGCCTCTATATACCACAACAAATGCCAAAAACAAAGTCATCAATATACACTACTCACAAAAAGTTTGAGATATTTGGCTTTCAGGTGAAATTTATAGAAAATGTAAAAATTTCACACCACAGTGATACGATATCATAATCGTAGAGCATTTAAGGCTACTTTCACACTTGCGTTCGGGGTTCCGCTTGCGAGTTCCGTTTGAAGGCTCTCACAAGCGGCCCTGAACGGATCCGTACAGCCCCAATGCATTCTGAATGGATAAGGATCCGTTCAGAATGCATCAGTTTGGCTCCGTTCCGCCTCCATTCCGCTCAGCAGGCGGACACCCGAACGCAGCTTGCAGCGTTTTGGTGTCCGCCTGGCCGTGCGGTGCCAAACGGATCCGTCCTGACTTACAATGCAAGTCAATGGGGACGGATCCGTTTGACGTTGAGACAATATGGTGCAATTGCAAACGGATCCATCCCCCATTGACTTTCAATGTAAAGTCAGGAGTCCCTATTATACCATCGGATCGGAGTTTTCTCCAATCCGATGGTATATTTTAACTTGAAGTGTCCCCATCACCATGGGAACGCCTCTATGTTAGAATATACCATCGGATTTGAGTTAGATCGTGAAACTCAGATCCGACAGTATATTCTAACACAGAGGCGTTCCCATAGTGATGGGGAAGCTTCAAGTTAGAATATACTGAGAACTGTGTACATAACTGCCCCTTGCTGCCTGGCAGCACCTGATCTCTTACAGGGGGCTGTGATCCGCACAATTAACCCCTCAGGTTCCGCACCTGAGGGGTTAATTGTGCGTATCATAGCCCCCTGTAAGAGATCAGGTGCTGCCAGGCAGCAGGGGCCAGACCCCACTCCCTTCTCAGTTTTAAATTCATTGGTGGCCAGTGCGGCCCCCCTCCCTCCCTCCCCAGTATTATATTCATTGGTGGCCAGTGCGGCCTCCCCTCTCCCCCCCCCCAATTAAAATCACCCCACCCCATCATTGGTAGCAGCGGAGAGTTCTGATCAGTTTAATCGCTGGGGCTCCGATCGGTTACCATGGCAGCCAAGACGCTACTGCAGTCCTGGCTGCCATGGTTACTTAGCAATTTTAGAAGCATTATACTTACCTGCGCTGTCTGTGACCGGCCGGGCGCTCCTCCTACTGGTAAGTGAAAGGTCTGTGCTATAAGCAATGCGCCGCACAGACCTTTCACTTACCAGTAGGAGGAGCACCCGGCCGGACACAGACAGCGCAGGTAAGTATAATGCTTCTAAAATTGCTAAGTAACCATGGCAGTCAGGACTGCAGTAGCGTCTTGGCTGCCATGGTAACCGATCGGAGCCCCAGCGATTAAACTGGGACTCTGATCGGAACTCTCCGCTGCCACCAATGATGGGGGGGGGGTTTAATTAGGGGGGGGGGGAGAGGGGAGGTCGCACTGGCCACCAATGAATATAATACTGGGGAGGGAGGGGGGCCGCACTGGCCACCAATGAATATAATACTGGGGAGGGAGGGAGAGGGGCCGCACTGGCCACCAATGAATATAATACTGGGGAGGGAGGGAGAGGGGCCGCACTGGCCACCAATGAATATAATACTGGGGAGGGAGGGGGGCCGCACTGGCCACCAATGAATATAATACTGGGGAGGGAGGGGGGCCGCACTGGCCACCAATGAATTTAAAACTGGGGAGGGGGATCTATGACGGGGGTGATCACCCCATATAGACTCCCTGATCACCCCCCTGTCATTGATCACCCCCCTGTAAGGCTCCATTCAGACGTCCGTATGTTTTTTACGGATCCACGGATACATGGATCGGATCAGCAAAACACATACAGACGTCTGACTGGAGCCTTACAGGGTGGTGATCACCCCATATATACTCCCTGATCACCCCCCTGTCATTGATCACCCCCATGTAAGGCTCCATTCAGACGTCCGTATTTTTTTTACGGATCCACGGATCGGATCCGCAAAACACATACGGACATCTGAATGGAGCCTTACAAGGGGGTCCTTTCCAAAATGGGGTCACATGTGGGGTATTTATATTGCCCTGGCATTTTAGGGGCCCTAAAGCGTGAGAAGAAGTCTGGGATCCAAATGTCTAAAAATGCCCTCCTAAAAGGAATGTGGGCCCCTTTGCTCATCTAGGCTGCAAAAAAGTGTCACACATCTGGTATCGCCATACTCAGGAGAAGTTGGGGAATGTGTTTTGGGGTGTCATTTTACATATACCCATGCTGGGTGAGAGAAATATCTCGGTCAAATGCCAACTTTGTATAAAAAAAATTGGAAAAGTTGTCTTTTGCCGAGATATTTATCTCACCCAGCATGGGTATATGTAAAATGACACCCCAAAACACATTGCCCAACTTCTCCTGAGTACGGCAATACCACATGTGTGACACTTTTTTGCAGCCTAGGTGGGCAAAGGGGCCCACATTCCAAAGAGCACCTTTAGGATTTCACAGGTCATTTTTTACACATTTTGATTTCAAACTACTTACCACACATTAGGGCCCCTAGAATGCCAGGGCAGTATAACTACCCCACAAGTGACCCCATTTTGGAAAGAAGACACCCCAAGGTATTTCGTGATGGGCATAGTGAGTTCATGGAAGTTTTTATTTTTTGTCACAAGTTAGTGGAATATGAGACTTTGTAAGAAAAAAAAATAATAAATCATCATTTTCCGCTAATTTGTGACAAAAAATAAAAAGTTCTATGAACTCACTATGCCCATCAGCGAATACCTTAGGGTGTCTACTTTCCGAAATGGGGTCATTTTTGGGGTGTTTGTACTGTCTGGCCATTGTGGAACCTCAGGAAACATGACAGGTGCTCAGAAAGTCAGAGCTGCTTCAAAAAGCAAAAATTCACATTTTTGTACAATAGTTTGTAAACGCTATAACTTTTACCCAAACCATTTTTTTTTTTACCCAAACATTTTTTTTTTAATCAAAGACATGTAGAACAATAAATTTAGAGAAAAATTTATATGTGGATGTCGTTTTTTTTGCAAAATTTTACAACTGAAAGTGAAAAATGTCATTTTTTTGCAAAAAAATCGTTAAATTTTGATTAATAACAAAAAAAGTAAAAATGTCAGCAGCAATGAAATACCACCAAATGAAAGCTCTATTAGTGAGAAGAAAAGGAGGTAAAATTCATTTGGGTGGTAAGTTGCATGACCGAGCAATAAATGGTGAAAGTAGTGTAGTGCAGAATTGTAAAAAGTGGTCTGGTCATTAAGGGTGTTTAAGCTAGGGGGGCTGAAGTGGTTAAGGGCTTATTCAGACGACCGTAGAGTTTTGCGGATCCACAAAACACAGATGCCGACCTGTGTGCGTTCCGCAATTTGCGGACTGCACATGGCCGTCACTATCATAGAAAATGACTATTCTGTAATTGCGGACAAAAATAGGATATGTTCTATCTATTTTTGCGGAGCAGCGCAACAGAATTACTGTGTGCTGTCCGCATCTTTTGCGACCCCATTGAAATGAATGAGTCCGCACCCGTTCCGCAAAATTGTGGAATATGGGCGGAACCGTTCATACGGCCGTGTGAATGGGCCCTAAAGGGGTTTAATACTGATGGCCTATCCTCAGGATAATCTGATTGGTGAGGGGTCTAAATCCCATGGACCTCTGCTGATCAGTTGTTTGAAGAGGTGACAGCACTCAAGTGAGGGCCTATTTGCAGCTTAGTCTCATTCAAGTGAATAGGTGGTGGGAGTCGGATCCCCACTGGTAGCACATTGATGACTTACCATGAAGATTAACCATCAATACTGAACTCCTGAAAAAACCCTAATTACAGCTATTTTTACATAGTCCTTCCATTTTCACAGGCTCAACAGTAAAGGAGCAAACTACAATTGGACCACCAAATGCTGAGCTTCCTCCCTTGAGATGCTATACCAGGCCTTTCTTGCAGCCGTCTTCATTTGCTGTTCGTTTCTGGGTCTTTGTGCCTTCTGTTTTGTCTTCAGTATATGAAAAGAATGCTCAATCAAGCTAACACCGTGCTGTGAAAAAGGATTTGTATCTGTAGAATCAAGAAATCACTTAAATAGAACCTGTCTGACAACATGAAGTAGGCTAAAAGAGCTAAAAAACCAATACATCATGCCCCAATCTGAAGGAATTCAAGAACAGATTAGAAGGAAAGTTATTGACATTTATCGGTTTGGAAAAGGTTACAAAGCCATTTCTAAGGCTTTGGGGTTCCAGCGAATCACAGTGAGAGCTATTATCCACAAATGGAGAAAACAAGAAGAGTGGTGAACGTTCCCAGGAGTGGCTGGCCTACCAAAATGACTCCAAGAGCACATTGACAACTCATCCAGGAGGTGACAAAAGAACCCAGAACATCTAAAGCACTGCAAGCCTGACGTGCCTCAGTTAGATTCAACAATAAGGGTACTTTCACACTTGCATTAAAGTTTTCCGGTATTGAGTTCCATCCTAGTTTTATGCTAATGTATTCTGAATGGAGAGCATTCCGTTCAGGATGCATCAGTTCAGTTCCTCTGACGTTTTTTGGACGGAGTAAATACCGCAGCATGCTGCAGTTTTCTCTCAAGCCAAAAATACTGATCACTTGCTGGAATGCCGGATTAATTTACATTGAAATGTATTAGTGCCGAATCCGGCATTAAGTGTTCCGGCAAAGCGGATCCAGCTTTCTGGTCTCCGCATGCGCAGACCTTTAAAAATGCAAAAAAATAAAATAAAATTATACCGGATTCGTTTTTCCGTATGTCACCGGAGAGACTGATCCGGTATTGCAATGCATTTGTGAGACGGATCCGCATCCGTCTCACAAATGCATCCGTTTGCGTCCGGATTGCGACCAGCGACGGAACTGACTGGCCGGAATCCTCTGCCGCAAGTGTGAAAGTACCCTAAGAAACAATGGGGAAAAAATGGTATCCATGGGAGAGGTCCAAAGCAAAAACCACTGCTGACCAAAAAGAACACAAAGTCCAGGCTCACATTGGCCAAAAAACATCTTGATAATCACCAAGGGTTTTGGGAAAATATTCTGTGGACTGACAAGACAAAAGGAAACTTTTTGGAAGGTGCGTGTCCCGATACATCTGGCTTAAAACACAGCAATTTTAGAAAAAGAACACCATACCGACAGTTAAAGCGGTTGTCCAAGTTATATCTATTTATTGATGACCTATCCTCAGTATAGGTCATCAATATCAGATCGGCGGGGGTCCGACACCCCCGTGGATCAGCTATTTGAAGAGAAGGCATGCGCCATACCAGCGCTGCCTCCTCTTCATTGTTTACCTGCTCGCCGTTGCATCTGCAGTGGTGAGCAGGTGTAATTACACCCAAGCCGTCCCATTCATTTCAATGGGACGGCTCGTTCCTATACACTTGTATATGTAATTACACCTGCTCACCGCTGCAGATGCGACGGCGAGCACGTAAACAATGAGCAAACAGCTGATCGGCAGGGGATCTGATATTGATGACCTATGCTGAGGATAGGTCATCAATAAATATAAAATGCGACGGATAGGTCATCGATAAATATAACTTGGACCCCTTTAAACATGGTGGTGGTAGTGTGTTGGTCTGGGGCTGCTTTAGGAGAATGTCTGACCTGACCATCAGTTTGTGTCCTTGTTTGTATTAGGCCTGAAGGAGACTCCTGTTTGTCCTTCCTTTTGGAGGAACGGGTAGTCTTGTCCCTGCCATTAGTACCAGGGTCCTATAGGGCTAGATTGGACTCTAGGTATTCCTGTGTATGAAAAAACCTACCTTTGGGGTCTGTTCATACTGGTAGTCAGTCAGGATTTTGGTTAGGGTTTTCACTAGGTGGTGTCCATCTTCCTTCCCTAGTTCTCAGGCCCGATTCCCTGTTCCCCCCTATGCTCGGTGTGGTGCTTCCCTCCCACACCGGAGCGTGACCGTGCATTCAGGTTTGCACCTTTTGACTGAATCTGAGGAGAACTTCTAGCTCCATACACTTCAGGATTCATCCTGCTACCATCTGTCACTAACACTTGACCCAGCAACTGAAATTTAATGTGGATAAGTGCAAGATAATGCACCTGGGGCGTAAAAACCCAAGGGCAGAATATAGAATATTTGACACAGTCCTGACCTCAGTATCTGAGGAAAGGGATTTAGGAGTAATTATTTCAGAAGACTTAAAGGTGGGAAGACAATGTAATAGAGCAGCACGAAATGCCAGCAGAATGCTTGGATGTATAGGGAGAGGTATAAGCAGTAGAAAGAGTGAAGTGCTTATGCCGCTGTACAGAACACTGGTGAGACCTCACTTGGAGTATTGTGCGCAGTACTGGAGGCCATATCTCCAGAAGGATATAGATACTCTAGAGAGAGTTCAGAGAAGAGCTACTAAATTAGTACATGGATTGCAGGATAAAACTTACCAGGAAAGGTTAAAGGACCTTAATATGTATAGCTTGGAAGAAAGAAGAGACAGAGGGGATATGATAGAAACTTTTAAATACATAAAGGGAATCAACTCGGTAAAGGAGGAGAGCATATTTAAAAGAAGAAAAACTACCACAAGAGGAAACAGTTTTAAATTAGAGGGGCAAAGGTTTAAAAGTAATATAAGGAAGTATTACTTTACTGAGAGAGGAGTGGATGCATGGAATAGCCTTCCTGCAGAAGTGGTAGCTGCAAATACAGTGAAGGAGTTTAAGCGTGCATGGGATAGGCATAAGGCCATCCTTCATATAAGATAGGACAAGGGCTATTCATAGTATTCAGTATATTGGGCAGACTAGATGGGCCAAATGGTTCTTATCTGGCGACACATTCTATGCTTCTATGTTTCCATTTGCAGCCAAAAATGCACATGCGTCCCTCACATTTTGGCAGATGATGTGGTTTGGATCATGAGCCTGTTTTCTCCTCATCAGTCTGAGAATCTAGTTATAATCCTAAAGGGTTTGTCCAGGATTTTACTACTGATGGTCTACTCTCAGGGTAGGCCATCAATATATGATTGGTGGGGTTCTGACACCCTGCACACCATCATCAGCTCTTCTTCAGTAGCTCCAGCATCAGTTTCAGAACTACATAGTTCCGTCTACTGCATATTGGATAGAGCTAGTTACTGCAGTGCAGTTCCCATTGACGTTAATGGGAGACCAGCTCTGTTTGCGACACAATGGACGGAGCTGTGTAGTTCCAGTGCTGGAGTCACCCTGAAACAGCTGACTGGTGGGTATGCAGGGTGTCAGCCCCCCACCAATCAGGATAGGCCATCAACAGTAAGAACACAGACAACCCCCTTATAATCTAGTTCAAGAACTGGGCAGCTTTTTTAGATTTTATTTTTTTTACCAAAGTTTTTTCAGGCCTTTCTTGAGCATTAAGCTGGCCATACACATTTGATGAATGTCGGCTGAATCCACTGATTTTGGAGGGATCGGCCAACCATTAAATGTGTATTGGGGCTTCCTGACTTTCCTAAAGATGGCAGATGTCAAACATTGATCCTTATGTTCTGATGGGAGATAAGCCACCACCAGAAGTGTTTGGCAGAGACTTTCTCCTGGCTCCCATTCACAACATAGCTTCGCCAGGTGTGTTCAGCAGACAGTTCTCATGCATATAGCCATCTTTACCAGTGAATTGCATCTTAAAGGGATTGGTCACTTTGTCCAGTGTGTAGGTAAGATGACTATATGGCACTTACTAATACAGCCTTTGCTGATATTCTGTGCCGTTTGCTATATTTCATAAGCCGTGCCCCTTGTGCTCTCCACATAAAGGTCCTGTCCAGAAGATGGCCGCTGATGGAAGGTCATGTGATGTCTCCTGCATTCAAACACACTGCACTAAACTCCCAGCAGTGACTGGCGTGAAAGGTGTATTGGCTCCGTGAGGGATGCCACAGGAGCGACACAAATACCTGCCTGCTATAGGACATTGACCACTGAATGTGTTATAAAAGCCGCATCATTTATTTAATGCAAAGCCGGATATTTACAGGTGAAACAGCTGATACACAGAGACATTTTGAACATTATTTCACTGTGGCTATATAGAAATCACACCACTATAACTATATATCCAGTGGATCATTCCTGTCTGCACAGCCAAATAACAATCTTACCAACCGCAGGCTAGAACGGCCCAGAACTAACCCAGGGGCAACCGCATTGCTGACCAACTGAGATTGTAAACCCCTATAGGATGAAACAGCTGAGAAGTAGTGGCCGTGCCCTAGGAGGGACAATCTTGAATATTAGATCACCACAACATTATACTGGTATATCCAACGGATGAGATTTATTTGCACAGCTATTAACCTAATGGTGACCAGACAGCTGACTCGCTGATACCCTCACTGTTATTAACTCTTGGGTGAAACCTACTTTCACCCTTGAAGACTGTGTATTACTTTTTATCAACATTTTTTTTATATTTAATATATTTTTGTGCCATCTTTTATCCTTTTTCTATATATATTTATTTTAATACACCTTGTCTGCTCTCTACTTATTACCAGATCTAGTGTGCCACCTCCACCTGATGTCTTCTGCACTTAAACACACGGAATCTTATAAAGCGGAAAATGCGGTAATCTAAAGCCGGCATGTGAAACTGTTTATGCGCTGTTCACACTGGCAGCATGGCTTCTGTTTTACAGGTGGGTTTGTTGGGTCGCCCTTTATTTTTGACTGCACTCAGCAGACTGCAGAAGTTGAGAGCTTTAAATCTCCAGAACACGAAAAACTTCAACTTAAAGAGGACCTTTCACTAGAATAAAACCTCTAAACTAAGTATACAGACGTGTAGAGCGGCGCCCAGGGATCTCCCTGCAATTACTGTTATACCTCGGCGCGGCTCCGTTCACCCTGTATAGGCTCCGGTATCTTCAGATGTTCGGCTCCACCCAGGGGAACCTGCCGGCGTCTCCTTCTCCCATGCTGTAGCGCTGAGCGCTGCGATTGGCCAGCGCTACAGCATGGGAGAAAGAGACGCCGGCAGGTTCCCCTGGGTGGAGCCGAACATATGATGATACCGGAGGCTATACCGGGAGAACGGAGCGGCGCCCAGGTATAACAGTAAGTGCAGGGGGATCCCTGGGCGCCGCTCTACACGTCTGTATACTTAGTTTAGAGGTTTTATTCTAGTGAAAGGTCCTCTTTAACCCCTTAAGGACATGGCCTACTTTTGTTTTTGCATTTTCCTTTCTACATTCCAAAAGTCACATCTTTCTTACTTTTTCACTTACATAGGCATATGAGAAGCTAAATATTTTTGCCACAGAAGTTGTATTTTTAACCCTGCGATTTTCCATTTTTGTTTTTCACTCCCTGCCTTCCCAAAGCCATAACTATTATTTTTCTGTTCACATAGTCATATGAGGGCTTGTTGTTTGCAAAACAAGTTGTTCTTTCTAAAGGCACTATTTAATATTGCTCATCGCAATCCGAAAGATTCTATATGGAGGCACGGAGCACTTCTGTGACACTTCAGTCCTTGCCTCCGCACCGCAAAAAACGGAACGTGCTCTATTTTTTTTCGCGGTGCGGAGGCACGGACTGAAATGTCACAAGCGCTGAATAGATCTGCATCTGTCAGCACCAGCCACATAGACGCTGCACATACATTGGGGACCACAATTTGTGGTCATTTGTGTGCTTGTGCCCTTAGAGCCCTGCTCGTCCCACCCCTTATATTCATATATTATGACATTAATCAGCAATGCATATTGAAGTTGCAGCTTTTTACTTTACATTGCTGTGCTTCTATACTGTAAAATCACATTGCACTAAAGGGTGAATTTTTGCAGAATATCAAGTTTCTAAAAAACAGCTCAATGTCTTCTAGCAGCCACAGAAGAGTATTGTCTCCAATACCCGGAAACAACTCTTTTCCCCATAGACATAAGTGATGGGCTGCGTTTTCAATGGGGAGAGAGGAGGAAGTCCCAGCCTCTGCCAGCGCCTGAAGAATCTCTGCCATGTTAGAGAGGACACCGTATTCTCCATCAGGCACACATTTACACATTCGTGACTGAAGGAGCCTCTGTGCACTAAAAGCTTTCAAATACTATTTTTTGGGTTAGCCCATAAAGCTACCACGCCAGAATACTTTTGTCCTTTTTAAGGGGGACCTCTCACCTCTTCTGACATGTCTGTTTTAGTAACTACTTGCATTCCCCATGTAATAATACTGGGGCATCTATTCTTATGCCGTTCTTCTCTTATTCCTGCTAGAAGTTTATGGATAAAAAAGGTACAGATGGGAGGCAACAGTCGGGGGCCCCAAATGCTAACTACCATCTACACCTTTAGGGCTCATGCACACGACCGTATGTACTTTGCGGTCCGCAAAAAAATACGGATGACATCCATGTGCATTCTGTATTTTGCGGAACGGAACAGCTGGCCCCTAATAGAACAGTACAATCCTTGTCCGTAATGCGGACAATAATAGGACATGTTCTTTTTTTTGGCGGAATGGAAATACACACAGAGTACCTTCCGTTTTTTTTTGCGGACCAATTGAAAAGCTCGGAATGGACACGGAAAGAAAATACGTTTGTGTACAAGAGCCCTTATACCTAAACTTGTAGCAAGAATACCAGAGGAATGGCACATCACAGAGTCATACGAAAACCAGCTACAGAATTATTACATGGGGTATGCAAGTAGTTACTGACAGCCATGTCAGAAGAGGTGGCAGGTCATCTTTAACATCTCGCAGAGGAGGATTTGGCGATGAAAGGCAATGCACCTGCTCCTTCTATCCCCAGACATCGGGAGCTCCCCATACACATCAGATTTTTGGGTGACGCTTGTTTAATGTGTATGGGGGGCCTCTAGTTACATTCATTACATAGCAGTGGAGTCCATATCCCGCTCCAGGAAGGCAAGATCTCAGAAAAGCGTGCTTGGACCCCTGTAAATTATTTGGCATGGAGTCATTTCCTTTGTGGACGGCCACTTCTGGATGTTCTGAAGCAAGAGTCAGCTGTCCATTCCTTCCGGCACATCTGTCCCAGTAGACCTGGCCTGTCTGTCACCATCACAAGCCCCGTCTGCTAACTCCGAAAGGTCAATATCAGGTAAAGGAGTCCTCCAAAAGTGGAAGGAATTGTATTCCAGAAACGCCTCATCTTTCTGCAATAAGAACAGAAACCACGTTAAGACAATGAAAATAATACATGTAAATTGGTGGTGAAATATTTCCACAATAGGCTGCTTACCTCTAGAAACAGTGCTACTCCTGTCTGCTGGCCATGTCTGGTATTACATGGATTACCACATACAATAGTGGGGGACAGCTGCAATACCAGATATGGACCACGTACAAGTGTGCCACTGGTTCTAACCCTCTCCCCCTTTAGTATTTCTGTATTATGGGCCTGTGACTTGTCTCTCTACCATAGGTCACATGGTGTAATCACATGACTAATATCACATGACCTCTGAAAGTTTGACCCTCTACAACAGGGGTGCACAACCTGCGGCCCCCAGAGCCATGGTTTGCGGCCCCCGCCCTGCTGGGCAGAAACACAGCTGATCCTGCAATCAGCTGTGTTTCTGCACAGAGCGCCGCACAGCAGATGCAGCACAGGTTTTGCTACTGCACTGTAGCAGGAGCAGAAAGGGTCCCCGGCTATCAGTGAGAGCAGGGAAGCCGAGGAGAAGACAGAAGCGCTTTATTAGCGCTTCTGCCTTCTCCTCTATGAGCGCTCTGTAGTGTAGACCCAGCGATCACGTGATCTCTAGGTGTCTCGGGAACAGAGGAGCGCTGCCCTGGTACAAAGCCTCCGCAGCAGGCTGGTTTCCCTGTAACTGGGGCTTCTTTGGATGCTCCAGTTACAGTGGAAATAGTAAAAAAAAAGTCACTTATTGTCTCCCAAAGGTCTTTCAGTGACCTCTTGGGGACAAATTATGTGGTAAAAATATATTTAAAAAAAAAGTAAAAAATGCTTAAAAAATATTTGAAAACTAAATAAATAAAAAAATAAAATAAAATAAAAAGGAAAAAGTGCTTAATAAAAGAGAGTGTTCACTGTCCCACCACAGTCTTTTTATGAAAAAGTGCAAAATTTTAAAAGGTGACAGTGTCCCCAATGGCTTTTTATGACCTCTTGGGGGACATATTATGTAGCAGAAATATATTAAGTTAAAAAAAAAAATCGTACATAAAAGAAAAGACACCCACACCAATCAAAACCGTCACCATTACTGCCCCATTCATGTGAAACTTTTCATATTATATAGCAAAATACACAAAATAGAGATCTAATTATAATAATTTATTTTGGTGTCAGTTTGCATATTTAAAGAATAAGGAGCTATAGTTTGAAAAAATATATACTTTTTAAAAATGTTATGTACAGTTTCCCCCAAATAAAAATTGTTGCAAAAATGATCTTGGTAGTCCAACAAATAGGATAGTTACAACCATTTGAACCACCATGCGTGCTAAATCACAAAAAAGTGTCTGGTCATTAAGGCCTTTTCGGGCCTGGTCATTCAAGCGTTAACCAATAGGCGCCTTCCCCACTAGCAAGGTAATGTGCTTACTGGTTACTGCAGGACGCCTATAACTGGATTGGCAGGAGATGGTGATAACCAGTGAGCTCCGTCCTCTGCAGTGAAGGTAACCGCTGATTTATAAATAGGAGGCAGGATGGAAGGAAATGTCGCCACTTTTCTGGTAAAAATGACTCCTGGAGCATGGCCTCTGAAATAGAAAATTCATAATTACCTACTCCACTCCGCTCTGGTCCTCTGCGCTGCCTCCATCTTCCGGTTCCTGCTCTGTTTACACCTGACAGTGCATAACCATGGTCACTTGCACGGCTCCAGTCAATGACTGGCTTCAGCAGTGACACGCTGCTTGTGGCCACATCACCGCCTAAGCCAGTCATTGTCTGGAGTGGTGTATGACCACTCCATGTCCATGCACTGCCAGGTGTAAACAGCGGAGGCAGTTCGAAAAACCGGAGAGGCGGGGAGCAGGTAAGTATAAGGCCCCTTTCACACGGGCGTTGCGGGAAAATGTGCGGGTGCGTTGCGGGAACACCCGCGATTTTTCCGCGCGAGTGCAAAACATTGTAATGCGTTTTGCACTCGAGTGAGAAAAATCACACATGTTTGGTACCCAAACCCGAACTTCTTCACAGAAGTTCGGGCTTGGGATCGGTGTTTTGTAGATTGTATTATTTTCCCTTATAACATGGTTATAAGGGAAAATAATAGCATTCTGAATATAGAATGCATAGTAAAACAGCGCTGGAGGGGTTAAAAAAATAATAATAATCATTTAACTCACCTTAGTCCAATTGATCGCGGCCCGGCATCTCCTTCTGTCCCTTTTACTGAATAGGACCTGTGGTGAGCATTAATTATAGGTAAAGGACCTTTGATGACGTCACTCCGGTCATCACATGATCTTTTACCATGGTGATTCACCATGGTAAAAGATCATGTGACGTAGCATGTGATGACCGGAGTGATGTCATCAAAGGTCCTTTACCTATAATTAATGCTCACCACAGGTCCTATTCAGTAAAGGGGACAGAAAGAGATGCCGGCATCGCGATCAAGTGGATTAAGGTGAGTTAAATGATTTTAAATTTTTTTTAACCCCTCCAGCGCTGTTTTACTATGCATTCTGTATTCAGAATGCTATTATTTTCCCTTATAACCATGTTATAAGGGAAAATAATAATGATCGGGTCTCCATCCCGATCGTCTCCTAGCAACCATACGTGAAAATCGCACCGCATCCGCACTTGCTTGCGGATGCTTGCGATTTTCACGCAACCCCATTCATTTCTATGGGGCTTGCGTTACGTGAAAAACGCACAAAGAGGAGCATGCTGCGATTTTCAAGCAACGCACAAGTGATGCGTGAAAATCACCGCTCATGTGAACAGCCCCATAGAAATGAATGGGTCAGGATTCCGTGCGGATGCAATGCGTTCACCTCCCGCAACGCATCCGCGCGGAAAACTCGCTCGTGTGAAATTGGCCTAACTCTTTGGTTTCAGGGGCTATGCTGCAGCACAATATTTGGGACAATTACTGGGAACAAGTGTTCATAGGAGCGCTCATATCTGATATCAGGTCGGTATAATCGTGCAGCTGATCAGTCGATAAACAAGGAATTGCTCATTTGTCGGCTGATTTGCGGCCCCTTGAAATAGAGCGATGTGACAATGCGGCCCCCAGACCAAAAAAGGTTGTGCACCCCTGCTCTACAATATTGTATTCTGTACCAGAATTTAAAGGGGTTGTCTGGGTTCAATGCTGAACCCGGATATGTCCACATCTTCACACCTCCGTCACCGGGCTCACTGCTGGGAGGAAGCCTCCGCCTAGCAGTCCCTTATGGGAAGCCCTGTACGTCACCAGAACTCCATAAAATGCCTTTGCCCTGTGCGATCCAGTGCAGGGCAACAGAGAGCATTGGATCATGAAAAGGGGGGCCTGGAGGGGTGAAAATAGGGGTATGTCCGGGTTCAGCTCTGAACCCAGACAACCCCTTTAAGGGCTTTTCTGGGTTCAGAACTCGGTGGCATTCGCCACAGCACTCGTGGGCAGTCTACTTAGTGCTTCCTCCTGTTTACTTGATCCAGGCAAAATCTACTCAAGCGCTTTTTTTTAGACTGGGATGTGAAACATCAGTGTCTTCTGCCCCAAGATCTGCAAATGGTCATTCATTTTTCATCCCGACTGCAGAAACAAGGATGTGGCCGCAATGAGACCAGCGTTATATGGAACATACCAGAAAAGAGATTTCACTAGTTGGAATCCGTATAGAAGAATCTATATCTGATGCACTTCTTATTAAATCTTCCATCACCATAAATGCACTACTTCTGGTTGGCCTGCGACCAGGATTCGGGGGTACTACACCTCCTTATGGAGAGTACCTAAACAGTGTGAGGTCTTACAGGCCATGCAAATCAGCTCAATACCTCTTGAGCAGCCTGACAGGACATCTCAGCAGAAGTGAATGAAGCACTAGCACACAAGGCCTCACTCCTCCCGAGTGGAGGCAACCCATCCTAGACACCTTCTAGGACAAGGTTATACCATTCCCGGAGAACCCTATCAATCTGTCCAGTCAGGAACCATAACAGATTTGCGCTGGTGCAAATGAAAGTGACAAGAGGTACCCTGGAGAGGCAACAGGAAGACGAACCCCAAAAAGGAATGGTTTTGCAGGTGGAGGCCACAGGCCACACTTTCCTTATGCTTCTCTACTCTTACGTTTTGCTAGTGTCCTTGGCACTACTGGTAGCTGCAGCCCAATGAGGATGAACAGGTAGTCCTGCTCCTCCAGGTGGGCACACCCATATGCGCCATTTGTTGTGTCTCTTAGCACAGTCTCAAGAGCATGAAGATGATACCAAGACACAGGGATAGATGGATGGTGCTACCGGAGGACATCAATCCAGTCAGGTCTGGTATCTCAAGAACATGAGGAGCACTGCCACAACCTTACAAAATGACCTCCATCGGGCTACTGGTCTTCATGTTTCCAGCCACACGGTCACAGATTCCATGAGGGCCTGACATCCTGTGGTGGGACCTGTGCTCACAGAGCAGCAATCTGCAGCTTAAGCAGAGTTCACACTTGAGTTATTTGGTCAGTTATTGTGAGCCAAAACCAGGTGCGGGTCCAAAACACAGAACAGAAGCAGATCTTTCCATACCTCATCTCTGAGTAGGCTTCATTACTGGTTTTGGCTCACAATAACTGATGGAAATAACCGACCAAATAACTGCAGTGTGAACTCGGCCTTAGGCCTCATGCACACGACTATTTTGCAGTCCGCAAAAAATACGGATGATGCCCGTGTGCATTCCGTATTTTGCAGAACAGAACAGCTGGCCCCTAATAGAACAGTACTATCCTTGTCCGTAATGTGGACAATAAAAGGACATGTTCTGGTTATTTGCAGAACGGACATATGGAAACGGAATGCACACAGAGTAACATCAGTTTTTTTTTTGCGGACCCATTGAAATGAATGGTTCCTTATACGGTCCGAAAAAAAAAAAAAGCAAACGGACACGGAAAGAAAATACTGTATGTTCATGGGTAGGGATCGACCGATATTGATTTTTTAGGGCCGATACCGATAATTTGTGAACTTTCAGGCAGATAGCCGATAATTTATACCGATATGCTGGGAATTTTCATTTTTGGAAAAAAAAAAAAAATCCTACACAAATCTGCTGAAAATTAATATGTTTATTGTTAACGTGTATTTTTTTTTTGTAAATCTTTCTTTTTCATTTATACTTAATATTTTTGTGTTTTTTTTTTTTTTTTACTAACTTTTATCCCCCTTAGGGACTAGAATCCTTGTCCTATTCACCCTGCTAGATCACTATCAGGGTGAATAGGATCTCACACTGTCCCTGCTGCTCTGTGCACACAGCAGCATGGAGCTGAACATGGCAGCCAGGGCTTCAGTAGCGTCCTGGCTGCCATGGTAACCGATCGGAGCCCCAGGCTTACACAGCTGGGGCTCCGATCGGAGGAGCAGGGGAGAGGGGATCCTGTGGCCACTGCCACCAATGATTAATACTAGGGGGGGGGGGCTTGGGTGGCGGGGCGCAGTGCGCCACCAATAATTAATACTGGGGGGCTTGGGGGGGTGCACTGCGCCACCAATGAAGAGAAATCTCTCATTAATTCATATACAGGAGGCGGGAGCTGGCTGCAGAATCACATAGCCGGTTCCCGACCTCTATGAGCGGTAGCTGCGATCCGTGGCACCTAAGGGGTTAACTACCGCAGATCGCAGCTGCCGCTCATAGAGGTCGGGAGCCAGCTATGCGATTCTGCAGCCAGCTCCCGCCTCCTGTATATGAATTAATGAAAGACTTATCTTCATTGGTGGAGCGGTGGCCACAGCCCCTCCCCTCCTCTTATCTTTTCTCCTCTAATTGGCGGCAGCAGCAGCACAGGGAGAGGGTGACACTGCTTCCTTCTCCCCTGTGCTGCGGAGGGAACACGGAGAGCGCTGAGAGCAGCGCGTTCTGTGTTCCCAATATGTTATCGGTATATCGGCAAAATAGATGCCGATACCGATAACGGTCAAAATCCTCAATATCGGCCAAACCGATAATCGGTCGATCCCTATTCATGGGCATGAGGCCTTAATTGGTATTGACCAGAGAACACTAGAACTGACGCCCCTGTGATAGAGGGTAGCACAAATCTCCAAGCGAGATCCCTTACGCTGGTTCCGATGCCCGGCCTCATGTGGTCAGAGTGAGTAGGCAGTTCCTGGATCATCAGATTGTGTATGAAACAGGACACACAAGTTTTTAGGTGACATTTTTGGGGTCTCTGGCATTTTCTGAAAAATACACAGCATGTTGAAACTTTTGTATTTTTTTTTTTGTTTGTTTCTACAGTGTCCTGTATAGTGGAAAAATACCAGGGGAAAATACCAGAAAAAAAGTACAGCATAAAAACCACATTCAGTATGGTAAAAAAAAAAAAAAAAAAAATCAAGTGGTTTCTTTGGTGTTTTTTTTTTTTACTGGTAAAACACCAGTGCAAATTCATGTGTGTTAGGACCCTAAAAGGTTTTACATTTTTCAGAGAGCTGTATGAAATAAAGTAAAAACCACACTCACCTTTTTACGTGTCCAGGGTTCAACTCCCTCTGGGCCTGCCCGGGACACGCGTCACCCATCATTCCCATGACCACCACAGCCAATCATTGGCTTCAGCAGTCACATGGGCAATGAACAGCAGGCTGAGGGGGGCGGTGGGCCAATTAAAAGCTCAGTGAGTTTTTTTTTTTTTTTTTTAGTCTGTCAACACTGTTGGCCATACTAAATGCTGATAACCTACCGTACCTCTTGCTGGAGCTTTCTCATCAGGAGCAGCGTCAATTCAAAGTCTTAGGCCTCTTGCCCACGACCATATGCCCTCCGAGATGTCCCGGAGCGGCATTGATCGTGCGCACGGGAGCACACCGCATCATAGATTACAATGATGCTGTGCACGTCGGGACGCCCGCGGGGCTCTTGTCCCGCACTCATATGATCATATTGTCCCGTGGGCGGCCGGATTCTAATCTATGATGCGGTGTGCTCCCGATCAATGCCGCCCTGGGACATATTGCCCGCTCATGGACCGTATATCTCGGAGGGCATACAGTCGTGTGAAAGAGTCCTTATTTTGCCAAATTCTCCACTCTTCAGTGTGAAGTGCTCTCTGCAGGGAGATACCTCACAGCCCTCCACCTAGGAGACCACTACAGAGGGGCGTGGCCAGCAAAGACCACTTCACAGTGAAGCTCCGCCTCCCACATTCCCACTACTCATAATATAGGCTGCACAGAAGGGATGCCTGTCCCTGGTGCCGTCAGCAGCTTACTCATGTAGACGGATATGTTAGCACTGCATTCCTTATCCTGTCTATACCATTAGAAGCCGGCAGGGTGCAGCACTGGGTGCGTGCCAGCCCCCACTGCGCGGCTGAGCCACAAGGTGGCGCTCCAGTGACGGGACGAGTGCAGTTACCTGGCACTGGAAGTCCGTGGCGGCATTAGTGCCATGGCTGTCTGCCAGCTTCAGCTTCTTGCTCGGAGTATGTGACTCGGCAGTGGCATGGTCTGTATGTAGCTGCAGCCTCTCACATGCAGGGGAGGGAATGTCCTCTGCCTGCAGCTTTCTTTTCCGCCTGGGGGGCACCTGCACTGCGTGGGGCACACACAGCCTGGAGGAGCAGACTGGCAGCTCGCCCAGCGGCCTCTTACACGGGGGTAGCAGAGGAATAGGCAGCTGCTCGCACTTTCTCTTCGCCATGAATGGTGTCAGCTCACTGGTCCTGGTCCGGCCCCTCACGTGGCTCTCACAGATTGTACACACTCCGTCGCCTGCACTAGAACCCTCTCTCTTGTACCATAGAGGTGGAGTCGTGCTGCTGCACTGTGCGGCCACGTGCTGCCCGGCGCCCTCTAGCGTCTCCTCCTCGCGTTACAAGTAATAGAAACTACCGTTGTATCGGTTATGACAAAGGAGTTCTGGACAGATCCACAATCTGAAAACCCACTGAAGCTCCCTGGTATAGGAAGCTAATATCATCTTTCCAGTATTGGCCATAAAGGGGCACCCGTGCCATAGGTTTGCCACCTCTGCTCTATGTCATACTGGGTTGCCACATTTCCCAACAAAAAATACTGGCCAAGTTAAGCCACACCCCAAAGGGGGTGTGGTTGTGGGGGCACGGCTTACGCTGGGTTCACACATGAGCGTACTTACATGCGCTCTGTATGCGCGATTTTATCCGGCGTTTACATACGCGGCTCCGGAAACAAGCAAACGCCCATTGTCGCACGTTCCTGGAAGTCTATGTACGGGAACGCGCGACCATACGCCCCAAAGAAGCTACTGTACTCAGGTGAGAACCATGCCCATAGGGAATCATTGGTTCTTGCCTGTTGAGCGTTTTACAGCGCGTAGGAACGCGCTGTAAAACGCTCATATGTGAACCCAGCGTGCAGGGTCCATTCACACATCCCCAAAATGGGTCCGTATCCGTTCCGCAATTTTCAATGGGGCCGGAATGCGCTGTCCGCATCTGCACTTCCGGGTCCGCACTTCCGTTCCGCCAAAAAATAGAACATGTCCTATTCTTGTCTGCAATTGCGGACAAGAAAAGGCATTTTTTATGAGAGTGTCGGCGATGTGCGGTCCGCAAAATGGGGAATGCACATTGCCAGTGTCTGCAAAACACATACGGACGTGTGAATGGACCCTTTCACAGGGTGCTAGGTCGCTATTAGTGTTGGGCGTAAATATTCGAATAGCGAATATTTATCGCGAATATCGGCACTTCGAGAATTTGCTAATATTTAGAATATAGTGATATATATTTGTAATCGCGAATATTCTAGATTTTTTTTCCCATCAGTAACCTCCCTTCTTGCTTGTGGGCCAATGAGAAGGCTGCAATGTCTTTGTCTGAGCTTAGCAACATCCCTAGCAACCAATAGGAAAGTTGCCTACCCCTTACTATATAAGAACCTCCCCAGCAGCCCTTGTATGCAGTATTTTGCAGATCTGAGAGAGACAGCAGTGTTATTGCTGTGCTCTCTGCTTTCCTGTGTCATTACCAGGGGCGGACTGACCATTCGGGCATGGACCGAGGGCCCTCAGCCACTAGGGGACCCGCTCACTCCTGCAGCGAGAGGTCGCAATAACTTTTACTCAGTGGCGTACTAAGTGGGGGGTGGTCCGCCCAGTTGCCGGCTCTCAGGGGGTGGCAGAGTCCAGAAGCAATGAGCGATTCCATCAATACAGATGGAAGCGCTCATTGCTGGAGCACAGGGAGCTGATGTCCTGTCACTCACCGCTCAGCTCCCTGCGCTCCTCCCCTCCTTCAGGCCGATGGCGCTCTGAATGGTAGAGCAGGAAGACTTCTCCTTGCTCCACCATTCAGCCTGCAGGCACAGATCACGCTTATGTGGGCGGAGCCTGAAGCCTAGAAATCTGCATAAGCTCCGCCCACACAGTGCTGCAGAGTGATCTGTGTCTGCAGGGAAGAGAAGACTGAGCTTCAGGAATAGGACAAGGTGAGTAGTTACTGTGTTTTGTTTTGTGTTTTTTTTTTTAACAGAGGGGGCACAATTGGCATTTCTACTCTGGAGGGGGCACAATTGGCATTTCTACTCTGGAGGGGGCACAATTGGCATTTCTACTCTGGAGGGGGTACAATTGGCATTGCTAATGTGAAGGGGGCACAATGGGCATTTCTACTATGGAGGTGGCACAGTGCACAGAGGGCATTACTACTATGAAGGGGGCACAGAGGGCATTATTACTATAAAGGGGGGCAAAATGGGCATTACTAGCACAGAGGGCATTACTACTATTAAGGGGGCACAATGGGGATTTCTACTATGGAGGGGACATAGGGCTTTATTGCTGTAAAGGGGGCACAATGGACATTATTGCTGTAAAGGGGGCACAATGGGCATTATTGCTGTGAAGGGGGCACAATGGACATTATTGCTGTGAAAGGGGACAATGGGCATTACTACTATTAGGGGGGCACAAAGATGGCATTACAACTGTGGAGGGGCACAGATAGGGCATTACTACTGTGAAAGGGCTGCAGAGAGGGTACAACTACTGTGAGGGGCACAATGAGGGCATAACTACTATGAAGGGGGCACAATGAAGGGATAAGTACTTTAAGGGGGCACAATGAAGGGATAAGTACTTTAAGGGGGCACAATGAAGGGATAAGTACTTTAAGGGGGCACAATGAAGGGATAAGTACTTTAAGGGGGGACAATGTGGGCATAATGACCGTTAGGGGGCACAATGTGGGCATAATGACCGTTAGGGGGCACAATGTGGGCATAATGACCGTTAGGGGGCATAATGTGGGCATAATGACCGTTAGGGGGCACAATGTGGGCATAATGACCGTTAGGGGGCACAATGTGGGCATAATGACCGTTAGGGGGCACAATGTGGGCATAATGACCGTTAGGGGGCACAATGTGGGCATAATGACCGTTAGGGGGCACAATGTGGGCATAATGACCGTTAGGGGGCACAATGTGGGCATAATGATCGTTATGGGGCACAATGTGGGCATAACGACCGTTAGGGGGCACAATGGGCATAACGACTGTTAGGGGGCACAATGTGGGCATAACTACTGTTAGGGGGCACACATCTGTACAAAACTACTGTGAAGGTTGTACAATGAGGGCAATACTACTGTGAGGGGGTGCCTGTGCCTGAAATAACCAATAACAAAGCTCCTTACAGCAAGGAGCTTTGTTATTGGGTGGGTCTTGGCGATACAGGTCGGGTCAGGCAGGGGAAGCCCCAATAGTGTCCCTGCTCCCCCCCCTCCTCCTGTCACCCCACTAGTAACCCTGCTCCCCTCCACTAGTGACCCTGTGTGTTCCTGTACGGAGAGGAGCCTGGCTGGAGTGTGGTGAGGCCTAGCTGTGTGTCTGTCCGTGTGTGTGTGTGTGTGTGTGTGTCACCATCACCATGCCCACAGTGTTCCTATGTCTTGGCACAGCTGCATCAGGACGTTCTGTGCGGGGGAAGAAGAAGATGGAAGAGGAGGCAGCGCCGCCAGAATGGGGTCCGTGGGAGAGACACCTGAAGGCACACTAAGGACGTAGGTAACACTACCACATTATCAGGACTAGTGTTATCTCTGTTTTTACATAGGACTGCAAGTAACCCTACCACATTATCAGCACTAGTGTTATCTGTGCTTTTACATTGGACTGCAAGTAACACTACTGCATTTTCTGTACTCAGCCATTACTGTGTTTATCTGTGTTGTTACATAGGACTGCAGGGGGCATCTACTATATTATCTGTACTCAGAGTTATCACTATATAGGGGGGGTCCACTGAGACTTTATCGCCCAAGGGCCTACATGAGCCTGGAGCAGGCGTGGCGTTATATGTGGGTGGAGGGGTGGGTGTGGCTTGAGGGTGGGGACACCGGGCCCCATAATCTCCTATTGCCCGGGGGCCCCATGAGTTGTCAGTCCGCCCCTGGTCATTACATTAGATAATTAGTTAGTTAGCTTATATATATTACAGATAGTTAGTGGGAGATAGTCAGTGTAGGTTAGATAGTGATATAGTGTAGCTATAGTGGTTCTGCTGTCCATATGTACATGCTACATACATAGTGCTGTGATGTAGCATCATTAGTGCCAATTTCGGAATCGCGAATATATTGGAGCACGCCATCTGCATATAAAGCCATTGTAATTTCTGCCGTGCCAACCATTTTCTCCAGTCTCAGGAAACTTCTACCAGCTTGAAAAATGTAGCTATAGTGACCCACGCCTGTATTTCACGCGCATTACACAAATATTATATTGCCGATTTTTCGCGATCAAGAAAATAATCTCGAATTTGCGAATATATGACTAATATTCTACAAAATATTCGCGAAATCTAATATTGCCCCTGCCGCTCATCACTAGTCGCTATGTCATAATGTGGCTCCCAGTATAAATAGTGACCCCCAGAATGGATAATGCCCCCATTAGCGACCCTCAGGAATAATGCCCCCTATTAGTGCCCTCAGTAATAATAATGCCTCCATTAGTGCCCCCCAATAATGCCATTAGCACCCGCAAAATTAATAATGCCCCATTAGCGTCCCCCAGAATTAATGTCTCCATTAATGCCCCCCATTAGCTCCCCAAAGAATTAATAGTGCCCACATAAGTTCTCCCAGTAATAGTAATGCTCCCATTAGTGCCCCCTTCTCTCCATTTGATTGCGTTGTGGTGAACACTTGCTGCTGACTGGAAGCTCAGGACAGCACCTGCTCTCAAGCGTGATGACGTCTCGCAGGTCCTGCCCTGAGCTTCCAGTCCGCAGAGCGTTTTCACCGCAGCGTGATCAAATGGAGGAGGCGAGTTCTTTTTTTCTTAACACAAGTGTGGGAGGGGGCGGGAGTTAAAGGCTCTACTAATGAGCGCCCCACAATGGAAGCGCTCATTAGTAACAGCCCATATAGGAAAATACCTGCAATTATTACTGGTATAAAAGAATCACCGGCACTAAATAACCAGCGTGATGGGCGGGAGCACAAATCTTCTAACAAAACTATTGGGGTCATTTATCAAACTGGTGTAAAGTAGAAGTGGTTTAGTTGCCCATAGCAACCAATCAGATTCCACTTTTCATTTTCCAAAGGAGCTGTCAAACATGAAAGGTGAAATCTGATTGGTTGCTATGGGTAACTAAGCCAGTTCTGCTTTACACCAGTTTGATAAATGACCCCCTATATATCAATCTGCTCAGCATCTCCTGCCTTATAATATGCTGCCTGTAGACTGCATTGCATTTTCAATGTGACAGGTTCTCTTCAACCAGATCTGTCACGATGATCTTGGACTGTCTTCTGCTGTAATACCCGAGTAGTACTCCCCATAAGGCGTCTAGATCGGCATGGTTTCCCCATTCTCAGCATTTAAAGCTACACCAAAATACATTGTGCATGCACATAAGTCCTCTCCATGATGTTATCACAGTACTGCAGTCCAGACTGTATTTCAGTTCGGTATTTGAGCGGGGGGCTTGTTTTTTGCAAGACTAGTTGTACTTTCTAATGGCACCATTTTATATTGTATACCATGTAGTGGGGAGCTGGGAAAAAATTCCAAATGGGGTGGAATCTGTTACCTTCATCCTTCAGGTCAGTACAATTACAAAAGTACCATATTTCATAGTTTTTCTTGTGTTCCAATATTTAAAAAATAAAAATAAATATGTCTTTCATTGCATCACCATATTTTTTGATATTTAAATCCAAGGAGCTGTGTGAGGGCTCATTTCTGTAGTATTCAGTGATACCATTTTGGGGTGTGAATGATTTTTTTTTTTTAAATCACTTTTTGTTCAATTTTTTATGTGAAGTCACAAAAACAAACAAAAAAATAAAAATACAGTGAATAGGCCATTTAGATTTTTTTCCCCGTTGGAGTTCACTGGACAGGATAAATATTTATATTTTAATAGTACCGGCGTTTTGGGACACAGTCATGCCTATGTTCTTTATCTTTTCATGGTTTATCTTGAAAATGTGGGCAATTTGAATTTTTTTTTTTTTTACAACTTGAACATGTGATTGACTGACTGATTGCTTCTCCCACAGACTGCAGTGATTTAACATGGGAACATCGCTGTGGCAGGCCCTTAAACAAGGGGCTCCCAGGCTGCCACAGCAAGTGAATGGCTCCCGCGATCTCAGCTGCAGCGTTCCTGGTGGAAGACCACTCAGATGCTATTGTCACAATTGACCATGACATATGGGGGGTTAAAAGTCTATGACTGGTGTAATCACTGATCATGAACATTGCCTCTGGGTGTCTGCTGTGTAAAACAACAGGCACCCGACAGCTGTTGTGCCTGCTCAGCTTCTGAGCGGCCACCATCATCATCCCAAAGTCCGGACTTCCGCCATACATGTCCGGAGGAGGTCAGGAATGGGGTTAAAGCTTATAATGTGTGCTATCTATACCCTTGTTTGGTTTTAAAGAATAAAGCCTAAAGGGGTTGTCAGAGTTAAACAAAAAAAAGCACCGGGCAGAAGCAGTAAATAGGATAAATAAATAAGAAATAAAGTCATACTCGCCCTTTTCTCCCGTTGGTGCTTATATTTCCTGACTGCAGCGATGATTTGCTGTACATACTATGTCACCACTGCAGCCAGTCACTAGCCATATACTGCTGAGGCCAATGGTGTTCCAGATACCACCTCTGCGCTGCAGGACCAGAGCACAACACTAGAAGACGCACCAGTGGAGAAAAGGGGCGAGTATGACTCCTTTAGTTATTTTAAGACAATGACTGCTGCTGCCCAGGTTTTTATTTAAACTCTGACAACCTATTTAAGCTTTATTCTGGAAACCACCTTAAAATATAATTGAAGAGTTCCACCACATTTTCATATACTTTGTTTTAAGTCCTCCATTTTCAAGACATTCATTTGCTGTCAGTGAATGAGAACACTCTTGCTTAGGGCTCATGTACACGACTGTAGCCTGTTTTACGGTCCACAAAACACGGACACCGGCCGTGTGTATTCTGCGGAAACAGAACATCCGGCCCTATCCTTGTCCGCATCTTTTGCGACCCCTTTGAAGTGAATGGGTCCCGCTTCCCACCAGCAGAAAATGCAGATTGGATGCGGACAAAAAAAGAATAGTCATGTGCATGAGCCCTTACCTAGCCCTGCCCTCAGCTGAGAAGTAGATACACTTATCGGTCTGGAGTCGTACCGTTAATACTGGCGTCCTGCTAAAGCTGCTCTCAGGCACTGTGCTGTACCCAGATGTGTGGAAACACTTTACAACGTACAATACAACAAGCAAACTGCCATTTAATTATTGAATCAATGCAATGTTTCAGTATAAAAGCATGTTTTATTATTTTTCTTTTTACAATGTATTGGGTAATACAATAGGCTCTGCAACCCTTCCAAACCCACCTCAGATACTTACCGATAACAGATTTTTACCTTTCCTTAGCCGTTCCACTGACTAAATGCTTAATAAAAGGTTCACTAAATAAACATGAACTCTATAAAATATTTATAGAGCTTATCTGGCACCTAAGTTAGCATAGTGCAGCAGCTATACTCCATCACAATATGACTGCTGTACTAATTGTGCCAAGCCCTATCGACCATAGATAATGCAAACGGCTCAATAAAGGGGAGCACTATATTCCCAATTGACAGAAATTAAAACACAATAAAACATATTGAAGTTTTAACTTATGATCTATCCTCTGGATAGATCATCAGCATCTGACCGCCGGGGGTCCGACACCCGGGACCACCGCCGATCAGCTGACTGTTTACCGCCTGCCCAGTGACATCACGACTAGTATCAATGAGCTGGGCGGGGCTAAGCTCCATTCAAGTGAACAGAGCTTAGCCGTGCCCAGGCCAGTTGATACTAGTGGTGACGTCACTGGGCCTGCTGTAAACAGTGAGAAGGCTGCAGCGCTCCTGGAGCTGATCGGCGGGGGTCCCAGGTGTCGGACCCCCGCCAATCAGATGCTGATGATCTATCCAGAGGATAGATCAGTTAAAACAAACTGCAGAACCCCTTTAAAAGGAGCACTCAGACTATTTTATTATTCTATTTCTCTGGTCCTTAGAAACAGACATGATGTAAATTGTAGTGAAGGTAATCTTTTTACTGGTGACTATTCACTATTCACACTGGTCCTCCGCTGTGTCATGTGACCGACGCCGACTCTCCAGCTGACATGGTGTCTTATGTGTGGACAGGAAGTCAGTTTCTCTATTCATTCCTAGGAGTACCGAAGTTTCAGACGAACAGACAGACACCGGAGGAGACTTAGGATAACTGGCTCGCTGTCCACATATGAAAGCAAGTCATATTGGATGACAATGGCAACCAATCAGATTTCATCTTTCATTTTCTAAGGGAGCTCTGAAAATGAAAGATAGAATCTAATTGGTTGTTATGAGCAACTGAGCCAATTTTCCTTTACACCAGTTTTGATAAATCTCCCCTGCAGTATCAGTTGGAGAGTAAGAGTCTTGGTCACAAAGCCAAGGACCCTATATACAGTCACAGGTAAAAAGATTACCTCCACTACAATTAACACTTTGTATCTTTTTAAGGGTACTTTCACACTTGTGGCAGAGGATTCCGGCAGGCAGTTCCGGCGACGGCAATCCGGACGCAAACTGATGGCATTTGTCAGACTGATCCGGATGTGTCTGACAAGTGCATTGAAATACCGGAGCTCTCTTTCCGGTTGTCATCTGGAAAAACAGATCCGGTATTAATTTTGTTTGCATTTTTAAAGGTCTGCGCATTCCGGCTAGTGATCGGAATTTTTGGCCGGAGAGAAAACTGCAGCATGCTGCGGTATTTTCTCCGGCCAAAAAAACGTAAGGGACTGAACTGATGCATCCTGAACGGAATGCTCTCCATTCAGAATGCATTAGGATAAAACTGATCAGCTCAAGTCCTGCAAGCTGGTTTCTGTTCCTCCATCTTCCAGTTCCAGACTTGTTTTCCTGCAGCCAGGTATAGATACTACTCCACTGAAGCCAGTCACTGGCTGCAGCGGCACACAAGACCATGTCCATACCCAGACGGAAGAAAACAAGGCAAGGAGCAGAAGATGGAGGAATGAAAGCCAACATGCAACAGCTAAGCATGAATCTTTCAGAGGTGATGCAAGCCCGGGGCCTTCAGTTAATTATTTCTTGAAGAAAAAAAAAACATTTAAAAGTATACAATTACAAAACACAAATAGAAATAAATTAATCATGATAGGCACTGACATATTCCATTTTCCTTCTCATAGTAGACAAACACTAAATTACTATAGGCCATCATCTTATGGAGGGGGGGGGGGGGGGGGGAGGTGAAAAAGAATGGATAATCACAATATTGTAACAGTGAACAGTCAGGAGTCAAGTGTGTTCACATAGTGACAATATCAACAAATTTAAAAAATGTAATCTGATATATACAATGGGGTATCTGCATTTATAGACTGGTGGTGGTGTGACCATGTCTCTGGAAGAAAAAAAAGATCTGTTCATCTAGTTGGTAAAAGGCACCTTTGTGTCAAAATTGTTAATGACCAAGAGTTAAGTCAGTTTCAAGTCATCTGAAACTGTAGCCCAAATACTTTGTGGATTGAGGTATTATTCAGGTTTGCGAGCCACAAAAAATATACAGTCATAGAAGTATTTCATCATTGAAAAATGATTTACAGTGTATGTTGTCCTCACAGATTCTCTCTCCACCTGGGAAGACAAAAGATAAGGGGGTAGGTTAAAGGCTATGGACACTCTTGGAGCATTTTATTTACTAAAACACATGTATTTTTGGCTAGAAATCACTTTTGCATTTGGGTTTTAGAAAAAAAATTGAACCGCTTGTCTTTTGCATCCTGCGTGTATTCTCAAATTGCAGGCTGCTCAGTCCCATTCAGTGTGAAATCCATCAGAGGAGTCCTCTAATGGCTCTGCCCATCTGCTCTTCTGAATAAAAACCTAAGCTTACACCTTTACGACCAAATAAACATATCAAAAGGGATATCATCATGAGAGCAAAGGAATGCAGACCAGACAGCCATCAGAAAGCTGAATAGAACTGAGCAGCCTGCAATGTAGGATAATAAACTGCAGGCGACAAATGGATGAAAATATTGTAAAACTGATTTTTAGTCAAAAATACTGTCAAATGTCTGTAAAAAAAATAAAAAGGAGCCCCAAAGGTGTCAGTTACATTGGGTAAATAGTCACAGGATATCCCCTTTAATAAATCAACCTGTACATCAACCAATACAAATGATTGCTTTAACATATTTTATGCTTGAAAATGTAATACAAAACTATACTGTGGTATGGTACTAGTGAAGAATAAAAACCTAGCTCCTGAGAATATTCTGCATCTCCACAAGAAATGTTATAAAGATTCTCCAAATACCTCAATAAGAAATCCATGCTGTATGATAACATTTTTCAGATCCTCATAACTCACTTCTATAGAAAGTTCATTTGCCAAGTTTTCAAAATGATACAAAAGTGGTCCTGAAAATAAAAAGAATAAGTCAAAACAGTGCCACAACCAGAAATGTATAAAGTGCTTTCAATAAAATCCCTGGTCACTTAAATGCCCCCATATTTATATCTTCTATTTCTGGGGCCTTTTGAAGGGAACCCGTCATGTTGAACATGGTGTCTGAGCTGCAGGCAGCAGGAGGAGCTGAGCAGATTGGTGTAAAGTTTTATGGGAAAAGATTCAGTATCAGATTGGAGCTAGGTGCCGGAAAATCACTCATTTATATTCCTGCTCATTCTGAGCTTTGAAGTTTATTAGGGTACTTTCACACCAGCGTTATTCTTTTCCGGCACAGAGTTCCGTCATAGGGGCTCAATACCGGAAAAGAACCGATCAGGCATATCCCCATGCATTCTAAATGGAGAGCAATCAGTTCAGGATGCATCAGGGTGTCTTTAGTTCAGTCACTGAACAGCGTTTTGGACGGAGGAAATACTTATAATACTTCTCTCCGTCCAAAAATACCGCAATGCCGGATCCGTCCTTCCTTGCAATGCATTTGTAAGATGGATCCGCATCCGGGTCTGTCTACAAATGCTGTCTGTTTGCATGCATATTTCCAAATCCATTCTGCACCCCAGCTCCAGATTGCGAACCCATTCAAGTAAATGGGTCCGCATCCGTGATGCGGGGAGCACACGGCCGGTGCCCGCATATTGTGGACCCGCTGTTTGCGGGACGCAATACGGCCATGGCCGGGCAACGGCCGTGTGCATGAGGCCTAAGGCAGAGAGGATATCCCTGTAACGTCACATACAGGAGTCATATAAAAGGGCTCGAGGTCAGGATCAATATATGTTACTACAAACTAATAAAAACAAAAAAGAAAAAAAGATGTACTTTTTCTTTCCAGTTTAGTCGGATGCAATCAAGGCCTCTGTAAAGAAGAATTGGCACATAATAGCAAGTGATCCCCAGATAAAAGAGGTAGCTAATCAGTCTTCACTGGTTAGTTTTAGACGCAGTAAGAACCTGCGAGATTTGCTAGTGAAGGGTACAGTAGGTTTGAGAGACAGAAACAGGGACTTAACTGGCTAAGACGTATGATGCAGGAGGGTAATCAGCGTTGTGGCCAGTGTAGTTTTTGCAGCAATTTATTAAAGGGATCATATGTAAGATTGGGCAATAGTGAATTCTTTTTAAAAGGAGTTTTTTTACCTGTAAGACTAACTATGTAGTGTATGCTATTATATGCACATGTGGTTTATACTATATAGGGAAAACAGTCAGGGCGATGCAGGTTTTCTTTGGCAAGTATGCACGCTTACTTAGAACTAAGCTGGGAGCACCAAGATTGATTGACCACATGTGCGAGCAACATGGAGGCGATATTGGCCAAATGCGGCTCTGCGTTTTTTTTCCGTTTACAACAGGTAACAAAAGAAGATAGAGAAAAAAAAATGTTATTGTAAAAGGATGCAGAAATGATCATTAAAAACCGGGGTCTTGGGCCCTCTAGGGTTAAACGACAGGAATGACCTTAGTGTGTTTTTATGAAATAAGGGAGCGCAATACTGTAAGGTTAGGGTGAAATTCGGTGGTCTCTCAGGTACACATTTTTATCCTTGTTTTTAGTGCTATGATTTGTATCATGTGGTTCATTAGGTGCCTTTAGGGGGCGTGCCACAGTTTGTGTGGGAAGGCCAGGCGAAGTGCAGGTATGCACGAAACGGCCGTCGCCTAGATGTCCATGGCCATGTTTATCTAACCCGCAGAAAGCAAGACGATTTTTACTCCCGGGTGAGTGCCAGGTTATGCTCTACTACACATTGAGCTCAGAAAGAGGAAGGAGAGCTCGCACGAGCATCGCCTCCTCTTCAAACAGCTGATCGGCGGGGGTACGGGGAGTCGGATCCCTGCCGATCTGATATTGAAAACCTCTCCTCAGGATAGGTCAACAATTTAAACCCCCTCACACAACCCCTTTAAATGAATGAAATACAAGTGTTACTGAATCTTTTCCCACAAAACTATATACAGTCCTGATCAAAAGTTTAAGACCACTTGAAAAATGGAAAAAAAAAATCATATTTTACATTGTTGGATCTTAACAAGGTTCCAAGAAGAGCTTCAACATGCAACAAGAAGAAATGAGAGTGAGACAACATTTTTTGAGCATTCAATTTAATGAAAATAACGATTAAACTGAAACCGGCTGTTTCTCAGCTGATCAAATGTTTAGGACCACATGCCTTTAACCTGCTTAAAACCGCCGTACGCAGGATTGCGTCTTTGCGGCGGTCCTGTTACTCTGGGTGGACGCGCCGGTGCGTCCTCTCACGAGACGCGAGATTTCGGACAAAGCCGGCCCGCGCATGGCGGTCCGGCAAAATTTAAAAGACAAGTTCGTCATCAACCTGCCAGCCAATGATAGTCGCTGGCAGGTTGACGATTTTCAAAAAATCGAATCAGAAGCCATCTAACACATTATATTTATAAATACACTGCTCAAAAAAATAAAGGGAACACAAAAATAACACATCCTAGATCTGAATTAATTAAATATTCTTCAGAAATACTTTGTTCTTTACATAGTTGAATGTGCTGACAACAAAACCACACAAAAATTAAAAAATGGAAATCAAATTTTTCAACCCATGGAGGTCTGGATTTGGAGTCACACTCAAAATGAAAGTGGAAAAACACACTACAGGCTGATCCAACTTTGATGTAATGTCCTTAAAACAAGTCAAAATGAGGCTCAGTAGTGTGTGTGGCCTCCACGTGCCTGTATGACCTCCCTACAACGCCTGTGCATGCTCCTGATGAGGTGGCGGACGGTCTCCTGAGGGATCTCCTCCCAGACCTGGACTAAAGCATCTGCCAACTCCTGGACAGTCTGTGGTGCAACGTGACGTTGGTGGATAGAGCGAGACATGATGTCCCAGATGTGCTCAATTGGATTCAGGTCTGGGGAACGGCCGGGCCAGTCCATAGCATCAATGCCTTCGTCTTGCAGGAACTGCTGACACACTTCAGCCACATGAGGTCTAGCATTGTCTTGCATTAGGAGGAACCCAGGGCCAACCGCACCAGCATATGGTCTCACAAGGGGTCTGAGGATCTCATCTCGGTACCTAATGGCAGTCAGGCTACCTCTGGCGAGCACATGGAGGGCTGTGCGACCCTCCAAAGAAATGCCACCCCACACCATTACTGACCCAATGCCAAACCGGTCATGCTGGAGGATGTTGCAGGCAGCAGAACGTTCTCCACGGCGTCTCTAGACTCTGCCACGTCTGTCACATGTGCTCAGTGTGAACCTGCTTTCTTCTGTGAAGAGCACAGGGCACCAGTGGCGAATTTGCCAATCTTGGTGTTCTCTGGCAAATGCCAAACGTCCTGCACGGTGTTGGGCTGTAAGCACAACCCTCACCTGTGGACGTCGGGCCCTCATATCACCCTCATGGGGTCTGTCTCTGACCGTTTGAGCAGACACATGCATATTTGTGGCCTGCTGGAGGTCATTTTGCAGGGCTCTGGCAGTGCTCCTCCTGTTCCTCCTTGCACAAAGGCGGAGGTAGCGGTCCTGCTGCTGGGTTGTTGCCCTCCTACGGCCTCCTCCACGTCTCCTGATGTACTGGCCTGTCTCCTGGTAGCGCCTCCATGCTCTGGACACTACGCTGACAGACACAGCAAACCTTCTTGCCATAGCTCGCATTGATGTGCCATCCTGGATAAGCTGCACTACCTGAGCCACTTGTGTGGGTTGTAGACTCCGTCTCATGCCACCACTAGAGTGAAAGCACCGCCAGCATTCAAAAGTTACCAAAACATCAGCCAGGAAGCATAGGAACTGAGAAGTGGTCTGTTGTCGCCACCTGCAGAACCACTCCTTTATTGGGGGTGTCTTGCTAATTGCCTATAATTTCCACCTATTGTCTATCCCATTTGCACAACAGCATGTGAAATTGATTGTCACTCAGTGTTGCTTCCTAAGTGGACAGTTTGATTTCACAGAAGTGTGATTGACTTGGAGTTACATTGTGTTGTTTAAGTGTTCCCTTTATTTTTTTGAGCAGTGTATAATGTGTTAAATGGCTTCTGTGCTCCTCTGCTGGTCCTTTTCGTCGGTTGGTTCCAGCAGAGGAGCAGACATCACTGTGAGTACCCACCAACACCACACTTAGCCCCCAGATCACCCTCCATCACCCCAATTAACCCCTTGATCGCCCCTGTCAGTCACCTAGTGAAAGGGAAAAAAGTGATCAGTGTAAACTGTCACTTTTTTTTTTTTTCACTGGTATTGATTTATAGTTTTAGGATAGTTTAGGCCCCTTGGTTAGGTAGTTTAGCGTCAGTTAGCGCCCAGCCCACCGCAGTCACTGATTAGCGTATCGCTAATCAGCATTTGTACTTTTATAGTATCTGTAAGTGATCAAAACTGATCACAGTCAGATCTATAATTGTATTAGTGTCACCCTAGCTCGCCCTCCACCCAAAACGCAGTGTTTGCCCGATCAGGCCTGATCGGTCGCCCACACGTGCGTTCACCTACGCCCGCCCCGTCGCAGTGACAAATTTTTTTTAGTTTTTTGATCACTGCACAATCACTTTACAAGCGCTGCGGCGATAAAAAAATCAGTTTTGATATTTTTTATCAATCGCAGCGGCCTCCGGTACTTCGCTATCCTCCCCGTTGTAAGACAGGCTTGCTTTTTTTCTTGGGTAGTCTCAGGGAATACCCCTAAATTTAGTAGTCCAAAATGTCAAACAGGGGGTATTCTTCTGAAGAGGCCTACAGGATTCTGACCCAGTCGGATGAGGAATGGGAACCCTCATCTGATGAATCTAGCGGGTCAGAATATGAACCTGTAGAAAGCAGTGGCAGTCTGACCCAAAGTTCGGACGAGGAGGTTGAGGTCCCTGATAGCACCAGGCGTACCCGGCCTCTTGTTGCTAGACCACAGGTTGCGCAGGATCCGTTTCAAGGGCAGCAGAGTGGGGCTGGCGCTGTCGGATTACGTGGTGAGGCATACACCAGCAGCGCAGCCCATCCTGGACCTAGTACCAGCACTGCCGTACAACATGGTGAAGTGGCGAGCACCAGAAGGGCAGTTGAAGCTGGTACGGTGGCACGTGCAGTAGTTACCCCGTTGCAGCCACCGCAAAGACAGGCCCGTAGAGCCCCTAGAATCCCTGAGGTGCTGGCAAAACCTGATTGGCAGTCCCCAACTTCAGCCGCACCATTAGTTCCCCCTTTCACCGCCCAGTCTGGAGTTCGGGTTGAGACAGCTCAGATCGGTTTGGCCCTGGGATTTTTTGAGCTGTTCTTGACTGCGGAGCTCTTGGACTCTCGGTATGCCACTCAATTTACAGCCGCCAAGCCGGGAAGCTCTTATGCCCAGTCTTTCCGGTGGAAACCAGTCCAAGTTTCCGAATGAAAAAATTTTCTGGGCCTTCTCCTGAACATGGGTCTAACCAAAAAGCATGAATTGCGGTCATATTGGTCCACGAACCCGATTCATCACATGCCCATGTTCTCTGCTGCTATGTCCAGGACACGTTTTGAGACCATCCTGCATTTCCTGCACTTTAGCGACAACACAACCTCCCGTCCCAGATGCCACCCAGCTTTTGACCGGCTCCACAAAATTCGGCCCCTCATAGACCACTTCAACCAGAAATTTCCAGATTTGTATACCCCTGAGCAAAACATCTGCGTAGAGGAGTCCCTAATACATTTTACCGGGCGCCTTGGCTTTAAACAATACATCCCAAGCAAGCGCGCCTGGTATGGGGTCAAATTGTATAAGCTCTGTGAAAGGGCCACAGGCTACACCCACAAATTTCGGATCTATGAGGGAAAAGATCAGACCCTGGAGCCGGTCGGTTGCCCTGACTACCTGGGGAGCAGTGGGAAGACAGTCTGGGACTTGGTGTCACCCTTATTTGGCAAGGGGTACCATCTTTATGTGGACAATTTTTACACAAGTGTGCCCCTCTTCAGGCATTTGTTCCTAGAACAGATTGGCTGCTGTGGCACCGCGCGACCTAGTCGCCGGGGCTTCCCCCAACGGCTCGTTACCACCCGTCTTGCAAGGGGGGGGAGAGGGCTGCCTTGTGTAACAAAGAACTGCTTGCGGTGAAATGGAGACAAGCGTGACGTTTACATGCTCTCCTCCATTCACGCAGACACGACAATCCAAATTGAACGGGCAACAAGTGTCATTGAAAAGCCCCTCTGTGTCCACGACTATAATGCGCTCATGGGAGGGGTGGACTTCAATGACCAGATGTTGGCTCCCTATTTAGTTTCCCGACGCACCAGACGCTGGTATAAGAAGGTGTCTGTATATTTAATTCAATTGGCTGCATATAATAGTTTTGTTCTCTACAGTAAGGCTGGGAGAACAGGATCCTTCCTCAAATTTCAGGAAGAGATCATCGCGAACCTCCTGTATCCAGGAGGTTCCGTGGCCCCAACCACCAGTGTAGTGAGCCGTCTACACGAGCGACATTTCCCCAGTGTCGTTGCTGGTACCTCAAACCAACCGCCACCCCGAAAAAAATGTCGTGTCTGTAGCAGGAGTGGAATAAGGCGTGACACCCACTATTTCTGTCCTGACTGCCCTGACCACCCTGCCCTATGCTTTGGAGAGTGTTTCCGGAAGTACCACACACAGGTACACTTAGCATAGGGATTGCATCTCACAGGACAGGCACACAGGGCTATTAGGGCCCTTTCTCTCACAGCTGCTGCAAACCTCTCCTTTCACCTGGGATAAAGTGCATAATGTACTTCGCCACATCTTTGGGCGATTTGCGCTTTGCACATTGTCCCATGGGGAAGGAGAGGTTTGTCCTATAAAGGTAAAAAAAAAAAAAAAAAAACACCAGTAAGCAAAAAAGTTAACTTTCAGTTCAAAAAAAGTTTATATGTTCTGTTCAAAAGTTATTATAAAGTTAATACAATTTATTGCGTTGCGGCCTGTTTTTTTTTTTTTTGTTTTGTTTTTTTTACTTTCCAGGCGGACCAACCGATCGACTAGCTGCAGCACTGATGTGCATTCTGACAGAAGCATTGCGCTGCTGTCAGATTACACACAAGTCGGTGTATGCGGCGCTGCAAGACGAGATTTCTCCTCCGCAGTAAAAGATACGTTTGCCGAGGCATATGAGCTGAGGAGGCGGCGGTGTTCATATGCTTTGGCAAACACTTTGTATATATAAAAAAAATAAAAAAATAAAATCCCGGCAATGATTTATTCATCCAGATCGATTGATGTGAATGGAGAAATCTGGTTTGCCAGGGCATACGGGCTAAGTGGGTATGGATGTTGGGCGGAGCTCCTATGTCCTGGCAGACGCCTTTCCCCTCTTTTTTTTTTGGCAGAGATTTTTTCATCCACATTGATCGATGTGAATGAAGAAATCTGTGCCGTTCACTTTTTCTTTCAGCCCACAGGCTGAACGAAAAAAAAATCTCATTACCTGTATGCTCAATATAAGGAGAATAGCAGAAACTCCTAATGCTGGCCATACATATAATGATTGCGGAGACCCTCAAATGCCAGGGCAGTACAAACACCCCACAAATGACTCCATTTTGGAAAGAAGACACCCCAAGGTATTCACTGAGGGGCATATTGAGTCCATGGAAGATTGAAATTTTTGTCCCAAGTTAGCGGAAAGGGAGACTTTGTGAGAAAAAAATAAAAATATCAATTTCCGCTAACTTGTGCCAAAAAAAAAACAACATATTAACTCGCCATGCCCCTCATTGAATACCTTGGGGTGTCTTCTTTCCAAAATGGGGTCACATGTGGGGTATTTATACTGCCCTGGCATTTTAGGGGCCCTAAAGCGTGAGAAGAAGTCTGGGATCCAAATGTCTAAAAATGCCCTCCTAAAAGGAATGTGGGCCCCTTTGCGCATCTAGGCTGCAAAAAAGTGTCACACATGTGGTATCGCCGTACTCAGGAGAAGTTGGGCAATGTGTTTTGGGGTGTCATTTTACATATACCCATGCTGGGTGAGAGAAATATCTTGGCAAAAGACAACTTTTCCCATTTTTTTATTCAAAGTTGGCATTTGACCAAGATATTTATCTCACCCAGCATGGGTATATGTAAAATGACACCCCAAAACACATTACCCAACTTCTCCTGAGTACGGCAATACCACATGTGTGACACTTTTTTGCAGCCTAGTTGAGCTAAGGGGCCCACATTCCAAAGAGCACCTTTAGGATTTCACCGGCTATTTTTTACAGATTTTGATTTCAAACTACTTACCACACATTAGGGCCCCTAGAATGCCAGGGCAGTATAACTACCCCACAAGTGACCCCATTTTGGAAAGAGGACATCCCAAGGTATTTCGTGATGGGCATAGTGAGTTCATGGAAGTTTTTATTTTTTGTCACAAGTTAGTGGAATATGAGACTTTGTAAGAAAAAAATAAAAATAAATAATCATTTTCCGCTATCTTGTGACAAAAAATAAAAAGTTCTATGAACTCACTATGCCCATCAGCGAATACCTTAGGGTGTCTACTTTCCGAAATGGGGTCATTTGTGGGGTTTTTCTACTGTCTGGGCATTGAAGAACCTCAGGAAACATGACAGGTGCTCAGAAAGTCAGAGCTGCTTCAAAAAGCGGAAATTCACATTTTTGTACCATAGTTTGTAAACGCTATAACTTTTACCCAAATTTTTTTTTTTATCAAGGACATGTAGAACAATCAATTTAGAGAAAAATTTATATATGGATGTCGTTTTTTTTGCAAAATTTTACAACTGAAAAATTTCATTTTTTTGCAAAAAAATCATAAAATTTCGATTAATAACAAAAAAAGTAAAAATGTCAGCAGCAATGAAATACCACCAAATGAAAGCTCTATTAGTGAGAAGAAAAGGAGGTAAAATTCATTTGGGTGGTAAGTTGCATGACCGAGCAATAAACGGTGAAAGTAGTGTAGGTCAGAAGTGTAAAAAGTGGCCTGGTCATTAGGGGTGTTTAAGCTAGGGGGGCTGAGGTGGTTAAAAGGCCAAATCTGTGCAAAGATGTGGATTCATTGTCATTTTCTGTCAGGTAGTCACACGTTGTGATGGCAAAGGCAAAAAACTGTCCCTTTTTGAACGTGGTCGGGTTGTTGAACTGCATAAGCAGGGTCTCTCACAGCGCGCCATCGCTGCTGAGGTGGGACGCAGTAAGACAGTCATTTGGAATTTCTTAAATGATCCTGAGGGTTATGGAACAAAAAAGTAAAGTGGAAGACCCCAAAAAATTTCATTAGCACTGAGCCAAAGGATCCAGTTGGCTGTCCATCAAGACACTGGACGATCCTCGACCCAAATTAAGGCCCTTACTGGTGCTGACTGCAGCCCCATAACCATCACACGGCATCTGAGACTGAAGGGCTTTAAAAACAAAAAACGCCTTCAAAAGACCTCGTCTCCTTGAACGCCACAGAACTGCTCGTTTGGACTTTGCAAGAGAGCACCAAACATTAGACATTCAAAGGTAGAAGAAAGTTTTATTTTCTGATGAGAAAAAAATTGAACCTTGATGGTCCTGATGGCTTCCAACGTTACTGGCATGACAAGCAGATCCCACCTGAGATGTTTTCTACGCGCCACAGTGGAGGGGGCGCCATAATGGTCTGGGATGCTTTTTCCTTCAGTGGAACAATGGAGCTTCAGGAAGTGCAGGGGCGTCAAACGTCAAATATGTCCAGATGTTGCAGAGAGCATTCATCATGACTGAGGGCCCTTGTCTGTGTGGTAACGACTGGGTTTTTCAACAGGACAACGCTATAGTACACAATGCCCGCAGGACAAGGGACTTCTTCCAGGAGAATAACATCACTCTTTTGGCCCATCCTGCGTGTTCCCCTGATCTAAATCCAATTGAGAACCTTTGGGGATGGATGGCAAGGGAAGTTTACAAAAATGGACAACAGTTCCAGACAGTAGATGGCCTTCGTGCGGCCGTCTTCAGCACTTGGAGAAATTGCATCAAGCATGCCGAAACGAATTTTGGAAGTGATAAACAATAACGGCGGAGCTACTCATTACAGAGTTCATGTTTGGAAGTTGGATTTCAGTTTTTTTTTGGGGGGGGTTTGGAGGTGTGGTCCTTAAATTTGGATAAGCTGAAAAACAGCCTGTTTCAGTTTATTCGTTGTTTTCATTAAATTGAATGCTCAAAAAATGTTTTGTCTCACTCCCATTTCTTCTTGTTGCATGTTGAAGCTCTTCTTGGAACCTTGTTAAGATCCAGCCATGCTAAATATGATTTTTTGCCATTTTCCAAGTGGTCTTAAACTTTTGATCAGGACTGTATCAGTCTGCTCAACTTCTCCTGCTCTATAACAGCGATCTGGAGTGCTGATCCCTGCTCTATAACATGCGGTCTGCATACTGAACAACTACTGCACAGCCTAGTATCAGAGAACATGGCACGCGCTGCTCTCAGCGTGCTCCATGTTCTCCTCAGCAGCACAGGGGAGAAGGAGTCTCTCCCTTCCTTCCCCCTGTGCCACCGCTGCTGCCAATAAGAAGAGAGAGCGGCGCAGGAGGGGAGGGGCTGTGGCCACTGCGCCACCAATGATGATAACTAACCCATTAATACAAATATAGGCGGCAGGTGCCAGCGGCAGAATCACATAGCCGGCTCCTGGCCTCTATGACAGGGTGCTTCCATCCGTGGTAGTTAACCCCTCAGGTGCCGCACCTGGGGAGTTAACTGCCATGGATCGCAGCGCCCTGTCAGAGGTCGGGTGCCAGCTATGTGATTCTGCCGCCGGCACCCACCTCCTGTATTTGTATTAAAAGGTTACTTCTATTCATTGGTGGCACAGTGCGCGCCCCCCCAATGTTAAAATCAATGGTGGCAGTGGCCACAGGGTCCCCTCCCCTCCTCTTAATCCTGGGGCTCCAATTGGTTACCATGGCAGCCAGGACGCTACTGAAGCCCTGGCTGCCATGGTAATCTCCCTGCTGCTGAGTGCACAAAGCACAGGGCAGCAGGGAGTGTGTGAACTCCTATTCATCCTGATAGAGCTCTATTGGGTGAATAGGACAAGGGATGAAAAGATTCCAGGTTCTAGCCCCTAAGGGGGGAAATAGTTATTATATAAAAAGTAAAAAATAAAAAAATAAAAACACCAAAATATTAAGTTTAAATCACCCCCTTTAAAAAATTTACATATAAAATATATAAACAATAAACAAACATATTACATATCATCACGGCAGAAAAAGTGCTAACTATTAATAAAGAAAAAAAAAAAAAAAAAAAGAAAACGGGTGATTCGCCATTTTTTAGTCACCTTGTCCCCCCAAAAAATAGGATAGGACTGTTCGATTATGGGTCGGACGTTCCATAAAATGCCGAATGCACGCGGCGTTTTTGGCGTTTTATTCTTTTTGCGTGGTATCGAATGCTATCGAGTATTGCAATACTTTTTTATGGTATCGAAACCGAATCAAAATTTTGGTATCGTGACAACCCTAGACATAACTATAAAAAAGTTATGGGGGTCAGAATGTCGCAATGATTTTTCAGTATTAAAATGCAAGAAAAACTATACATAAATGGTATCGCCAGATACAAACTGACCTGGAGAATGAAGAGCACAAGTCAGTTTTACCACATAGTGAAAGCTGTAAAAAATAAAACAAAACTGTGGCGGATTATATATATTTTTTTCCCCAATTGCACCCCATTTGGAATTTTTTTCCTGCTTCCCTCTACATCCTATCTAATATTAAAAGGTGGCAAAAGAAAATACTTGTCACGCAAAAAACAAACTCTCAAACGGCTATTTGAATGGAAAAAGTTATGGCTCTGGGAAGGCAGGGAACGAAAACGCAAAAACGGAAAATCAACACGTCAGGAAAGGGTTAAAGAACCAACTCTCTAAAAGACACTACATAGTCTCATTTGTTTCCATTTATTACAGAACCGGTAGATATCTTACCCAAATTAATCCAAATGCCTCCAGGTTTAAGGATTTTTCTAATAGTCTCAATGTAGTCAAGAATATTATGTGCCGTGTCTATAAAGAAGCATGTGGCCACACAGTCCCAAGAATCTGTTAAAACAGAAAGGTAACGCTTATAAAAAAAACGTATACTTACAACAGACCCTAACATGTTAATGTAATGATTTTTTTAAAGGGGTTGTCTCACCAAAGCCTGTAAGACAAATGTGACATCAGACGTTGGCCCCCTACCAAAGACCAGAACAGAAAGTCACTCTAAAGATTTTTCACACAACGGAGTCAGCTTCTTATTAAAGGGGGATTGTAAGCAATGATCTACTGAAAGAGGTTATTCCATGAAAGTATTCATCACCTACCCACAGGATAGGCGATAAATATCAGATCCCAGGTCTGTGAGTCTCCTCTCTGAATGCAACAGTAGTGTGCAAGTCGGTCCACTGCAAAAAAATTCACTTTAATGGGCAGACGGACCCCCTGTTATCCGATATCGCCTATTCTATGGATAGTTGATAAATGTTTTCCATGGAATAACCCTTTAAAGGGGTTGCACCACGGCCAATGTTTATCATCTATCCACAAGATATTGTCTTAGGGGTCAGAAACTAACTGATTCCTGCTGGTCTTTGCTTGATATACAGGAAAAGGCGGGAGATGGGCAGCACATCGCCCTGTGGAAACAGGATGTACTGCCGACAAACAATGAATCTGCGTGTCAATGAACAATCACAGTAGAAATTGTTGAGAGGGATGCATGTGAATGCAGCTAAGAAATCAGGCAATGATCAGGAATGAACTGTTCGCTCCTGATCATTACTTACTTGCATGTTGTGAATGGAAGTAAACAATGAATGTTCCTATTGAGTATCAACAAGCACCGATCTTAAAGGTTATGTACACCTTTGGGGGAATTTTTATTTATTTATTATTGAATTGTACTCATTTTGAATAATTTTTTTAATTGGTCTTTATTAAAAAATTTTAACCACTGTCTTTGTACAGCCTTAAGTTTATCTAGTAGCAGGATCTGAATTTTCACTGTGTTCCATCAGGCAGCTCAGCTGACAGGCTCCTCTCTGATCTCTGCCTTAAAAAATTTATATAGTCATTAAAGCTCAGTTTTTATCTTACTGATAAGGCCGAATGCACACGGCCGTGGTCCGCGGCCGAGAGCGGTCCGTGGTATGCCGGGCTGGATTCCTGTTCAGAGCAGGAGCGCACTGTGTCATTGGTTGCTATGACGCTGTGCGCTTCATGCCGCCGCTGCACTACAGTAATACACTCGTATGATCTATACGAGTGTATAACTGTAGTGCAGTGGCGGCATGAAGCGCACAACGTCATAGCAACCAATGACGCCGTGCGCTCCTGCTCTGAACAGGAATCCAGCCCGGCATACCACGGACCGCTCTCGGCCGCGGACCACGGCCGTGTGCATTCGGCCTAAGAATGTGGCTTAAATAAGTGTTTATCACCTTTTAGTAATTTAGAGCTAAGGGTTATTAGATGACCAGAACAAAGTGAAAGTACAATTCACACAGCTAGATAAAAAGGTAAAAAGGGTTTTCCAGGATTTTTATACTGATGACTTATTCTCTGGATAGGTCATCATCAGTATCTAATCAGTAGGGGTCCGACAGCCGGGACACCTGCCAATCAGCTGTTTTGAGAAGGCAGCAGTTTTCCAAGCACAGTGCCGTAAACTGTATAGCGACTGTCAGCACCGCTGCCTTCTCAAACAGATGATCAGCGGGGGTCCCGGGTGTCAGACCCCCACTGATCAGATATCCAGAGGATCGGGTCATCAGTATAGAAATCCTGGAAAACCCCTTTAACCCTTTGTGACAGAACGGCTCAATATTTTTTTTTAATAAAGACCAATTGATATAATGAGTTTTAGCCCAAAACTAGTAAAATTCAATCATAACAAAAGTTGGGGTCAGACTCCCAGCATTCCCACCAATTATCAATCGGTCACATGGCCAAGGCACTGCTTAGTTCCATTTGAATGAATGGGGTTAATCTGCAATACCAAGCACAGCCGCTATACAATGGATGGCGCTGTGTTTGGTGAGCTGTGAGGAGACCGATGTGCTCCCCGGAGCGCTGCCTCCTCTTCAAACAGCTGATCGGCAGGGTTCCAGTTATCAGACCACCACCGATTAGACACTGATGACCTAGCCTGAGAACAGGTCATCAATATTAAACTCCCCCACAAACTGATACAGACAGCGTACTGTAAAATCAAATAACATCACAATATAAAGAATACCTTTACTTGGGGAAGCCAGAGAAAACCTTTAGGTCATTTGAAGGCTGTAACATAGGCTGAATATTAAAATAAATTATTTAATCCATGGTAATGAATGAAATTCGTAAAAATAAACTATACAGAAAGGGAGGAATCATTGCATTCCGGGACCAGATCACCGTTACTCACTGTTCTCTGTATAGATTTCCTGGAAGTCTCCTGCGGTCATGGAAAAATTGGGATTGTATGGAAGATCGTGAGGATTGACATCGGGAAAGTATACAGGTCTTACTTGATCTACTGATTTCATGTTGTTGCTAAACTGGTGGATCCAAGGATAAAGTTTAAAAGCATTAATCTGGGAACATCTGCAACATATCAAAAAGGAAAACAATTCATAGAAAACCATTAACAAAATAAAGCCCATGATAAATACTGTTGTGAGACTTCTCACTAAAGTCACAGCTATAATCGTGAAGTCTGTCCGCTAATGCCATCGCTCAATCCCAGTTGTTTGCCGGTAGCATATTGTGATTACACACCCCATCTGCCGCAAACGATGATTTTTAAATTAAGCTTAAAAATCTGGATTGCCCGATGAACGAGTGTTTTCTCCTTCATCGGGTAATCAGCGGCATTTGACCAGCGTAATACAGGCTTTAGGTTGGTTTACATCTTGTATGTATCCTGCACTTCCTGTTGCTGTATCCAAATAAACCCATGGTGTTTGTAGCTCCTTCTAACCAGTTACATAGACACTGCCCCTGTTGACACAATCATGGACATGGTCATGTCACCACAGTCCGGAAACGGAGGATAGGAGCAATAAAGGTAAAATAAATACATTACAAAATGACAGCTGCCTTTATAAATGATTATTCTAACGTGTAACTGTTGTTTCGGTCTAAACAGTCTTCTCATCAGGAATGAGAGGCAGGCTCTGTATGTTACACACAGGCATCTTCAGCGCTCAGTAAAACTGAAGACAGACTCTCATTAACAATGCTTTTAGAGCTTTCCCAAGGGCTCATGTCGACGGGCATAATGGCTCAGTGCCCGTATTGTGGACCGCAAATGGCCGGTCCGCAATATACGGACACTAGCCATGTGCACTCCATGGTGCAGATGCGGACCTATTGACTTGAATGGGTCCTCAATCCACAACATAACACTGAAGATAGGAAATCACTTATATTTTGCGGAACGGAGGCACGGATTGGAAGAACTACGAAGTGCTTCCCATCCGTGCCTCCACAACGCAAAAAGATAGAACATGTTCCATCTTTGGCAGTATGTTGCGGATCGCAGACCCGTTCCAAGTCAATGGGTCCGCATCCACAAACGGAGTGTACATGGCCAGTCCACTATTTGCAGTCCGCAGCATGGGCACGGGGCCCTTAGGCTCGTGGGCATGAGCCCTACGATGGCTCTTTACACCCTGTTTTCTAGCACTAAAACTATTTTCCTAGTAAAGTATATTACAAAAATGTAGAACATCCATGTCCCTACACTATATTAAAAATCATCTGTAACGACAGGTACACTTTCAAGGATGTTAATACAACCAGAAAAGCCCTTTAAAGGGGACCAGTCTGAGGGAAGCTTTGCTATTTTATTTGATCTGCATATGTAGTTTTTGGTTTTTAAGTGGTACCTTAGGAGATTGGTAAAAAAATAAACCATGATTTCCATAGGTAAAAAAAATGACGATGGCTTTAGAGGGAACCTTTCAGCAAAATCACGCTGTCCTAACTGGAGGAAGGTTGATTATGTCTCTCGGCCTACTGAACCATGTTTTACTCTCTCGCAGCTAGTGTGCCAATCTTTGGGTGAAGAATTCCCAGGGCGCGAGCTCACTGTAAGGGCTCATTCAGATGGCCGTATGCTGTCCGCAAAAATGCGGATCCGTTTTTTTGCGGATTAGATGCTGTCCCATTCACTTCTATGGGGCCTTTTCTTCCATTGCACTGCTCAGCAAAACAAATGAAACATGTCCTATACTTGTCAGTGAAAATCAGGACATGGCCCCACTGAAGTCTATGGGTGAGCCAAAAAACTTAATACAATCCGTTTTTTTGAGGACATGCTTAACTGTCTGCAAAAAACAGATCCGCATTTTTGCGGCTAACAAACGGCCGTCTGAATGAGCCCTAATTGACAGATAATAAATAACTCACTAAAAGGACAACGGTTGAGGGGTCGAGTGTGCTGGTCCGTTCTAATAACCAAAGAACTAAATCGGCAGAATAATTTATTGACTACAGACCAGCACTACAGACTCCACAAAATTGGTGAAAAAGATATCATTCAATAACTGAAGGGGTTCTCTCACTTAAGCAAGTGGCATTTATCATGTAGAGGAAGTTAATACAAGCCACTTACTAATGTATTGTGATTGTCCATATTGCCTCCTTTGCTGGCTAGACTCATTTTTCCATCACATTATACATTACTCATTTCCATGGTTATGACCACCCTGCAATCCAGCAGCGGTGGCCATCCTCACACACTATAAGAAAAAGTGCCAGACCGTGGGAGCTTTTTCCTATAGTGCCGAGTTCATGGGAATGGCGCAGCCGGGGCACCCAGCACAGACTTTGGGTCTGTGACATTGTCAGCCTTCAGTGCAGTGACTACTAATGAAGCTTTCTGGCCCTTCAGTTTGATTGGCGGAGGGGCCCTCTCCCTGCACACATTTACTAAACTATTATTTTACAATTTATGAGAAAGAAATGAGACATTTACTTTCCAGCTTGCCTTACCATACAGAGGAGGACTTTTTGTCCACAAAAAAAAAAAAAAAAAAAAAAAAAAACAGGGCGCCCAAACGGAAACTGAATGGACCCCATTATAGTCAATGGGGTCAATTCTGCTCCCGACAGTTTCAGTTATGTACTGAATTCGACACATTCATTATTTTTGTTGTTCTGCTCCTCTAATGGAACAGAACTACAGAAATAACTAGGGGTGATCTGAACATGACCTGAAAGTTACATTTTTCTACAAATGTAATGTTATTAAAGGGCATCTGTCAGCAGATTGGTCCCTATGAAACCATCTGACCTGTTGGATGTCTGCTTGGCAGCTGAAGGCATCTGTTTTGATCCCATGTTCCTATGTGCCCGCTTACTAAGAAAAATTATGTTTTAATGTATGCAAGTGAGCCTCTAGGAGCAACGGGGGAGTTGCCATTACACCTGGAGGCTCTGCTCTCAGAAACTGCCACTGCCGGGCAAGCATGATCACGTTTACACTGCCTGGCCCTGTCAAAGTGCAGGGAGCGCGCCAGGTTCGGATAAGCCTTTGCCCCCGTTGCTCCTAAAGACTAATTTGCATATATATAAAACATCATTTTTCTCAGCAATGAGGGAACATGGGACCAACACAGATGCCTTCAGCTGCCAAGTGCACATGCACCAGGTCAGTCAGCTTCATAAATACAAATCTGATGACGCAAAAACCATTACAATAAATATGTTTCGTAACATACTATTAAATATCGCAAAACAGGTATTCTTGTAATCATAATAACTCGTACAATACGGTGAACACACTATTTATGGTGATTGGTAAAATAGCGCAATTGCTTCCCCCCCCCCCCCCATCATTTAATCCATATTAAAAGTTAAAATAAATGAAAATTTTACTTATGTGTACAGCAAAATGGCCATAAAAAGTTAGGTCTGTTATGGCTATGAATATATGGGGTCCTGAAATTCTTGATGGCAGTCCTATCCCACTGCTATCTCTAGTACCATAGAAGCCAATGGGAAGAGTGGCCACCTCTGCATTCAAGGCAGCATGAGACATGGCCCTGTGCTTAGTACATGAGCAGGTCCCAGAGGTGGAAAGCACCTATCAGACATCTATGTCATATCCTAAGAACATCCAGATAGGAATAGCCCTTTAATAAATCGGCAAAATATATGGCAAAACTGATTATACTAATTAAGCATCATTAAGATATCAATAAAGATAAAAAATTAAAAAGCAGAATAAATACAAGTAGTGCTTAATAAATAGAAAGCCTATATGTTCCAGGAAACTAGTCCATCGCGAGGCCCTTGCAGAATTGAACTAAAATAACCTTGGGATATCACAAAGGTCTGACCCATCCATCGGGTGGAAGATCCTAATTGGCATGCCACGCAAACGATTTTCTGATCAGGGGTTGTTTGCTGGACCCAGGATTTAGGTTTCAACTAAAACTTGAGCCCAAAAATGGGAAAAACTATCCTAAATCTATGCAGAGCAACAACACAGTAGCCAATATTAACAGTCAACTTACCTATTAAGTACAAAATTAGAGGAGAAAAGCATGAAAAAGCTCCATTCGTTTCCTTGACAAGAATAGCCATGCATTGCAATTTCCCAAGCCAGTCTTCCAAGTCCAGCCCCGGGTACTAGTACATTAATTTCTGATGGATCAGTGCTAAAATGGTAGATAAAATACAGCAATTACAGTCAGGCTATTGACAAAATCCTGAAAGCTCATCTAAGCATAAATGAAGGAATATTGCACAGGAGGGAGTATACGCTATGGAAATTTTCAATGTCTTTGCTACAAGCATATCGTTTTCCATGATCAGCTAACAGTGGACCAATGGATACATACATCTTTGTGTGTACCCTTTCATTACCAGACTCTTGGGGGTCTTCACTTTCTGGAAAGCTGCATTCTAAAATCTTCTTTCACACACAGGGGAAAATTCCGCTATGGCCTAAGCAGTGTTTTCAATGTTAAAAAGCTTCAAAACCCAGTTTTGAAACTTTTTAGACACCATTGCTACCAAATCCAGTCGCAGCTGGTGTTTTTACATCGCCCTCACCAGTTTCCAAAAAGGGTGGTGAGGTGTTGGCAGGGGCCCCTGCATATTTCAGATAACTTGCATAAATGATCATTGAAATCTACGTCAACTACGAGCTGGAATAGATTTCAGTCTGGCGCAGACTGCCGGAGGAGGCATTTTCATTTATGATAATGTTTGCCTCCTCCAGCGCTGCAGGCCCCATCAAGAACGGCATAGCACACACCGATCTTGATAAATCAGGGCTACGGTCTTTTCCGTGACATTCTTTGGGTTTATAAAAACACCATGAAATTCAAGTTTTGTGCATTTCATCATCTCCTACTGACTGACAGCAACATCTGGCCGCAGTGTCACTTCAAGGACCCCCTCCCCAAAAAAAAAAATATAGCATTTTTGCAAAACGGACGTGTAAATCCAAACTTTAGATAGGTTTTTCTATCTCTCAGTGCATCTCCAAAAAGTTTTTTATTTTGGCGGTCACATAGGGCTTTCTGATTAAAAACTGGAGAATTAATTTTGTAGGTCTTATTTAGGGAAAAATAAACAATAAGTTTGGTTTCACACAAGCACATACATTGAATGATAAAGGCTCACCATTTATCTTTCGGGAAGTACTTCAGAATCTCATTGATGATGGGCTGATAACAAACTTCTCGCTCTAATTTGCCTTCTTCACTCCAGTCACGTACAAACTGCTTTATTGTGGACTTCAACTTGTCCATGTCAAATGTCGATGCTGGGGTGTTTTTTGTGTGACCCTAATATATAAAGATCAAAACAAATAGTTTTTTAACCCAGGCCAATTTCAATTTTTTTTTGTGCTTTCATTTTTTCCTCCCCACCCTTCAAATGTCATGACTTTAAAGTCCCATTTACATAGCCATATGAGGGCTTATTTTTTGTTGGAAAAAGTTTTTTTTTTTTTTTAATGGCTCCATCTAATTTACCATAGCTAGTATTGGAAGACGGGAAAAAATTATTTGTGAGGTAAACTGGAAAAAATTCCAGGAAGGTTTTTTGGGTTTTATGTTCACGGTGTGCTAAAAATAACATGGCAACCTTAGTCTGCGGGTCGGTATGATTACAGCAATACATTTTCAGATGCAGCAAAACCAATTATGTTTATTTTAATATGTAAAATTAGAAAAGATCGTCGATTTAAATTTTTAACCCTTTGGATATCAGCATCATACATGTACGGCGCTGTGGGACGTGACTTTAGTCCCAGTGCAGTACATGTACGGTGCTCTGATCGGGCAGGGCAGGAGCTCAATCAGTGGCAGGGGCCAGGCTGTCACATACCGTTGTTACGATCCATCAGGGGCACCACTGAGGAAGGGGTGATTGTAAGCCCCGAAACGCGTTTGGTTTCAAGACCCCCTGATGGATCGTAACAACTTCTGCTGCAGGAACCTGGTGCCAAATCAACCCTGAGAACCAAAGACCCGACGCGCTATTAACAACAAAAAAAAAAGAAATCACTGCACGGCTATACAAGCGACTCAACACGTTCAAACAAACATCAGCGCGGGAGAAGGTGGGTTCGAGGTCACAAGACACCGGCTCCCAGTTACATCGGAGCAGCATCCAGAGCTATCGAGGGATACGACAGGAGCACCTATGAACTTTTTCAGCAGTACATTAACCGATATATCAGCTGTGTAAGCCGACTATTGAAACAACTCAGCGGGACGCCGCTAAACAATCACTGAGACTTGATACACTACCATTGTATTACCACTGCTAACAGAAGAGATGCAAAGTTTGTTGTTCAAAAGATTCGTATAAGACACTAGTAGCTACACGGTTTTTAGACCACAAACTAGCGCTGTGTCATTTATTACGGAGGCTCCATTTTGTACCATCCCAGAACATTTAGAGTCATTATATATTTATTTTACATGCATTTTTATATCATTTATAGTATACGTATATTTTACCATCTACACCTAGTTAGGTTTTATATGGATTTAGTATCTTGTATGCATTGATTTTAGGCTCAGACACACCTTAGTTTATTTATCCATTGTTACATATTAATGTTTTTATTTATTAATCAATTGTATGGTTTCCTGTATAGTGAGAGTGCCCAGTATCTATTTGAATTGATTACATATCAGAGGAAGAGTGATTCCTCTTTACTGTGTCACTTCAGTGCGCCACATATTTTCATATACTACTATTTATTTTGCCAGATAATTTGTCCCCCCAAGAAACTTTTTTTTTTTAGTTTTGCACTATTTCTACAGTAACTGGGGCATCCAAAGGAGACCCAGTTACAGGGGAAACCAGCTTCCTGTGGAGACTTTGTTTAAGGCAGTGCTGACCAGGGTTTGGTCAGACCCTGCAGCTCTGCCCTGCCCCTGAGACACCTGGCGATCACATGATCCTCTACTAACTGCATAGCCCTCATTGAGCACTATGCACCTATCTGAGGAGAAGGCAGAAGTGGTAATATACTGCTTCTGTCTTCTCCTCGGGTTCAGCTGGGAACCTGACCTGTTCCCGCTAGAGTACAGTGGAAGGAGCTGTAATCCACCCCAGTGTGGCGCCCCGCACAATTAGCTGTGTTTCTGTCCAGCAGAAGGGAGACCGTGGGTTGTGCACCCCTGAGTTAGATATAATGGAACTATGGGAAATTATTACAGAAACTGAGAATTAGGGAACAATGATATAAATTGAGGCAACAGAGGTTACATTTTTTGGGAACGCCCAGGTAATGTAGAAGAAAGAATATTTTAAATGAATATGTAAGTGATATGGGCGCTTTACTATGATTTCAAACCATGATCGTGCCTCGCTTCTCAGAGCGTTCTGTACAGCATGAGAACGGATCCACAGGAAATACTTGGGATCTGTGGTCTGCACGCTGGAGGAGCTCGACAGTGCAGGGCGCTGTGACAAGCACTGCTGCACCATCGGCTTAGGTCCCCTTTAAATACATAAGTCATTTTATTTTTATTTTGAGAAGTCTTATAAGAAATATGATGTGCCTGAAAAGATATATGTATACCCCGGGAAGAAGCCAAGCATGGTGAATGCTAGGTCAGGGGTTAGCCGCTTGATGCGCTCACGTTTTATCCTGATGTGAATATAAGAACAGTCTCTGACTACTTCCCGGATATTCGCCTAAGCATCGGATGACAGCCGCCATTTACATCATAGTCTGGACTGGGAAAGGATTGATATCGCTACTTAGCTAAGTGCAATACTGCACGCTTCAAGTGTGAACTGCCAGAGGCTGGGATTCTCCCTCCCTTGATGTTCTAAGTACGGCGGGGAACAGCTCCAAAACTTGTTTTTTTTTGCTTTTAGCTCTTGTTGGAATTTGGGGACTTTACTCCATGGTATTCTGTATGGCACCCTTGCTATTATAGGGTCATTTCTGGTGGTATGATTGCAGTGCTGAAGCAGCAGAGATACCAATTAACTATCCACATATATAGCAGTCGTTATTCTGCATGGATACAGATAACTACCAAGGTGATCATGCAGGACAGATAAAAAATTATTAAAAATATAGTTTTATTGGAATCTCATATAGCATATCAACTCATGACAGAGGACAAGGGGGACACATAGTGGCAAAAATGATGTAGGGAAAGCCAGCCAAAAGTAGAGCGAGGCATGCAGTGCCTATGGCTTCATGAGGTCCGAATTTCTTTTGCAGACCAACTGACTTCAATGGTTCCATGGTCTGCGTTTTGCAGAAATATTCATATCTTTTTGCGGAACGTACATGGATGATCTGTGTGTGATCCGTATGTCTGTTCCACAAAGGGATAGAACATGTCCTACTCTTGACTGCAAAATGCGGATCACAGACCCATTGAAGTCAATGAAAAAAAATGAGGATGCAACACGGACAGTATCCGTATTTCGCGTATCTGCAATTTGTGGACTGCAAAACACATACAGTCATGTGCATGGGGCCTTAAAGGGGTATTCCCATCTTAGACAATGGGGGCATATCGCTAGGATATGCCCCCATTGTCTGATAGGTGCGGGTCCCCACGCTGGGACCCGCACCTATATCGAGAACGGAGCGGGGAGCGCTGTGGCTGGAGAACCCCAGACACCAAGCGCTAATCCTTGCTTCTCCCATAGAAGTGAATGGGAGCGTGCCGCGCATGCGCGGCCCATGTTCCCATTCATTTCTATGGGGCAGACGGCAATAGCCGAGCCAGTGCTCGGCTATTTTCGGTGGCCCCATAGAAATGAATGGAGGGCGGCTGCGCATGCGCAGTGCACCCTCCTTCACTTTCGGGGCTCCATTCTTGATATAGGTGCGGGACCCGCACCTATAAGACAATGGGGGCATATCGCATTGTCTGAGATGAGAAAACCCCTTTAACCAACCTAGCAGCCATACTACAATGTGTTTTAGAATAACGGAAGAAAATGGAGCCAAAGATGCCGGTTGATAAATAGTATAAATATAGACTTTTATTATATAACAAAACACAAGTAAAAATGCAATTACATGCATGTGATGCCAGGAGACAAGGGACAAGAAGGAACAGGGAAGGAAAGAACGGCGCCACCCTGGGAGGGACCCACTGGTCAAAAATGCGTAAATATAAAGGATCAAATAGGGATGTGTATGGTGTAATAACCTACCCTAAGATCACATACATATACATGATAAATGGTGAGTCACTAATCAACTGCAAAAGAACCACAAATAATAAAAATAATGATGAATAAAAACAAGCAGCTATGGTGAATAGCCGCACAGAATGCAGACCTGGAAGTCAGTGAGCATCCAGAAAAGGAAAAATCAGAAGGGTAAGCATGCAGGAGGGACTCACCAAAAGGAGACCAGAGGTGTAACAACCAGGATGGCGCTACCCCAACGTGCCATCCTGGTTGTTACACCTCTGGTCTCCTTTTGGTGAGTCCCTCCTGCATGCTTACCCTTCTGATTTTTCCTTTTCTGGATGCTCACTGACTTCCAGGTCTGCATTCTGTGCGGCTATTCACCATAGCTGCTTGTTTTTATTCATCATTATTTTTATTATTTGTGGTTCTTTTGCAGTTGATTAGTGACTCACCATTTATCATGTATATGTATGTGATCTTAGGGTAAGTTATTACACCATACACATCCCTATTTGATCCTTTATATTTACGCATTTTTGACCAGTGGGTCCCTCCCAGGGTGGCACCGTTCTTTCCTTCCCTGTTCCTTCTTGTCCCTTGTCTCCTGGCATCACATGCATGTAATTGCATTTTTACTTGTGTTTTGTTATATAATAAAAGTCTATATTTATACTATTTATCAACCGGCATTTTTGGCTCCATTTTCTTCCGTTATTCTGCCATTGTACTCGGACAATTGGGTGGACACTGTTCCCCCTCCCTCACTTTCCTAACCCCTGGGGTCTGTTTCGTTTTTCTACAATGTGTTTTAGTCTATGCAGGCAATCGCATAAACTTAAAGGGGTTGGCCACTTTCTGGTTAATGTTGACCAATGTGTTTGTGAGACGATTATATGACCCTTAGTAATATCGCCTTTGTTGAAATTCTGCGCCATTTTCTGTATTTTATGAGGAATGCCCCCTTATTTACAAAGTCTTTTCAGTTGTCCACACAGAGATCCGGTCTATAAAATGGCTGCTGATGGATGGGGGGGGGGGGGGGGGGGGGGGGTCATGTGGCCAGGCGAATCACCTCCGTGCAATGCCTCCTCCATTCAAACAACAGAACAAGTACGGATGGCAGGGGCAGCGTGTTTGAATGGAGAAGACATTGCATGGAGAGGATTTACCTGGTCACATGACCCTCCATTAGTGGCCATCTAATGGACAGGATCAGCAGGACCTCTGTGTGGACAGCAGAATAGACATGGTAGACAAGGGGGTATACCTCATAAAATATAGCATATGGTGCAGAATTTCCGCAAAGACTATATATTAGGAAGTGTCATATAATTATCCAACAAACACATCGGTCAACAGTAACCAGAAAGTGGCCAACCCCTTTAACAATCAGTAAGGCATAAAGAAAGACCCTAACCAGGCTCAAACCTCAGGAACTGCTGGATGCCCACCACCCATCAAGTTTCGCTAGAGCTTCATGTGGTGACCATAGCTCTAGCGAAACGTGTCGGATGCTGTGGCACCAGGGGGGTGGCCACCCAACTGTTCATCTGAGAGATGGGTGCAGGAGTGGTCACCTGAATATTACAGCTATATTCGGCAGATTACTGGTCCGCTCCCATGTCCAGGATCCTGAAGGAACTTACATTGTTGCCATACTCCTTGTTCTCAAACATACACGTGCAGTCATTGACGATGAGCTGCAGGATCTCCTGATTGTGGTCAGCACATTTGCGGATTCGGTCCAGGTTGGAATGGAAATTTGGCAGCATATTTTGTTGGCTTTTGGGTAAAGACATAAACTGTCTCTCTGCGCGGCTCACACGTTCATGGATATGAGACCTAATGGATGAGAGAGGAGAATATGTATTATATTACTGGTTTTACTATAAAGCCTGGCTGCCATCATGTACTCCGCTATCTCCATCAGTCCCATAGACTTTCAATGGAGCGGCAATGCACATGTGTCACGTAAACAGGACGTGGGAACCCCGTTCTGGCAATCAGTGGGGGTTTCAGTGGTTTGCTTGCCAAAAGACTCTGCACTGGTTGGCTGCAGTGGCCACGTGACCAGCATCAAACAGGATGTCAACGTGGGGAGCAGCAGCAGCGGCACCAGGGGAGTGAGGGTGGTGGAACCCAGAGGCAGGGATCAGGTCCAGCCATGATGGAGATCTGGCACAAGGCCCCCAGTGAGCATCTGTCAGCAGATTTGTACCTGTGACACTGGCTGACCTGTTACATGTCCACTTGGCAGCTGAAGGCATCTGTGTTGGTCCCAAGTGCAACAGGGGCGTTACCATTACACCTAGAGGCTCCGCTTTCTCTGCACTTTGACATTTACACTGTCTGACCCTGTCAATCAAAGTGCAGAGGGCGTGGCAGAGCCTCCTCATTTGCATATATTAATACATATTTCTCAGCAATGCATATTTCTCACACATGAACATTGGACCAACACAGATGCCTTCAGCTGCCAGGAGCACATGTAACAGGTCAGTGTCATAGGGACAACGCTGCTGACAGATGCCCTTCAACCTTTTCCAATGCAAAAGGTGACATCTGCATCTAAAATAGGCAGCATTTCAGCAACAAACACACTACTTGGTGCAGAATCGCAGCAGAACATAAGTCAGGTGTGAACCTGCACATCATTTGCATGGGCCTTCCTGCTCTGATCATCGTTTTGCAGGGCAGAAGCCCCTGATATCTGATGCCTGTGGGGAGGACGTCAGCATGCATGATGTGGGCATCAGGGCAACTAGTGGCATGTGCCACCTCCTCTGGGCTCCTGACTGTCGCATTACCCCTGTGCACACCCGTAGTAATCACCCGTAACAAGTGAAGGTGTTGATGATCTTCCAGAAGTGCTCCATCTCCAGCCTCTCCTCCTCCTCCGGGCTCTTCCGCTGCCTCCTTGCAGTGTACGAGCCGAACTCCTCTTTCTCCTCTGCCTCCCCATTCCCGGGCTCCGCGTTACTGCACTCACAGGGCTCGGGCTCCTCGGAGTCTCTCCGCCGCCCTCGGCTGTGGCTGTGCATGTCCCTGACTGACCCCGGACAGTAGCTGGAGGCTCGTGTCAATAGAAACCACGTGACACAGTCGGAAACCGTCTCCCCTGGAACAGAACTACACCGCTCAGCGCACACAGGCGCTTCTCAAGAGTCTGGTCTCTGGTGATGACGTCACTGGTGCGCGTCGCCCTGCTGGACAACGCGAACGTCCATATTAAGTGCTGGCAGAATTGACATTGAAAGGAACGGACTGCCCACAGACATGTTGTCTTGTAAACTCCAGCTTCCCATTCATTTTAGTGGCAGAAGCAGCATGCCCGATCTTGGCGTGATGAATCTTACACTGAAATAAAAAAAAAAGGCGCCCGTATGCTCCGTTCAAAAACATGAGCAGAAAATGTTGTTTTGAAATAAAGTATACAACCTAAAAAAAGTATGTCAGAACTGTGCAAAAAAAGGCCTCAAAAATGCAAAAAAATGTTTTTTCAAAATCACTGACTTTTGGAGTGAGATAAAAAAAAAAAAATGTTTTGCGAACGTACCCTTAAAGGAAAAATACCGTAAAAATAACCCCCTTTTGTATGCCTATGCTATGTGTGCACTGGAATATTTTCCTTTGTGAAACCCACCCACAAGTACACGCTTCAGACCCCCTAGGAATGTATTAGACCCTTAAAGAGGTTGTCTTCTCCTCTATCCACAGTGGTCAGATCCCCATCAACAGGGGTGCACCACCAACTTGGCGAGGTGAGGCGATTGCCTCAGGCAGCACCAGGTAGGGGCAAGACGAGGCAGCGGAAGGGCCATGGGCAATGAGTGGAAAGGCTCATCTCTACATATTCAACTGCATCGCTGTACTCAAGACAGCAATACAGTTGAATGCTGGATCGGGGCACAGACAGCAGAGGGCCCCTGTGCAAAGAATGTGCCTGCCCCCCCTATGCCAAATTCTCAACATAACCTATTCCGTCCTAACATTACTTATAGCAATACAAAACATACAGGTTAAGGCTACTTTCACACCTGTGGCACTACGGTCCGGCTACCTGATCCGGCAGAGAATGCATGGAATTGGCCATACATAAACTCAGGCATGCAGCGGTTTGTGTCCCGCTGATCCTCTGCATTTTTGCCAGATTGTGGCCGGATCTCTGCCAGACCCCATTAAAGTCAATGGGGCTTGCGGGCTTTCTGTCTGCATCCAGCAGTGCCGGATCCAGTGAATTCCAGCAGGCTGTTCTCAGAATCACTAACGCAGATGTGAAGGTAGCCTAATACAGGTCCACATACCTCTTCCATCCAGTGACGTCTTCTTTCATGTAGAAGTTCTCTGTCCTCATCTTCTCCATTCAGATCAGACCGCCATGATGATTTCTTTCAGCCATCTCTTCTCTCTGCAGAGTTTGACAGACATTTTAGTTTTCTAGTTTTCCATCATCCTCCCACCTTCTGAACACCCCATCCTGCCACCCCCAATACTGTGCCCTCTGTGCTCCCTATACAGGTTACACACAGATAGTTCCCCTTCAATAATTATTGGCACACAGTAGCCTAAAAAATAACTGCGCCCAGGAAACAGTGTCACTGACACTAATAGTGTGAACATAATGTTCCCCAAAAATAATTGTGCTAAGCTGATATCGTGCCAGGGTGCCCCCCACAGTAACAGTGCTCCCCAAAGTCCCACCAATCAAAATAATTATCTACCAGACAGCACATAGTAATAATAGTGCCCCTACAGTAATAAAATCCCACTGTGTCCCAGAAGTAATAATGCTCCCATAGTGCTCATACTAGTATTCAAGTTCCTTATAGTCCCTCAACTGTAATAAAGCCCACCATAATGCCCCCGGTATTAATAATACTCTTTATAATGTGTTACAGTAAAAATAAAAGTGCCCTGTTGTGTGGCAGTATAAAAAATACCTCCTCTTAGTGCCCCCTGTAGAGCCAATGTCCCCATAGTACCCTCATAATGTGTGCCAATGCCCCTTACTGTGTGCCCAAAAAACCTTTTAGTGCCCCCAGTTGAGACAAGGTCCCCATAGTGCCCTATAATTTGCGCCAGTATAAAATACTCCTATATCGTGCCCCAATAGTGCGCCTCCCCTCACCCTCATGGTGCCTGACAATGTGCCATAATAAAATGCCCCCATAATGTGTGCCAGTATAATTTCCCTATATAATGACCCCAATAGTGCTCCTCTCCTCCCTTCTCCATAGTGCCCCCCATGTGGGCCAGTATATAAGATAGGGTCCCCAGTAGATGGCCCCATAGTGCTCCCCCTTCTCCATAGTGCCCCCCATGTGTGCTAGTATATAAGATAGGCCCTTCAAAGTGCTCCTCCCCTCCATTGTGCCCCCCATGTCTGCCAGTATATAAGATAGGGCCCCAGAAGATGCCCCCATAGTGCTCCTTTCCCCCCTTCTCCATAGTGCCCCCATGTGTGCCAGTATATAAGATAGGGTCCCCATAGTGCTCCTCCCTCTCCATAGTGCCCCCCATGTGTTCCATTATATAAGATAGGCCCCCCCATATTCCCCCCCCTCCATAGTGCCCATGTGTGCCAGTATATAAAACAGTTATTTTGCATATTACAGTATATAAAATAGGCAGGCCCCCCCATATGTCACTTGCTCAGATAGGCCCCCAAAGGGTTAGTGCCCGCTCTTAAAGTGTTATTACCCAGTTGGACCCGACTTCTGTCCCTCAAGCCCCTCTCATGCCTTCTCCACCCGTTAAGCCCCGGGCGGGAGATCATAAAGAATCATTGTTTTGTGGAGCTCATCTAGATGAGGATACGAAAAATAAAATTTGGGCTAATCATTATGTTTACATTTGGTCATTAATTTCAGTGGATCAGCACACGGTCGACAAGGAGCGTCGTCCTAATGCTGAGAGGTTTGTGGACTGGAGACCTAAGGTAGCTCACACTATAGGCAACTGGATGCAGGCATTTGCAGTGTTAGGTTATACTATGGTTCAGCGCCACCCGGAGCGTGCAGCGGAGCTCTTCGTCTATATGGACTCCATTTATAGCGCATTTAAGTCACACGGTGGTTCCACGTGGTGGCGTTACGATGAGGAGATCCGCCGCCTGGCACTGACTCCAGAGATTGGTTGGGGGGATAAAGGCTGCTGACCTATGGCTTCGTCTCATGTTGGCGCAAAAATCATAGCCCTTTTCTCCTGCGGCCACTGCCTCCTCAGCAACTGGGCAGGGGCAGTGGCCGTGCGTAGACCTGGAGCCTGTTGGTTGTACAACGAGGGCCATTGCAAATTTTTTGCCCTCTGTAAGTACAAACATGAATGCTCCATCTATGGCAGTGCGCACGCTGCGGTTCGTTGCCAGTGTAACCAGCCTGGGCAGAAACCATTACCACCCGCTGGTGGGAAAGACACCAGTGAGCGTGTCCACGATGTCCCCCTGGCTCTATCAATACTCCAATAGACAGGCGGCGGCACAGCTGCGATTTGATTTTGAGTTCGGGTTTTTTATCCCGTTTTATTTTTCTTCATTCCCTACGTTCGCAGACAATTTAAAATCGGCAAAGGTCAACCCCATACACCTGAAACAAAAAATTGAGAAGGAATTGGCGTTAGGAAGAATAATGGGCTCGTTTGTTACTCCTCCTTTCAAGAACATTCGCATCTCCCCCCTTGGCCTCGTCCCTAAAAAGGAGCCAGGCTCCTTCCGATTGATTCACCATTTGTCCTTCCCAAAAGGGGCGTCCGTGAATGACGGTATCCCTAAGGAAGAGGCCTCGGTGTCCTATGTGTCGTTTGATAGGGCTTTGGCACTAGCTAGACAGGTGGGGAAAGACGCTTTATTGGCCAAACCGGACATTGAAGCTGCTTTCCGATTGCTCCCAGTTCACCCTGATTGCTACCACCTCCTGGGTTTTATGGTAGACGGCTGTTATTATTATGACACTTGTTTGCCAATGGGTTGCTCCATTTCATGTCATTATTTTGAATTATTTAGCACCTTTCTAGAATGGGTCATCCGTTTTGAGACACGCTCCCAGGCAATCATCCACTACCTGGATGATTTCTTTTTTGTATCCCCGGTAGTTCTGCTAGATGCCAATTCCTCCTCAATACCTTTCGTTATTTCATGTCCCGTTTCGGTGTTCCCCTGTCGGAAGACAAGACGGTGGGTCCTGCCACGTCTATTTAATTTATGGGTATCGAAATCGACACTTCCTTGATGATTTTCCGCCTCCCAGCAGACAAATTAGACAAACTGTCAGGAATGATTTCGGGCTTTTGCGCCGTTAAATCGGTGACCCTCCGGCAAATGTAGTCATTGCTGGGCCTCCTGGTTTTTGGGTGTCGTATCATGCCCATGGCCCGTGTCTTCTCTCGGCGTTTGTCGTTATCTACATGCGGTATTGAAAAACCCGACCATCACATACGGTTAACCAAGCAGTTGAAGCTGGATTTAAAAGTCTGGAGTGAATTTTTGTCCCAGTACAACGGCCACACTTGCTACCAAGCTCTGGAGGTCACCACGGCAAAGCTGTCATTGTTCACGGATGCGGCGGGTTCCACCGGTTTCGGAGCCGTATTTGGCTGCGAGTGGTGTGCCTCTCCGTGGCCGGGAAAAATGGCGCGATGCCGGCTTGTGCTCCAACATAACCCTCCTTGAGTTGTTTCCCATCATTGTAGCCATTAATCTATGGGGTCCCAAAGTCCAGAACAGATGCTTATGTTTTTGGACTGATAACATTGCGGTAGTTTATTGCATTAATAAATTTACCTCTTCATCTCCTCCGGTACTGTCATTATTGCGCTATTTGGTCCTCCGCTGTTTAGAATTAAACATCTATTTCCGGGCTCGTCATGTACCGGGTGTTCAGAACTCCGTGGCTGATGCTCTTTCTCGCTTTCGTTGGCAGGAATTCAAGGACCTGTTGCCGTGAGCGATCCAAGAGGGCATTCCCTGTCCACAGCAGCTCTGGGACTTGCCAATCAGCGGTTGATGGCTATGGTACAGGCTTCGGCGACGCCAGCTACATAGTCCGGACATATTAAGGCGTGGGCAGAATGGTGGGCAGTGGCAGTGGCTACTGCGGATGGGGATTTACCGGCTGCTTGCTTGGAGATGACCATTTCATATCTATTGGGCTTGCGCGAGCAGGAAGTTACTTCAGTGATGGCGCAGCGGCGGCTAGGGGGAGTCGATTTTCACCTTAAGTTGCGCGGCTGGCCGGATGTGACTAAGCAATTCTTAATCCGCCAGGCCATTAGAGGCTGGCTCAAGTAGCATGTCCGGTACGAGTGTAGGCGCCCAGTCTCCTATTCATTATTGACGCGCCTCTGTCTATCCCTCATCCTACAAAGTTGTGCTGTTTAGGGCTGCTTTTTGTTTAGCTTTTTTCGCCGCGCTTAGGATAGGGGAATTGGTGTCAACTTCGCGGATCCGTCCAGGCGACCTAGGCGCAGGAGAAGTGCTCCTTAGTGACTCGGCGCTCCAAGTCTTCATCCGGCACTCCAAAACTGATGTCTTCGCGCGCGGCGCATGGCTACCTCTACGTAAAGTCGATGGCCCAGTCTGTCCCCATGCCGCGGTTTTGCAGTTATTGGCAACTCGCGCCCAGGGTGCCCCCCTCCTTCTCCATGCTGACGGTAGGCCGCTCACCCATTTTCAGTTTAGGTCTGTGTTCCGTCGCTGCCTGGCGGCACTGGGCCTCCCTGTGTCTGAGTCTGGTACGCACTTATTCCGGATTGGGGCTGCCACGGAGGCGGCTCGGGCAGGCCTGCCACAGTACGAGGTGCAACGGATCAGCAGATGGAGATCTGCCTGTTTTTCATTCTACATTCGTCCCCATTCATTGATTTAATTTTCTTTCAGGAGCGGTTCAACCCACCGTTTGTTTCATCAGCCATTCTTACATCTTCTGGGCGGGACAGAGAGCGGAATACCGGCCGGGTGGCCGATGCCTCGGTTTTTGGAACATCCAAGTCATGTGGCGGGGTGTTCGGGGCCTACGCTGGTCTCAGGTCCTGCCAGATGTGGTTGAAATTAGTAAAGTGGTTCGCTCCCCTGTTGTTTTGTTTATCCATGCCGGAGGCAACGACCTCTGCCTGTTAAAAATTGCGGAGTAAATTACTTTAATTAGGGCTGATTTGGAACGGCTGCCGTCGTTCTTTCATAAAGTAATGATAGTCTGGTCGGAGATTATCCCCAGGGTCACGTGGCAAGATGCCAGGGATTCCAACGCCATAGAACAGGCCAGGCGCACAGTCAACGTCCGGATCATAGGACATAGGCAGCTGGAAGGGGATAATGAGCGCCTTATGCGGCAGGGCGGGGTCCATCTAAATCAGATAGGGCTGGACATTTTCCTGTCAGGGTTGCAGGATGGAGTTGAGCAGGCTTTGTTCTTGCTGGGTGGGGGTCGGAGCGCAGTGTAGGAGTACACGGGCTCCTCAGTGGATGTAGGTGTGTTAAAAGGATGGAGAAGAAGGCGGACTTGCCCACAGAGGGATTCTGTGGGGCATACTGCTTCTTGAGACTCCAAGTTATTTACGGGTTGTTTGATATACAAAAGTTGGTTGAAAAAGTTTAATAAAGCTTTAACCGACTCCCACCCAACTAAGAAGTGTCCGTGTGAGTTATTTCTAACTGCAACAGGTAAAGATTGGTGTTAATGGGCCTTTTTCTCCGCAGTCTAGCAGGCGCCGAGGGATATATGAAGGCGGCATGGACTGCAGAGAGGGTCAGGCGCTAAGGGGTTAATAGTTTCCAACCTACAGGCAGCTAGGTGTGGGTGGTATAGCCCGTAGGGGTGTTTTATGGCAGGAGTGGTAAAAAGAATAGCGGTAAGGGTTATCCCCCCCCCCTTATCCTCCCTCCTCAGCACTGATTGGGTGAAGGAATGGTTGGAGCCGTGGGGTTTATAGGAAGGTGAAAGGGGAGGGCCCGTCCTCTTCTCTACGGCAGCCAGGCAGCGTAGTTCCCTCCCACCCTGGTTGTTTTTGATGATTGATGGTTTCTTTTGTTTTACTGTTCTTTAGGATTATGTACTAAGTCACAGCGGAGGTCGGTGTGTTAAAAGGATGGAGAAAAAGGCGGACTTGCCCACAGAGGGATTCTGCGGGGCATACTGCTTCTTGATACTCCAAGTTATTTACGGGTTGTTTGATATACAAAAGTTGGTTGAAAAAGTTTAATAAAGCTGTGACCGACTCCCATCCAACTAAGAAGTGTCCGTGTGAGTTATTCCTATCTGCAACAGGTAAAGATTGGTGTTAATGGGCCTTTTTCTCTGCAGTCTTTGAGACAAAGTTAATTGCTTATTAGCTCTCAGAACTATGTGTGTCTGATGTTCTGGGAGTACAACTGGTACTAGATACTTTTCAATTATGAATTACTGAAGGATAAGATAAGGTTTTTTGTAATCAAATGTGCTTGACTTGCAAGCATCAAAAAGAAGTTATTATTATTATTAATCATGTGATGCTTACGTAAAATGAAGATATATGTGTTTGACTTGAGTTCTAGAGGGTATAAGGGTATAAATATTTTGTATCCGCCCAATAAAAATGAGAGAGATCATTCTGATACAACTTTGAGCTTGTGTCATTTATCTCTCCTGAGTATACTCGTACTTTTATCTGATTTGGACCCCAGCAGATCATAGAAGTAGGGGTTTTGCCCTAACATTACTTACTACTCTAACTATTAAATGTTCATATATATAGAAAATAAGTATAGTTGTATAAAGAAATGATTGCGCTTCTGCACTTCTCACTGTCCTAAAGGTCATGGTAGTTTCAGCAGTAGGTTCGTACCACTGGACATTCTTTCCTCCTGCTCCATGGCATCTCTGTTTGGAGTGCGCATGTGGGATCCAGCCATAATAGTCCTTGTAGTACTTGGAATGCTATACTGAGCACTGTGGTACGCTGTCACCTGTATGCTGTGCTGAGCGCTGTAGTGTGCTACTCTTGTAACTAGCAGCGACATATAATATATTATTGTTTCATTTGTGGAACCCTCTTGACTTGTAAATTCTTTAGATAATAAATATTATTTTGACTAACTGAATAATTTGATATTGATATACTGTACATGATTACTAGAGAGAAAGTAGTTACGTGAAACAATTATTTATATTTTTAGGGGTTAGGGTTCACTGCTTTACTGTGCAATCTTAATGAGGTACCAATATACCTCTTTGGTGAGCCAGCCACTCCAATAATAGATTATTACTAAATAGAGGAACAGGGGAGGCATCTATCATCGCAAATAGGGATGAGCGAATCGATTTCAGATGAAACATCTGAAGTCGATTCGCATAAAACTTCGTTAGATTACTGTACGGAGCGTTAGAATGTATTGGCTCCTATGAGCCGAAGTTATTACTTCGCGAAATCTCGCAAGACTTCGGGTAATAATTTCAGAAATTAATTTCTACTGTAAAAAACCATTTACCGAACTCGGGTTCGATGCCAAAGTACCACTTGGTAGGAGGGAAGTGAAATTGCTCCATTATTCTGACAGCACTAGGTCAGGTCTGGAGATAGAAGTCTTGTAAAAGGGTGCCTTCACGCGTTGCGGAATTTTCTGTGACTGAAAATCAGTTCCATTCATTAGAACTGGGCGTCTAGCACATGGATTTCTGCAAGCCACATTCAGGTGAATGGAACAGATTTTCAGTTGCAGAAATTTCTGCAACAAAACCTGCAGCATGTGAAGGCACCCTCATGAGTCTGTGATGGGACAGTAACTTACAAGAAGGACACAGACTTGTCATGTCTCATAAGACAGCACCTTAAATTATACTCCTTTGTGTCATCACAGCTACTAACCTGACTGAAACACATATTACAGTATCTTATGAAAATTTGTTATGATGTTACAAGAGCTTAAAGGGAATCTGCTAGAAGTTTTGACAGTGCTAAACTGCTGACAGCACTAGGTTTGGTCTGTTTGGACAACAGTACAAATATTCCTTTAGTGAATCTTTTATCATCAAGAGTAGTGAGAGTATGAACTTTTATTCTTCCGAAATTCTGCTCCTTAGGTGCTCACTACATTCAGCTGCTTCACATCCCCTCCCCTCAGCTCTGAGCCACCACTGTAGTGGTCCCCTGATGCTTTAGCTGTAACTAGGAGCAGAGGAAAGGGGTAGTGAATAGTGTTGGGCAAGCATGCTTGAGTCTCCTCCCCGCACGTTTGTTGGTCTATTCCAGTCTAGATATACTAACTGGCTTGATTCTGCTACATACTGCTGCCACCTGCTGGTGTACATGGATATTACAGCATAAATACAATGCAACAGACCTGGAAAAGGCACATGATGGGGAAAATGATGCAAACTTATACCAGATGACATTATGCATAGACATAACATTATGAAGCAGGGGAACAGAAGTTTAGTGACATACTTCAGGATGTTACACATGCACCCCTTCCACCACTAAAAAGGGTATATGGTTCAATCTCCGTTTTCTCGTCCTCCTCCATCATATCAACATGCTTATTAGACTGCCTCGCTCCTAATGTTTTAGAGGGTCAGCTCACCAGCGGGGCCTCACCCATAATGTTTTAGAGGGGCACCAGCAGGCCCTCATCCATAATGTTTTTGAGGGTCACCAGCAGGCCCTCAACCATAATGTTTTAGAGGGTCAGCTCAGCAGCCGACCCTCACCCCTAAATTTTTAGATGGTCAGCTCGGCAACAGGCCCTCGCCTACAAACTTTTTTAGATGGTCAGCTCGGCAGCAGGACCTCGCCCACAACATTTTTTAGATGGTCAGCTCGGCTGCAGGCCCTCGTCCACAAAATTTTTTAGATGTCAGCTCGGCAGCAGGCCCTCACCCCTAATGTTTTAGATGGTCAGATCAGCAGCAGGCCCTCGCCCCTAATGTTTGAGGGTCACCAGCAGGCCCTTGCTCCTAATGTTTTTGAGGGTCACCAGCAGGCCATCAATCATAATTTTTCACGAGTGTGTATGATGCCCTCCTTTGTGTGTAATAAAGAGTGTATTGGAGTTCCAGTTCCTTGTAATTTTTGGCAGCCCTTTCACTTAGTGCATAGGCTTTATGAGTGTAGGAGTCCCACTACCTGAACAATTGTACCACAATGTGAATGAGGCCCTCCTTTATGTGATATACAGGTTGTATCGGAGTGCCTCTTCCTTGTCATTTTTGGCAGCACTTGCACTTTATATACAAGTAAATATACAGGAAAGAATGTTTCCTAACAATTTTTCCGCTAAAATAAATTTTATCTTTGGTTTTGTGCGTATTAGTCAGTCTGTAAAAGTGGAGTACTGCTCGGACAACATCATTCCCAGCAGCGAGCTGGGAGTCCAAGATGCATCCATACATCCTCCCCATGCTGTTCCTGAACCATTTAGGTTGTGTTTCCATCATTTTCTTACCTTTTCCTATGAACAGGCACCCTCCCCTCTTCAGAGCAGGGGGTGCCTGGTTTAATGCTTGGGTTCTCCCATTGACTTCCATTGTGCTCGGTAGAGCACCCGAGCATCCCGAGGTGTTCTACTCGAGCACCCGAACACTTTGGTGCTCGACCAACACTAGTAGAGAAGCAGCCCCTCCTCCATTGTGCCTAAAGGGGTTGTCTCACTTCAGCAAATGGCATTTATTATGTAGATAAAGTTAATACAAGTCACTAATGTATTGTGATTGTCCATATTGCCTCCTTTGCTGGCTTGATAAATTTTTTCACTGCATTATACATTGCTCGTTTCCAGGGGTTACAGCCACGGCTGCAGCACAAATACATGGTGGTCGGGTTCTGCTGTGCATGTCTACCTACGCATGCACTCTCCCATGGTCCTAGCCAACAGAAAGGTTGGCAGTTTTTCATATAGTGTGCAAGAATGGCCATCACTGCTGAATTGTAGAGTGGTCATAATTAGGGATGAGCGAACCCGAACTGGGTCCGTGACACGGACCCGAACCCAAACATTTTCATAAAAGTCCGGGTTCGGTGTTCGGCGCTTTCTTGACGCTTTTTGAAAGGCTGCAAAGCAGCCAATCAACAAGCATCATACTACTTGCCCCAAGAGGCCATCACAGCCATGCCTACTATTGGCATGGCTGTGATTGGCCAGTGCAGCATGTGACCCAGCCTCCATTTAAGCTGGAGTCACATAGCGCCGCACGTCACTCTGCTCTGATCAGTGTAGGGAGAGGATGCAGCTGCTGCTGTTAGGGCGAGATTAGGCAGGGATTTATTTACTGAAGTGATCGATATACAGCTGTGTATCATTCAACCTCTGCTATTCAATTGCTCACTCTTTTAAGGCTGCCCAGAGCGTTTTTCAGTCATTTTTTTCTGGGGTGATCGGCGGCCATTTTGTGTCTTGTGGTACGCCAGCACAAGCTGCCACCAAGTCCATTTTTAACCATCAATAGTGTGTTGTTTTTTTTGCTATATCCTACATCAGGGGCTTGGCTGTGCTTGCTATTTTATTGAGGGGTAAAATACAATTGCCAAAATAGCAGTACCCTAAATCTGGTGTTTCAGCTGTGGCTAGCCAATTGTAATACTGTCTGCTGTCTGCTGAAGCACAGTTTTTGTTCTGGGTTGAATACAATTCCCAACTTAGCAATTCCCTAAATTAGTGGTTTCTGCTGTATCAGGCCAAGGTTAAATCTATCCATAAAAGGGTATATTAGATTGAAGGTGCGGATAGGGTCATCCTCAATAACTTTACACTCTACCGTGCATTTCCAAGTCTAATTCTGTCCGTAAAAGGGATACCTGTCATCCAGCGCCTAAATACTAGGCCTACAATTTATATTCAGCTAAATCTGTTGTTACTGCTGAGGCTGGTCAATCTATTTAGTGTCTGCCAAAGCACAGTTTTTGTTCTGGGTTGAAATACAATTCCCAACTTAGCAATTCCCTAAATTAGTGGTTTCTGCTCTATCAGGCCAAGTTTAAATCTATCCATAAAAAGGTATATGAGATTGAAGGTGCGGATAGGGTCATTCTCAAATGCTACCGTGCGTCACCAAGTCTAATTCTGTCCGTAAACGTATACCTGTCATCCACCGCCTAAATACTAGGCCTACAATTTATATTCAGCTAAATCTGTTGTTACTGCTGTGCCTGTATTAGTGTAATACGGTACCTAAATAGATAGCCAGATAGTGTTAGGTGCCTGTAAAAAAAGGCCTGAATTTGAATTCAATACATTGGGCCAAATAATTTTTTTCTTATTGTGGTGAATGGTAACAATGAGGAAAACATCTAGTAAGGGACGCGGACATGGTCGTGGTGGTGTTAGTGGACCCTCTGGTGCTGGGAAAGGACGTGGCCGTTCTGCCACAGCCACACGTCCTAGTGAACCAACTACCTCAGGTCCCAGTAGCCACCAGAATTTACAGCGATATTTGGTGGGGCCCAATGCCGTTCTAAGAATGGTAAGGCCTGAGCAGGTACAGGCATTAGTCAATTGGGTGGCCGACAGTGGATCCAGCACGTTCACATTATCTCCCACCCAGTCTTCTGCAGAAAGCGCACAGATGGCGCCTGAAAACCAAGCCCATCAGTCTGTCACATCACCCTCATGGATATCAGGGAAACTGTCTGAGCCTCAAGTTATACAGCAGTCTCTTATGCTGTTTGAAGACTCTGCTGGCAGGGTTTCCCAAGGGCATCCACCTAGCCCTTCCCCAGGGGTGGAAGAGATAGAATGCACTAACGCACAACCACTTATGTTTCCTGATGAAGACATGGGAATACCACCTCAGCACATCTCTGATGATGACGAAACACAGGTGCCAACTGCTGCGTTTTTCTGCAGTGTGCAGACTGAACAGGAGGTCAGGGAGGAAGACTGGGTAGAAGACGATGCAGGGGACGATGAGGTCCTAGACCCCACATGGAATGAAGGTCGTGCCACTGACTTTCAGAATTCGGAGGAAGAGGCAGTGGTGAGACCGAGCCAACAGCGTAGCAAAAGAGGGAGCAGTGGGCAAAAGCAGAACACCCGCCGCCAAGAGAGTCCGTCTGCTACTGGCCACCGCCATCTGGGACCGAGCACCCCAAAGGCAGCTTCAAGGAGTTCCCTGGCGGGGCAGTTCTTCAAACAATGTGCTGACGACAAGACCCGAGTGGTTTACACGCTGTGCCATCAGAGCCTGAAGCGAGGCATTAACGTTCTGAACCTTAGCACAACCTGCATGACCAGGCACCTGCATGCAAAGCATGAACTGCAGTAAAGTAAACACCTTAAAAACAAGGAACTCACTCAGGCTCCCCCTGCTACCTCTTCTGCTGCTGCCGCCGCCTCGGCCTCTTCCTCCGCCTCTGGAGGAACGTTGGCACCTGCCGCCCAGCAAACAGAGGATGTACCACCAACAACACCACCTCCGTCACCAAGCATCTCAACCATGTCACACGGCAGCGTTCAGCTCTCCATCTCACAAACATTTGAGAGAAAGCGTAAATTCCCACCTAGCCACCCTCGATCCCTGGCCCTGAATGCCAGCATTTCTAAACGACTGGCCTATGAAATGCTTTCATTCAGGCTGGTGGACACAGACAGCTTCAAACAGCTCATGTCGCTTGCTGTCCCACAGTATGTTGTTCCCAGCCGCCACTACTTCTCCAAGAGAGCCGTGCCTTCCCTGCACAACCAAGTATCCGATAAAATCAAGTGTGCACTGCGCAACGCCATCTGTGGCAAGGTCCACCTAACCACAGATATGTGGACCAGTAAGCATGGCCAGGGACGCTATATCTCCCTAACTGCACACTGGGTAAATGTAGTGGCGGCTGGGCCCCAGGCGGAGGCACACGTCCTTCCGCCGCCAAGGATTGCAGGGCAACATTCTTTGCCTCCTGTTGCCTCCTCCTCCTACTCGGCTTCCTCCTCCTCTTCTTCCACCTGCTCATCCAGTCAGCCACACACCTTCACCACCAACTTCAGCACAGCCCTGGGTAAACGTCAGCAGGCCATTCTGAAACTCATATGTTTGGGGGACAGGCCCCACACCGCACAGGAGTTGTGGCGGGGTATAGAACAACAGACCGACGAGTGGTTGCTGCCGGTGAGCCTCAAGCCCGGCCTGGTGGTGTGCGATAATGGGCGAAATCTCGTTGCAGCTCTGGGACTAGCCGGTTTGACGCACATCCCTTGCCTGGCGCATGTGCTGAATTTGGTGGTGCAGAAGTTCATTCACAACTACCCCGACATGTCAGACAGAAAAAAGAGAAAAGACCCCGGATATCCCAGAAACACAAGGAGGGCAGTGCCTACATAGTATAAACGTGCTAGGACATCCGAAACGAGGTAACTCGGTACAAGCTCCGAGTACAACAACAAAGGAAAAAGGAAAGAAGCTCAAAGTACCAAAAATAACAATTAAATAAATATTTTATTGAATCAGACATGATTAAAAACGCACATACAATTGATGCCAAGGACAGGGTAGGGGGAACAGGGAAGGAGAAAACAAGCGCCACCCTGGATGAACACACTGGTCTCACTGTACATACAGAAATAATAATAGGGTCATGAGAGAAATATGTATATAAGGTACAATGACCGACTCATGGATCCGATGTAGCAAGATATATGTTGAATAGTGTAAGGTAAGTATAGATCAGTGAGAAAACCAACCATGGCTGTGGTGCATGGTGTGCTGACCAAAAATGGTAATACAGAAATTGTATAAAGTCAGCAGAACAATAAATAGAAGCCAAGTGAGGAATCTCAACATCGGCAGCACAGAGCCGTGGGAGGGAGACTATGATCTGAAACTTACCAAAGGTGGACCAAGTGTGGACACGAGAACCAGGATGGCGCTACCCCAACGCGCGTTTCGGCGTGCCTTCGACATGTCAGAGCTGCTGCATAAAGTGCGGGCCGTCTGTGCGCGCTTCCGGCGTTCACATCCTGCCGCTGCTCGCCTGTCTGCGCTACAGCGTAACTTCGGCCTTCCCGCCCACCGCCTCATATGCGACGTGCCCACCAGGTGGAACTCCACCTTGCACATGCTGGACAGACTGTGCGAGCAGCAGCAGGCCATAGTGGAGTTTCAGCTGCAGCACGCACGGGTCAGTCGCACTGCGGAACAGCACCACTTCACCACCAATGGCTGGGCCTCCATGCGAGACCTGTGTGCCCTGTTGCGCTGTTTCGAGTACTCCACCAACATGGCCAGTGGCGATGACGCCGTTATCAGCGTTACAATACCACTTCTATGTCTCCTTGAGAAAACACTTAGGGCGATGATGGAAGAGGAGGTTGCCCAGGAGGAGGAGGAGGAGGAAGTGGGGTCATTTTTAGCACTTTCAGGCCAGTCTCTTAGAAGTGACTCAGAGGGAGTTTTTTTGCAACAGCAGAGGCCAGGTACAAATGTGGCCAGACAGGGCCCACTACTGGAGGACGAGGATGAGGTGAAGGAGGATGAGGATGAAGCATGTTCACAGCGGGGTGGCACCCAACGCAGCTCGGGCCCATCACTGGTGCGTGGCTGGGGGGAAACGCAGGACGATGACGATACGCCTCCCACAGAGGACAGCTTGTCCTTACCTCTGGGAAGCCTGGCACACATGAGCGACTACATGCTGCAGTGCCTGCGCAACGACAGCAGAGTTGCCCACATTTTAACGTCTGCGGACTACTGGGTTGCCACCCTGCTGGATCCACGTTACAAAGACAATGTGCCCACCTTACTTCCTGCACTGGAGCGTGATAGGAAGATGCGCGAGTACAAGCGCACGTTGGTAGACGCGCTACTGAGAGCTTTCCCAAATGTCACAGGGGAACAAGTGGAAGCCCAAGGCGAAGGCAGAGGAGGAGCAAGAGGTCGCCAACGCAGCTGTGTCACTGCCAGCTCCTCTGAGGGCAGGGTTAGCATGGCAGAGATGTGGAAAAGTTTTGTCACCACGCCACAGCTAACTGCACCACCACCTGATACGGAACGTGTTAGCAGGAGGCAACATTTCACTAACATGGTGGAACAGTACGTGTGCACACCCCTCCACGTACTGACTGATGGTTCGGCCCCATTCAACTTCTGGGTCTCCAAATTGTCCACGTGGCCAGAGCTAGCCTTTTATGCCTTGGAGGTGCTGGCCTGCCCGGCGGCCAGCGTTTTGTCTGAACGTGTATTCAGCACGGCAGGGGGCGTCATTACAGACAAACGCAGTCGCCTGTCTACAGCCAATGTGGACAAGCTGACGTTCATAAAAATTAACCAAGCATGGATCCCACAGGACCTGTCCATCCCTTGTGCAGATTAGACATTTATAACTACCTCCCCTTAACCATATATTATTGTACTCCAGGGCACTTCCTCATTCAATCCTTTTTTTATTTTCATTTTACCATTATATTGCGGGGCAACCCAAAGTTGAATGAACCTCTCCTCTGTCTGGGTGCCGGGGCCTAAAAATATCTGACAGTGGCCTGTTCCAGTGTTGGGTGACATGAAGCCTGATTCTCTGCTATGACATGAAGCCTGAATCTCTGCTATGGGACCTCTCTCCTCTGTCTGGGTGCCGGGGCCTAAAAATATCTGACAGTGGCCTGTTCCAGTGTTGGGTGACATGAAGCATGATTCTCTGCTATGACATGAAGCCTGATTCTCTGCTATGGGACCTCTCTCCTCTGTCTGGGTGTCGGGGCCTAAATATCTGACAATGGCCTGTTCCAGTGTTGGGTGACGTGAAGCTTGATTCTCTGCTATGACTTGAAGCCTGATTCTCTGCTATGACATGAAGCCTGATTCTCTGCTATGGGACCTCTCTCCTCTCTCTGGGTGCCGGGGCCTAAAAATATCTGACAATGGCCTGTTCCAGTGGTGGGTGACATGAAGCCTGATTCTCTGCTATGGGACCTCTCTCTTGTCTGGGTGGCGGGGCCTAAATATCTGACAATGGCCTGTTCCAGTGGTGGGTGACGTGAAGCCTGATTCTCTGCTATGACATGAAGCCTGATTCTCTGCTATGACTTGAAGCCTGATTCTCTGCTATGACATGAAGCCTGATTCTCTGCTATGGGACCTCTCTCCTCTGTCTGGGTGCCGGGGCCTAAATATCTGACAATGGCCTGTTCCAGTGGTGGGTGACGTGAAGCCTGATTCTCTGCTATGACATGAAGCCTGATTCTCTGCTATAGGACCTCTCTCCTCTGTCTGGGTGCCGGGGCCTAAAAATATCTGACAGTGGCCTGTTCCAGTGGTGGGTGACGTGAAACCTGATTCTCTGCTATGCCATGAAGCCTGATTCTCTGCTATGGGACCTCTCTCCTCTGTCTGGGTGCCGGGGCCTAAATATCTGACAATGGCCTGTTCCAGTGGTGGGTGACGTGAAGCCTGATTCTCTGCTATGACTTGAAGCCTGATTCTCTGCTATGACTTGAAGCCTGATTCTCTGCTATGACATGAAGCCTGATTCTCTGCTATGGGACCTCTCTCCTCTGTCTGGGTGCCGGGGCCTAAATATCTGACAATGGCCTGTTCCAGTGGTGGGTGACGTGAAGCCTGATTCTCTGCTATGACATAAAGCCTGATTCTCTGCTATGACTTGAAGCCTGATTCTCTGCTATGACATGAAGCCTGATTCTCTGCTATAGGACCTCTCTCCTCTGTCTGGGTGCCGGGGCCTAAATATCTGACAATGGCCTGTTCCAGTGGTGGGTGACGTGAAGCCTGATTCTCTGCTATGACATGAAGCCTGATTCTCTGCCATGAGACCTCTCTCCAATTGATATTGGTTAATTTTTATTTATTTTAATTAATTTCCCTATCCACATTTGTTTGCAGGGAATTTACCTACATTTTGCTGCCTTTTGCAGCCCTCTAGCCCTTTCCTGGGCTATTTTACAGCCTTTTTAGTGCCGAAAAGTTCGGGTCCCCATTGACTTTAATGGGGTTCGGGGCGAAGTTCGGGTCGAGTTCGGATCCCGAACCCGAACATTTCCGGGAAGTTCGGCCGAACTTCTCGAACCCGAACATCCAGGTGTTCGCTCAACTCTAGTCATAATCCCTGGAAGCAAGCAGTGTAAAATGTAATGGAAAAATGAATCATAATACGTTAGTAAGTGCCTTGTATTAACTTTCTCTACATGATAAATGCCATTTGCTGAAGTGAGACAATCCCTTTAAAGGCTATAAATACCTGCAGGGGTAATTTTTGGGCAAAAATAGTTATTCCAGTTGGTCTTTATTAAACATTTTCAGCAGCTTTTGTCATACAGGGTTATATTTTAGCTTGGCTGTGAGCATCTTACTTTCACTTTTTCATCTGACGGCTATGTATAGTAGTTACCTCTGAACTCCTAACAGCTCATAAACATTTATTTAAGCCATATTCTTATCAGTTTGATATGAATTGAGCTATAATGAGTATTTAGGAGCTGTTAGAAGATCACAGATAAGGCTTCACATGAGCTGTCAGCTGATTTCCCTGACGGGCACAGTGAAGAGAGCCTGCTGCTAGAGAATCTAAACTCTATACAGAGAAAGGGGCTGAAAGACCAGGACCAATTGAAAAAATATATTTTTAGATCAAAATGAGCACACTTCAATAAAAAATGATGATGTCACAGCAGTCATTTATAGTATTTTACAAGAGTAAGAGTCCTTTTTTCTTTCTTTTTTTTGCGTTGAAATCACCAGCTCCAGATGTTAGCTAAAGGTCTCTGGGAAATATGAAAAGCAGGGCATACAAATGTTTTTGTACTCCTGCTATTTTTGTTCATTAGGTGGTGTTTTTTTTGGCTTCTGTAGCATGCTGTACTGTAGTGCTTTACATTCTGACAATGTCTCTATTGGGGAAAAAACACCATGTATTAAGACACAAAAAAATCCTTCCATCACCCAGCACTTTCATTGAGTGTCTTCTGTAGCCTGCCCTGGCACCCAGAAAAAGCTTGGAAACACTGGCTCTGCTGTGTCAGTCAAGGACAGCCTAAAAATCCATGCTGTATGTGGTCAGCTAGGGACATTTCCCTAACTCACCACTTACAGCAAGGGCTATCAGACTGTCCCTGACTGACCACTTACAGCACGGGTTTTCAGACCGTACCTAACTTGGCTATTCACAGCAGGGGTTTTCAGACTGTCCCCAACTGACCTCTTACAGCAGGGTTTATTTTTTTAGAGTTACCCTGACTAGTCATTTACAGCAGGGGTTTTCAGACTGTCCCAGGTAGGATTGCACCGGGTATCGAATTATCAATACTTTTTTACTTGGTTCAATTCAATACAGGGATTGGCAATTTTTTAAAACTAAGCTGAGCTATTGCACAGCTTATCAGTCCCTATCAGAGAACATGGCGAGCGCAAAGCGCAGCGCACACCGTGCTCTCATAAGCGGCTGCACCGTCTCTCCATTCTCACTGCAACGTGGCTGGCCACTGCCACCAATGAAATAACTGAGTGGCCCAATGGGAGAGTGCTAGGAAGGTGTGTGTGTGTGTGTGTGTGTGGGGGGGGGGGGGGGAATACGAGGGCAGGGGAGAGAGACACTTACCGCGGTCCTCATCGTCCTCTATGTTCATAGGTTAAAAGACCATTGATGATGTCATCGACATGTGACCAGTAACATCCACTTGTTAGTGGTCACACGGCAATGACATCATTACACGTCTTTTATCCTTTAACATCCAGAAGTATCTTGCTGCAGGTGACGTTTCCTGCAGTTTTTTTACAGGTGTATGCTTCATTCTGTATGTCTGTATTAATATGAGGCACATGGTCTTATTACTTTAGTATCTCCATGTGCCTCCTATTAAAGGGGTTATCCCATGATTAATGTAAAAAAATTAAAATCAGAGATTGTATAGTACATGACGATCTCTTTCTAACAAAGCCGGAACCAGCCCTGTACCTCATACGCATCCAGAGATCTCCCCATTCAAGGGGAGTGTCTTTTCTGCTGGAGTTTAAAGGGAACCTGTCATCTGGATTTTGGGTATAGAGCTGAGGACATGGTTTGCTAGATCACCGCTAGCACATCTGCAATACCCAGTCCCTGTAACGGTCACGTACACACACACACAGGGGGGGAGGGAAGTGACCACTGCGCTCCACCCTTACCCCTGGCCCTGCCTACTTGCCTCGCGAGTCCTAATGACAGGGGACAACTGGACGGCAGTCCCTAACTTGGAGTAAGTGCAGGGATGACAGACAGACAAACAACAGGACGTGAACGGACCGAGTCAATACCAGGAAAGCTACAAAGTACAAAGGATTAAGCAAAGAATGGTCAGGAGAAGCCAGGGTCAAATACCAGGAGAGCAGAGAAGTACAAGAGGAGTCCTAAGAGAGTAGTCATGTGGGAGCCGAGGTCACAATACCAGGACGGATGCGCAGTACAGGAGGATCAGGCAAAAGGATGGTCAAGGAACAGGATCAGGTAAGTATTCAGCAGTCCAACAGATAGCCAGGAACCTAGAAATTAACAGGCAACCTGTAGCCAGCAGGCTGCCTGTATTTATAGTGGGGAGTGAGGGTCATGTGACGTGGCCAGCATCACATGACCGACAGACCAACCAGTCGAGCACCGAGTGATCAGCTCGGCGCTCAAGGCAGACTTAGGAGCAGGGAGCCACCCAGCTAGTAAAGCCGCCCTGGGAATGAGGTCAAACACAGATCCTCATTCCCAAAGCTAAGCAACAGGTCTGCGGGCGATGGGGGACCGAGTGCACCTTCGGAACCCCGTGACAGTACCCCCCCTTTTACGAGGGGCCACCGGACCCAAGACTTCAGGCGATGGCTTTTCAGGGTGTTCTAAATGAAATTTACGAACAAGTCTAGGAGCATGAACCTCCCTGGCAGGTACCCAAGATCTCTCTTCAGGTCCATACCCCTTCCAGTGAATCAGGTACTGCAAGGAATTACGCACCTTCCGGACATCCACTATTTTAGACACCACATACTCGACAGCATCATTAACAAGAACCGGCGGAGGCGAGGCTTTTGATGGTACTACCGGTTCAAAATATTTTTTAAGCAGAGATTTATGGAACACATTATGAATGTGGAATGACTCGGGCAGCTCCAACCTAAAAGATACCGGGTTAATCACTTCCGTGATCTTATATGGTCCAATAAAACGAGGAGCAAATTTTTTAGAAGTTACCTTGAGAGATAGATTCTTGGAGGACAACCATACTTTATCCCCAACCTGAAAGTTTACCCCCCTTGAACGTCTCCTATCAGCCTTGAGTTTCTGAGAACATTGAGCCTTTTCTAGGTTCGATTGAACCCGGGCCCAAACTGTGCACAGTTCGGAGGAGAGTTTATCCGCTTCAGGGTTAGAGGAGGAGACGGACGACCCAGAATGAAAACGGGGATGAAAACCATGGTTACAAAAGAAAGGGGAGACCCCAGCGGAAGAATTGACACGGTTATTCAAAGCAAATTCAGCCAATGGAAGAAATTTCACCCATAATTGCTGGTCATCAGCAACATACGACCTCAAGAATTGTTCGACAGACTGATTAAGGCGTTCAGTCTGCCCATTACTCTCAGGGTGGTAGGCAGAGGAAAAAGACAATGAAATTTTACATTTTTGACAGAAGGCCCTCCAGAATTTGGACACAAACTGCACACCCCTGTCAGAAACAATATTTTCCGGGATACCATGCAATCGAACAATTTCTTTCACAAAAATAGACGCCAGGGTTTTGGCATTCGGGAGTTTAGACAGGGGAATGAAATGGACCATCTTGCTAAACCTATCCACCACTACCCACACTACAGTCTTACCCTCCGCCAGCGGTAGGTCAGTTATAAAGTCCATCGAGATATGGGACCAGGGTCTACTGGGAATGGGTAGGGGTCGTAGGTTACCAGCAGGGCGAGTCCTAGGTGTCTTGGACCTGGCACAAACCTCACAGGCTGACACATAGGACTTGACATCCCTAGTTAGAGTGGGCCACCAATAAGATCTAGAAACCAGATGCTTAGTGCCCTCAACACCCGGATGTCCACAAAAGGCAGAATCGTGACACTCACCCAACAGCTGGAGACGAAATTGTACGGGAACAAACAACTTATCTGTTGGGGTGGATACCGGTGCCAGATGTTGTTCCGACCTAATGCGAGCCGAGATATCCTGGGTAAGAGCTGCTAAGAAGATTTTTGCTGGTAGGATGGATTCAGGTGGTACCTCAGTAGGTTGAAAAGCCTGGAAGCTCCGAGATAATGCGTCCGCCTTCACATTTTTACTTCCCGGCCTGAACGTGATGGAAAAATCAAAACGAGTAAAAAACAGAGCCCATCTGGCTTGACGGGGATTCAACCTCTTAGCAGACTCGAGAAACATAAGGTTTTTATGGTCAGTGACAACAGTTACACAATGCCTTGCCCCCTCCAGAAAATGCCTCCACTCCTCAAATGCCCATTTAATGGCCAGCAGCTCCCTATTCCCTATGTCGTAGTTTCTCTCCGTGGGAGAGAATTTCCTGGAGAAGAAGGCACATGGTCTCAGATTAGTGAGGCTAGCAGGACCTTGTGAAAGGACTGCTCCTACGCCGTCCTCGGACGCATCCACCTCCACAATAAAAGGTTTCTCCTGATCAGGCTGGATCAGAATGGGAGCGCTAGTGAATGCCTTTTTTAATTTTTCAAATGAAGAAATGGCCTCAGTAGACCAATTCTCCAAATCCGCCCCTTTCTTAGTAAGGTCGGTCAACGGTTTAGCAATTACGGAAAAATTCATAATAAATTTACGATAGTAATTGGCGAAACCTAAGAACCGTTGTAAGGCCTTTAAGGATGAAGGTCTTACCCATTCCTTAATTGCTAGTACCTTACCAGGATCCATCTTGAAAACGTGAGGAGTCAGAACATGCCCTAGAAACAGAATCTCCTGCACACCAAAGACACATTTCTATTGTTTAGCGGATAGCTGATTCTCCCTCAACACCTCTAATACTTGTCTAACATGAGACACATGGGATTCGAAGTCAGGAGAGAATATCAAAATGTCGTCAAGATAGACAATAACAAATTTACCTAAGAACTCCCTAAGAATGTCATTCATGAAGTTTTGGAACACAGCTGGGGCATTGCTGAGTCCAAAAGGCATCACCTGATATTCAAAGTGTCCTACCGGAGTATTGAACGCCGTCTTCCATTCGTCTCCCTCCTTGAGTCGGATTAGATTGTATGCCCCTTTCAGGTCAATTTTTGAAAACCAGGTTGCCCCCAGGACCTGGTTAAATAAATCCGGAATCAATGGGAGGGAGTATCTATTCTGGACAGTGATTTTATTTAATCTCCGGTAATCGATACATGGCCTAAGACCACAATCTTTTTTCTTAACGAAGAAAAACCCCGCCCCCATAGGAGAGACAGAAGGTCTAATATGCCCTTTACCAAGGCTCTCCTTAATATAATCTTCCATGGCCTTGCGTTCGGGCATAGAAAGATTATTAATTTCTTCCTTTAGGAAACTTGGCCCCCTCTACTAGCTCTATGGTACAATCATAAGGTCTATGGGGGGGTAGAACCTCCGGGGTTGGTGATGAGAATACATCAGAATATTCTCTAACAACAGAGGGTAAAGTATCAGACTTTACTGAGACCCCAGCCTGTAACACGGACAGGCACGAGTCACACTTAGGCCCCCATCTCACCAACTCCCCATTGGACCAATCTATAGTGGGGTTATGTAGTCGGAGCCAAGGCAACCCTAGTACCACCTCAGCAGGTAGGTTCTCCAGGACTAGAAGCGAACATCTCTCTGAGTGGCACACACCCACGGTTAGAGAAATCTCCGAGGTACATAAGCTCACCGTACCACCAATAAGAGGAGTAGCATCAATAGCCATGACATGGATAGGAGTTGGTAAGGCAAACATAGGAATACCCAATCTAACAGCATACTCAGAGTCAATAAAGCTAGCCGCTGAGCCAGAATCAATAAAAGCCTTACCCGGCCATTTATCTACTCCCAGAGAAATCGTAATGGGTACCGAAAGCTTACATTTAGAAAATTCAGGGTGTACCAGGTCTTTAGGTTGCCTTGCCTTAGGAGACTTGACAGAGAGGACCTTCTTAGGACACTGGTTGATCCAATGGTCAGAATCTCCACAGTAAAAGCATTCTCCACGTCTGCGGCGAAGATTCCCTTGGGTCATGCCAACCTGCATGGGTTCCTCGGTGGAGACCTCAGCATTGTCTCTGGGATAGGCCTCTGGCTGGACCACCATCTGGGAAGAGAACTGTTGTTCCTGTCGTCTCTCTCTAACCTGTCGGTCAAGTCGGACAACAAGGGTCATCATCTCTTCTAAGGTCTCTGGAAGTTGATAACTGACCAGAAGATCCTTTAATTTATCAGACAGACCTGACCTGAACTGACTCTTCAGGGCTGGTTCGTTCCATCCTGAGGGGACACACCACCTTCTGAATTGGGTGCAATAATCCTCCGCTGGTAAATTGCCCTGAACCAGTGCCTTTAGAGCCGTCTCGGCTACTAGAGCCCTGTCTGGTTCATCATAGAGGGTACCTAGGGCCTGAAAGAACCCCTCCACAGAATATAAACAACTGGCGCCAGCAGGTAAAGAGAACGCCCAGTCCTGGGGATCACCCTGTAATCGGGAAATGATAATAATGCCCACGCGTTGACTCTCGGGCCCAGAGGACACGGGGCGCAAACGGAAGTAAAGTTTGCAACTCTCCTTAAAAGAGAGAAACTTCTTCCGGTCTCCAGAAAAGGTTTCTGGGAGCTTAATCTGGGGCTCAAAATGCGGACTGGAGGCCTGAGGAGGGGAAGAGCCTTGCCCTAACTCAAAAGAGCTGAGTTTTTCCCCTAACTCCTGCACCATCTGCGTCAGATTAGATACATAGTCAGTCAGGGTCACCAGAGGATTCATAATACAGTGGTTATTGGGCCTGTTAATCTGTAACGGTCACGTACACACACACACAGGGGGGGAGGGAAGTGACCACTGCGCTCCACCCTTACCCCTGGCCCTGCCTACTTGCCTCGCGAGTCCTAATGACAGGGGACAACTGGACGGCAATCCCTAACTTGGAATAAGTGCAGGGATGACAGACAGACAAACAACAGGACGTGAACGGACCGAGTCAATACCAGGAAAGCTACAAAGTACAAAGGATTAAGCAAAGAATGGTCAGGAGAAGCCAGGGTCAAATACCAGGAGAGCAGAGAAGTATAAGAGGAGACCTAAGAGAGTAGTCAGGTGGGAGCCGAGGTCACAATACCAGGACGGATGCGCAGTACAGGAGGATCAGGCAAAAGGATGGTCAAGGAACAGGATCAGGTAAGTATTCAGCAGTCCAACAGATAGCCAGGAACCTAGAAATTAACAGGCAACCTGTAGCCAGCAGGCTGCCTGTATTTATAGTGAGGAGTGAGGGTCATGTGACGTGGCCAGCATCACATGACCGACAGACCAACCAGTCGAGCACCGAGTGATCAGCTCGGCGCTCAAGGCAGACTTAGGAGCAGGGAGCCACCCAGCTAGTAAAGCCTCCCTGGGAATGAGGTCAAACACAGATCCTCATTCCCAAAGCTAAGCAACAGGTCTGCGGGCGATGGGGGACCGAGTGCACCTTCGGAACCCCGTGACAGTCCCCATAGCTCTGTGTGCTTTTATTGTGTAAAAAAAACGATTTGATACATATGCAAATTAACCTGAGATGAGTCCTGTATGTGAGATGAGTCAGGGACAAGACTCATCTCAGGTTAATTTGCATATGTATAAAATCGTTTTTTTTACACAATAAAAGCACACAGAGCTATGGGGACTGGGTATTGCAGTTGTGCTAGCGGCCATCTAGCAGCCCATGTCCCCAGCTCTATACACAAAATCCCGGTGGCAGGTTCCCTTTAAGGGTGCGTGTCTCAGCTCTCCCTATCACAGCTCAGGAGGTAGAAAAAAGAAAAAGAACAAACAACAGGTGGCACTACACAGATACATTTTATCGAATAGCTCACTGGTTATGCTAAATTTGAATTACATGCAATTACAAAAGTATTCAGATCCAGGTGCTGGTTTGAAATCTGTAGAATATTTGTCATGGGACAACTCCTTTAATAGCAACAGGGACCCCATCATGTATCTCATATAATGGGCAACATGGGGCTAATGATGGTGTGACTTATTATTAACCACTTAAGGACCACAGGTTTATACCCCCCTAAAGACCAGGCCCTTTTCTACAAATCGGCACTACACTACTTTCACCGTTTATTGCTCGGTCATGCAACTTACCACCCAAATGAATTTTACCTCCTTTTCTTCTCACTAATAGAGCTTTCATTTGGTGGTATTTCATTGCTGCTGACATTTTTACTTTTTTTGTTATTAATCGAAATTTAACGATTTTTTTGCAAAAAAATGACATTTTTCACTTTCAGTTGTAAAATTTTGCAAAAAAAACAAGATCCATATAGAAATTTTGCTCTAAATTTATAGTTCTACATGTCTTTGATAAAAAAAAAATGTTTGGGTAAAAAAAAAATGGTTTGGGTAAAAGTTATAGCGTTTACAAACTATGGTACAAAAATGTGAATTTCCGCTTTTTGAAGCAGCTCTGACTTTCTGAGCACCTGTCATGTTTCCTGAGGTTCTACAATGGCCAGACAGTACAAACACCCCACAAATGACCCCATTTCGGAAAGTACACACCCTAAGGTATTCGCTGATGGGCATAGTGAGTTCATAGAACTTTTTATTTTTTGTCACAAGTTAGCGGAAAATGATGATTTTTTTTTTTGATTTTTTTTTTCTTACAAAGTCTCATATTCCACTAACTTGTGACAAAAAATAAAAACTTCTATGAACTCACTATGCCCATCACGAAATACCTTGGGGTCTCTTCTTTCCAAAATGGGGTCACTTGTGGGGTAGTTATACTGCCCTGGCATTCTAGGGGCCCAAATGTGTGGTAAGGAGTTTGAAATCAAATTCTGTAAAAAATGACCAGTGAAATCCGAAAGGTGCTCTTTGGAATATGGGCCCCTTTGCCCACCTAGGCTGCAAAAAAGTGTCACACATCTGGTATCTCCGTACTCAGGAGAAGTTGAGGAATGTGTTTTGGGGTGTCATTTTACATATACCCATGCTGGGTGAGATAAATATCTTGGTCAAATGCCAACTTTGTATAAAAAAATGGGAAAAGTTGTCTTTTGCCAAGATATTTCTCTCACCCAGCATGGGTATATGTAAAATGACACCCCAAAACACATTCCCCACCTTCTCCTGAGTACGGCAATACCAGATGTGTGACACTTTTTTGCAGCCTAGGTGGGCAAAGGGGCCCATATTCCAAAGAGCACCTTTTGGATTTCACAGGTCATTTTTTACAGAATTTGATTTCAAACTCCTTACCACACATTCGGGCCCCTAGAATGCCAGGGCAGTATAACTACCCCACAAGTGACCCCATTTTGGAAAGAAGACACCCCAAGGTATTCCGTGAGGGGCATGGCAAGTTCCTAGAATTTTTTATTTTTTGTCACAAGTTAGTGGAAAATGATGATTTTTTTTTTTGATTTTTTTTTCATACAAAGTCTCATATTCCACTAACTTGTGACAAAAAATAAAAACTTCCATGAACTCACTATGCCCATCAGCGAATACCTTGGGGTCTCTTCTTTCCAAAATGGGGTCACTTGTGGGGTAGTTATACTGCCCTGGCATTCTAGGGGCCCGAATGTGTGGTAAGGAGTTTAAAATCAAATTCTGTAAAAAATGACCTGTGAAATCCGAAAGGTGCTCTTTGGAATATGGGCCCCTTTGCCCACCTAGGCTGCAAAAAAGTGTCACACATCTGGTATCTCTGTATTCAGGAGAAGTTGAGGAATGTGTTTTGGGGTGTCTTTTTACATATACCCATGCTGGGTGAGATAAATATCTTGGTCAAATGCCAACTTTGTATAAAAAAATGGGAAAAGTTGTCTTTTGCCAAGATATTTCTCTCACCCAGCAGAGGTATATGTAAAATGACACCCCAAAACACATTCCCCACCTTCTCCTGAGTACGGGGATACCAGATGTGTGACACTTTTTTGCAGCCTAGGTGGGCAAAGGGGCCCATATTCCAAAGAGCACCTTTCGGATTTCACAGGTCATTTTTTACAGAATTTGATTTCAAACTCCTTACCACACATTTGGGCCCCTAGAATGCCAGGGCAGTATAACTACCCCACAAGTGACCGCATTTTGGAAAGAAGAGACCCCAAGGTATTCGCTGATGGGCATAGTGAGTTCATGGAAGTTTTTATTTTTTGTCACAAGTTAGTGGAATATGAGACTTTGTATGAAAAAAAAAAAAAAAAAATCAGCATTTTCCACTAACTTGTGACAAAAAATAAAAAATTCTAGGAACTTGCCATGCCCCTCACGGAATACCTTGGGGTGTCTTCTTTCCAAAATGGGGTCACTTGTGGGGTAGTTATACTGCCCTGGCATTTTCCAGGGGCCCTAATGTGTGGTAAGTAGGTAAATGACCTGTGAAATCCTAAAGGTGCTCTTTGGAATATGGGCCCCTTTGCCCACCTAGGCTGCAAAAAAGTGTCACACATGTGGTATCGCCGTATTCAGGAGAAGTTGGGGAATGTGTTTTGGGGTGTCATTTTACATATACCCTTGCTGGGTGAGAGAAATATCTTGGCAAAAGACAACTTTTCCCATTTTTTTATACAAAGTTGGCATTTGACCAAGATATTTCTCTCACCCAGCATGGGTATATGTAAAATGACACCCCAAAACACATTCCCCAACTTCTCCTGAGTACGGCGATACCAGATGTGTGACACTTTTTTGCAGCCTAGATGCGCAAAGGTGCCCAAATTCCTTTTAGGAGGGCATTTTTAGACATTTGGATACCAGACTTCTTCTCACGCTTTGGGGCCCCTAGAATGCCAGGGCAGTATAAATACCCCACATGTGACCCCATTTTGGAAAGAAGACACCCCAAGGTATTCAATGAGGGGCATGGCGAGTTCATAGAATTTTTTTTTTTTTTGGCACAAGTTAGCGGAAATTGATATTTTTAATTTTTTTCTCACAAAGTCTCCCGTTCCGCTAACTTGGGACAAAAATTTCAATCTTTCATGGACTCAATATGCCCCTCACGGAATACCTGGGGGTGTCTTCTTTCCGAAATGGGGTCACATGTGGGGTATTTATACTGCCCTGGCATTCTAGGGGCCCTAAAGCGTGAGAAGAAGTCTGGAATATAAATGTCTAAAAAATTTTACGCATTTGGTTTCCGTGAGGGGTATGGTGAGTTCATGTGAGATTTTATTTTTTGACACAAGTTAGTGGAATATGAGACTTTGTAAGAAAAAAATAATAATAATTCCGCTAACTTGGGCCAAAAAAATGTCTGAATGGAGCCTTACAGAGGGGTGATCAATGACAGGGGGGTGATCAATGACAGGGGGAGTGATCAATGACAGGGGTGGTGATCAATGACAGGGGGGGTGATCAGGGAGTCTATATGGGGTGATCACCACAGTCATTGATCATGCCCCTGTAAGGCTTCATTCAGACGTCCGGATGCGTTTTGCGGATCCGATCCATCTATCAGTGCATCCGTAAAAATCATGCGGACATCTGAATGGAGCTTTACAGGGGGGTAATCAATGACAGGGGGGTGATCACCACAGTCATTGATCATGCCCCTGTAAGGCTTCATTCAGACGTCCGGATGCGTTTTGCGGATCCGATCCATCTATCAGTGCATCCGTAAAAATCATGCGGACATCTGAATGGAGCTTTACAGGGGGGTGATCAGGGAGTCTATATGGGGTGATCACCACAGTCATTGATCATGCCCCTGTAAGGCTTCATTCAGACGTCCGGATGCGTTTTGCGGATCCGATCCATCTATCAGTGGATCCGTAAAAATAATGCGGACGTCTGAATGGAGCTTTACAGGGGGGTAATCAATGACAGGGGGGTGATCAGGGAGTCTATATGGGGTGATCACCACAGTCATTGATCACGCCCCTGTAAGGCTCCATTCAGACGTCCGTATGCGTTTTGCGGATCCGATCCATCTATCAGTGGATCCGTAAAAATTATGCGGACGTCTGAATGGAGCTTTACAGGGGGTAATCAATGACAGGGGGGTAATCAATGACAGGGGGGTGATCAGGGAGTCTATATGGGGTGATCAGGGGCTAATAAGGGGTTAATAAGTGACGGGGGGGGGTGTAGTGTAGTGTAGTGGTGCTTGGTGCTACTTTACTGAGCTACCTGTGTCCTCTGGTGGTCGATCCAAACAAAGGGGACCACCAGAGGACCAGGTAGCAGGTATATTAGACGCTGTTATCAAAACAGCGTCTAATATACCTGTTAGGGGTTAAAAAAAACACATCTCCAGCCTGCCAGCGAACGATCGCCGCTGGCAGGCTGGAGATCAACTCTCTTACCTTCCGTTCCTGTGAGCGCGCGCGCCTGTGTGCGCGCGTTCACAGGAAATCTCGGCTCACGCGAGATGACGCCTATTGGCGTTAGCGTAGCCTGGGGGAGCCGCCGCAATGACACCTTTCGGCGTTAGCCTGGCGGCAAGCGGTTAATATGATGCACATGGAGGTTCAAAATTAATAACACCATGGGTCTCACAATAATAGTAACCCAATCATGTATCTCCCCCAATAATGGGCAACAAGGGGTTAATGTAAGGTACACAATGGGGTTGTATACTATTAACCCCTTAGTAAAAAGCCTGTTTTGGGCCTTACTGACCAAGCGTTTTTCTTCCTTTTTTCATCGTCACGTTCCAAGAGCTATAACTTTTTTTATTTTACTGTCTATATAGTTTATGAGGGCTTGTTTTTTGTGGGACAAGTTGTAGTTTTTAATGGCGCAATTTTGGGGTACACAAAACTTTCTGATTAACTTTTATTAACTCTTTCTGGGAGGGAGATGGGAAAAACAGCAATACTGCAACTGTTTTTTTACGTTTAAAATTTTACGGCGTTCATTTTTCGGAATAAATAACATAATATCTTTATTCTATGGGTCAGTACGATTACAGTGATACCAAATACATATAGTTTTTTTTTACATTTTACTACTTTTTTGCAATAAAACCCCTTTTTTTTTAAGAAATTTTTTTTTTTGCATTGCCGCTTCCCAAGGCTCATAACTTTTTTTATTTTTATTATTATGGAGTTGTGTGAGGGCTTGATTTTCGCGGGACGACTTGTATTTTTCATTGGTATCATTTTGGAGTAAATGGCGCTTTTTGATCGCTTGTTTTTTTTACAAATTTTTTTATGGGAATTTTGTATTGAATATTTTTTTTTACCACTTAAAAAAAATTACGCTTTTTTTCCATTGAAAATAAGCTTTTCAATGAAAAAAAATAGTAAAAAAAATATCTTCCCCATATGTTTGGTATTGCCGCGTCCGTAACTACCTGGACTACATAAATATTATGTAAATTATCCCCTGCGGTGAACGTCGTAAAAAAAAAAAAAAAATGACAGAATTGCTAATTTTTCCACTTTACATGCGGTGGGCGGCATTGTCCGCGGCATGTAAAACAGCCCGGATTGGCCGGTCGTGGCTGTTAGAGCAGGGTCGCGGCTCTCATGTGAGAGCCGAGTCCCCGCTCCCCGGGGGACCCGTGCAGCGCTTAGACTGGGCCGCCGTAAAAAAGCGACAGCCCAGCCTAAGGCCCCTTAGTGACCGCCGTAAAAACACATATGGGTGGTCACTAAGGGGTTAATGTGTAACTGTCATATTTTTTTGGGGCTAATGTATAGGGAACTTATACTCGACAACTTGCCCAGAAAAGCCCCTTAGCAGTGCTCTCTTAAATGAGCGTTGCTAAGGCATATCCATCTTCCTAGTACAGTACAGTGCACTACTGACTGCGAAGACTGGCTGGGCTGAGAGCTGCTGGGCTGCTGCCCTCACATAACAACAACAATAACATTTGTAAAGCGCTTTTCTCCCGTAGGACAATAGATTCATATCTGTACCCTAAATACTGTATATATTTATCTTAATTGCTATTTCTCACTAATAGTAAGTAATCCCATCATGTACCTCCTCACATAATGGGCAACATGGGGTTAATGTGAGGTACTTGATGGAGTTATATACTATTAAGGTGAGGCACATGGAAATCTAAATTGATAAAACCATATGATTCAAGTTAATAGTAACCCCATCAACTACCTCCTCACATAATGGACAAAGTACATGATGGGGTAACTTGCTATTAATGTGAGGCACGTAGAGGTCCAAATGTATAAAACCATGTGCTTCACATTAACAGTAAGTAACCCCATCATGTACCTCACATTAACCCCATGTTGTCCACTATGTGAGGAGTGCAATTGTTACAAAAAAAACACACATTAACCTCCTTTATTATATCCACACAATAGCCCATCTCTAAAGAAAAAAATATATAGTACGGCCGATTGTACTCCTGTGTAATCCACTCATAGGAGATCTGAATAGAACTAAAGATGGCGTCAGTCATGTGACCCTCAAGCTTGTCATGTGACCTCAGGCATTCAGTTGCATTTGATTCATTTCATTGGGAGATGTGTCTGACTATATATTTTGAGACGAGGTAAAAAAAGGACATGTCCATGTGCGACCAAAAACCAGGCAATAAAAGTCACGGTGTAGCTTTAACGAACATAAACCATTGCCTCTTCTTTACACACTTTTTTGTGTCTGTTGGTCTTGAATTCTGCAGAAACTCCTTAGGAAGGACAGTTAAGAGCTTAAAGAAGGAGAAAAAAACACATGGTCAATTACAATTCCTTATAATCACACTGTATTTACAGCCAGGGGATGAAAGCCTGATCAGAGCTGAGCATTTCCTACAAACTGCAACCAGTCTATGCAATCCTCCTCTGTTCTCAATTAAGGCTGAGTTCACACGGGCGAGATTTCTGCGCGGGTGCAATGCGTGAGGTGAACGCATTGCACCCGCACTGAATCCTGACCCATTCACTTCTATGGGGCTGTTCACATGAGCGGTGATTTTCACGCATCACTTATGCGTTGCGTGAAAATCGCAGCATGCGCTATATAGTGCATTTATCACGCAACGCAGGCCCCATAGAAGTGAATGGGGCTGAGTGAAAATCGCAAGCATCCGCAAGCAATTGCGGATGCGGTGCGATTTTCACGCATGGTTGCTAAGATGACAGTCTATTCACTGTATTTATTTCCCCTTATAACATGGTTATAAGGGAAAATAATAGCATTCTGAATACAGAATGCTTAGTACAAGGTCAATTGAGGGTTAAAAAATAAATAAAAATTAACTCACCTCCTCCTGTTGATCGCGTAGTTGCCGATCTCTTCTTACTTCTTTAATCATGAGCTGGACCATGTGATTGGACCATGTGATCTGACGTCACCACAGGTCCTTTAGCCGGCAGCTCATGATTAAAGAAGTAAGAAGAGATCGGCAGCTACGCGATCAAGAGGAGGAGGTGAGTCAATTTTTATTTATTTTTTAACCCTCAATTGACCTTGTACTAAGCATTCTGTATTCAGAATGCTATTATTTTCCATTATAACCGTGTTATAAGGGAAAATAATACAATCTACACAACCTTGAACCCAAACCTGAACTTCAGTGAAGAAGTTCGGGTCTGGGTACCAAATTCAGTTTTTTATCACGCGCGTGCAAAACGCATTGCACCCGCGCGATAAAAACTGAACGCAATCGCAGTCAAAACTGACTGCAATTGCGTACCTACTCGTGCGGGTTTGCCGCAATGCACCCAGGACGCATCCTGAACAAATCCGTCACGCCCGTGTGAACTCAGCCTAACTCACCACAAGCAGAGATCTTGAAATGGCACAGAATTAAAGCATAAGGTTGCAGAAGCTTTATTCACGTAAAACTTTCATCCAGGAAAACATTGTAATACGAGAATGGCGAGTAAGATGGGTGAGGAACTTGCGTTGACCACCTATGGCCCTATACATACACTGCACTGCTGTAAAATACATAGAGCCGCTGATGTATAAAGGGGAGCAGAGCGTGCATGGATTGTACAACGCTGTTTAGTAATATCATCTCCATTCCCCAAATCTCCAACCCATTTGTTGATGTGTGCCTGTCATTAGCACTTTAAAAGAAGTTTTTCTACTATGCACCTTTATGGGAAATCCAGATCTGCCATAAATAATAAGTAGGGTCCTTTTAAAGACGGCTGAGCAAACACTGGTCCAACATTGGAGGTCTCACACACTCTATTTGCTCTGGGTATTTCTGTACCTTCCATACACTATGGTGTAGAGCAGGCATGCTCAACCTGCGGCCCTCCAGCTGTTGTAAAACTACAACTCCCACAATGCCCTGCTGTAGGCTGATAGCTGTAGGCTGTTCAGGCAGGCTGGGAGTTGTAGTTTTGCAACAGCTGGAGGGCCGCAGGTTGAGCATGCCTGGTGTAGAGTAATAGCACATGAGTGGTCACTTTTCTTTTGTAAAAAGAGGGGCAAAGAACAATGAATGTAAAGTACTGTCAGGGTCTACATCTAAAGACTCTAAAATGTACTATATTAGGGCTTACATACTGTTGGACCAGAACGTTTTTTATTTTTATAATGGACAAGATACAGAGGTGTAGTCATGGGCCTCATCAAATGGGCAACCCTCCGCCAAACCATATAGCTGAAAATCAGGTTGAATTGCCACTGAGGTGACATAACTTGACCAAGTGATTATCATACATTCAAAATAAATAAACACATAGGGGCTGATTTATCATAAATATATGCTAGTTTTCTGCACCAAAAAGTTGCAAACTGCACATTTGCGACTTTTTCAACACCACTTGCACACGTCTTGTTTCTCTGCCACCTTCCCGAAAAGGGGTGTGGCGATGGCAGGAAGGCGGTGGGTCAGTGGCCCCACCACATTTATCATCTTTTACTGCGCCAGCCAGGGGGTGGTATAGATATCAGTATAGGCACACAGATTGCTGGATGCTGCACCAAATTTATGATGAGGCGTATGCCACCGATCTACAATAAGCTCCATCTTAGATTGTCCTTGGCTATATACTCAGAAGAAGTCTAAAACTGTCAGTAATATATCTTTATGTGACAATTTCTCAAAAAAATCAATAAGACAGTCATAGGTTATAATAGTGACAGTGTTATAGGTAATATATTCAAATACGTAACTTACCAACTCTTCTAATGTCAGAATACACATAACAGAGAATTTCCTCTTCTGTCTTAGTGCCATCTAAGAAAACTAAGAACGTTGGAATAAAAAGAATGTTAGAAGTTATTTATCATAGAAGCTGGGTGCTTTCTAATTCGGCAATCAAAGGGAATGTGTCCTCAGAAAATGACCTATTGTTTAAATCAAGTATATATGTTAGGCTAGTTTCACATCAGTGGAGTAATTCTGGTTTTGCTCTGGTATGGGAACATAAAACTGGAATTGCTGGACACCACCGGAGCCTGATAGATCCTATCGACTACAATGGGGTCTGTCAAATTTCCAGTACAGATTCCAGCATTGGTGTTTTGGTCTTTCATTTGCTTTAGGCCACCTGCACACGAACGCGTGCTTCCGGTTGCCGTATTGCGGACCGCATTTGCGGATCCGCAATACACAGGTGCCGTTCGGTGGGCATTCCGCATCACGGATGCGGACCCAATCACTTGAATGGGTCCGCAAATCCGGAGATGCGGAATGGTGCGGAACGGAAGCACGGAACGGAACCCTACGGAAGCAATACAAAGTGCTTCCGTGGGGTTTCGTCCTGTACTTCCGTTCCGCAAAAAGATAGAACATGTCCTATCTTTTTGAGGAACGGGCGGATCACGGACCCATTAAAGTGAATGGGTCTGCGATCTGCTGTGGCTCCCCCACAGACTGTGTTCACGCATGCACGACCTCGTGTGCAGAGGGCCTAATTCTGCTAAGGAGACTCCTGCTGGAAGTTCTGTTGCAGATGTGAACCTACCCTAAAACACTGTACTAATGTACTAAACATAGAACCCACAAAATGGCATGATCCAATGGTCCGTCCACACACTCTCCAGCACCCAAACGCATATTTTGCACGCTGCTTCATCAGGGGGTGCATAGCACATATATAAGGCTCTTTGGGTGCCTTCAAACGCGGCAGATTTTGTTGCAGAAATTTTCTGCAACTGAAAATCAGCTACATTAACCTGAATGGAGCTTTCAGAAATCCATGTTTGCTGCCAAAACAACCTCATTTACATGAATAAAACTTATTTTCACAGAGATGTCTGCAAATAAATCAGCTACATGTGAAGGCAGCCCTTTGCAGCTGTATTTTCAACTGTCTAACATGCAAAAATAAAAAACATTTTCATCAGGCCTCAGATCAGACCCCCAATCTTCATCAGACCTCAGATCAGACCCCCAATATTTATCAGACCTTCATCAGACCCCTAATGTTCATCAGACCTCAGATTAGACACCTAATCTTCATCAGACCTAAGATCAGACCCCCTGTCTTCATCAGATCTCTGATCAAACCCCCAATCTTCATCAGACCCCCAATCTTCATCAGACCTCCAATCTTATTCAGACCTGAGATCAGGCAAAAAATAAATAAAGCAACTTACGGTACTTCTCGCTCCTGCCAATTGGGCGATCCAACATGCTCTTCCTGCTGCACTGCACTATGACCCGACGTCACACAGCGTCAGGTCGTAGTGTGTGGTTATTCTATAATCTATCAGGACATAGCACAGCATGGCACGCAGAGAAGACCAGGGATCGGCGAGTAATACCACTCACTGCTCCCCAGTCCTACTGTACTAATAAGCGCTTCCATAATAGAAGTGCTCATTAGTATTTGTTTTATAAGATGCACTTTTGAAGTAAAACAATGTGTGTCTTATAGAGCAAAAAATACAGCAATTTAATTACCTAAACAACGCTGTTTATCCTTTTGGGCGCATGTTCCGGAATTAGACCTTAAAGGGTTTTTTTCTGTTTGTCTTGCGAAAAATTAATTTCAGGTGCCTATATTGCTTTGAAATCTGTACACCGCTGATGTCTACTGGTGTACAGATGCTACTGGGGCCACAGTGAGCGATATACAGGTAGTAGCACACATTGATACTCCTGCTTGTAATAGCTCCGCTCGCTAAAAGCTTTGCACAGCACATCACCAAAGGCTTTACTGGAGCGAGCGCATGCAGGAGCAGCAGCTACGCCACCGCTCGCTCCGCACTGCTAAGACCTAAAATTAATTTGATCACATTTAGAATAGCTTTTTAAGAAAGTTTCTAATGTGGTGAGAAAAGGGACAGGGCTCAGAAACTGCTGTAAATTATAGCTCAAGTCTATGCAGGCCACTGGCAGTAGCTGGCATAGATTTGAGTTTCTGTATCGATTTAGCAAATTGCGGATCTGCAAAACACGGATCCAGTCTTGTGCATCCCACATTTTCCCATTCCGCACATCCCGTTTTACTGTATGTTAAAAATGCCTATTCTTGTCCACAAAACAGACAAGAATAGGACACAATCTTTTTTGCAGAACGGCAGAATGGACATATGGATGCAGACAGGGTCCACATCCGATTCACAAAAAATGTGGATGGGATGCAGACCAAAAATACGGTCATATGCATGGGGCCTTATACTTATTTTTGCAAAAGATTTAAGAGTAATTGGATAGTCAGGTTAACTTCAGACACTTGAATTTTCAGGTTTTGAGATAAAGAATCAAAAATATTAACTAGTAACTGTATGTGACATAACATGGCTAAGGGAGCAGTAGAGAACTCAATTGTGCGGCAGAAATATTTTAGCTTTTAGGCTCAGTTCAGACCTGAGCGTTCTGAAAGGAGCGCTCTGTATGCGCGATTGTACGGGCGTTTACAAGCGCGCATACAGAGACAAGCGTACACACAGTGTTGCGCGTTCCCGAAAGTCTATGTACGGGAACGCGCGACAAGCGCCCAAAAAAACGCTCCTGTACTTGTTTGAGCGTCGGGCGTTTTACAGCGCGATCGTACGCGCTGTAAAACGCCCAGGTGAGAACCATTCCCATAGGGAAGCATTGGTTTCTCCTTGTTGAGCGTTTTACAGCGCGTAGGAACGCGCTGTAAAACGCTCAGGTCTGAACTGAGCCTTAGAGTTATGAAACTAAAGGTGCCTATACACATAAAAGTGCAACTGGCCAAATTCAGCGGGTCTGGGCGACTATCTTATGTGTACTGTGGGGACTCACTCTGGTAGTCAGGACAAGCGGACGCAATATAGAGGCAAAGACCAGTTTATAACTTAAAAACTTCAGTCATTATTCACACTTGTTGCAAGTACACAGTACGACAGTTCATTTGCAGTATTAATGTTAGTTCACACCCAGATAGCTCAAAAACAAAACGATCACCTTTTGTTCTGGGTGTTAATCCACACCCGACCGGCATAGCTCAGAACAGAGCAGTCCTCCCGGATTCTGGCCTCCAGCCTGGCACAAGAGATTGCCAGAGCTCCAATGTCAGAGAGAGATAATTCCCCACACCTGTGGGAGTAGTCACCCACCCAGCACTTTGACTACTCCCAGTAAGAGCCGTCCCGGATCAGCTATTTACAGCCATACTAAATAGCAAGGTGTCAAACAGCAACTGCTGCTGACACATGAAAAGTGGCTCTTACTCCACCGGGGCCAGGAACCTTGGTGACACATACAGTGGAGGAAATAATTATTTGACCCCTCACTGATTTTGTAAGTTTGTCCAATGACAAAGAAATGAAAAGTCTCAGAACAGTATCATTTCAATGGTAGGTTTATTGTAACAGTGGCAGATAGCACATCAAAAGGAAAATCGAAAAAATAACTTTAAATAAAAGATAGCAACTGATTTGCATTTCATTGAGTGAAATAAGTATTTGAACCCCTACCAACCATTAAGAGTTCTGGCTCCCACAGAGTGGTTAGACACTTCTACTCAATTAGTCACCCTCATTAAGGACACCTGTCTTAACTAGTCACCCGTATAAAAGACACCTGTCCACAGAATCAATCAATCAAGCAGACTCCAAACTCTCCAACATGGGAAAGACCAAAGAGCTGTCCAAGGATGTCAGAGACAAAATTGTAGACCTGCACAAGGCTGGAATGGGCTACAAAACCATTAGCAAGAAGCTGGGAGAGAAGGTGACAACTGTTGGTGCGATTGTTCGAAAATGGAAGGAGCACAAAATGACCATCAATCGACCTCGCTCTGGGGCTCCACGCAAGATCTCACCTCGTGGGGTGTCAATGGTTCTGAGAAAGGTGAAAAAGCATCCTAGAACTACACGGGAGGAGTTAGTTAATGACCTCAAATTAGCAGGGACCACAGTCACCAAGAAAACCATTGGAAACACATTACACCGCAATGGATTAAAATCCTGCAGGGTTCGCAAGGTCCCCCTGCTCAGGAAGGCACATGTGCAGGCCCGTCTGAAGTTTGCCAATGAACACCTGAATGATTCAGAGAGTGACTGGGAGAAGGTGCTGTGGTCTGATGAGACCAAAATAGAGCTCTTTGGCATTAACTCAACTCGCTGTGTTTGGAGGAAGAAAAATGCTGCCTATGACCCCCAAAACACCGTCCCCACCGTCAAGCATGGGGGTGGAAACATTTTGCTTTGGGGGTGTTTTTCTGCTAAGGGCACAGGACAACTTATTCGCATAAACGGGAAAATGGACGGAGCCATGTATCGTGAAATCCTGAGCGACAACCTCCTTCCCTCTGCCAGGAAACTGAAAATGGGTCGTGGATGGGTGTTCCAGCACGACAATGACCCAAAAAATACAGCAAAGGCAACAAAGGAGTGGCTCAAGAAGAAGCACATTAAGGTCATGGAGTGGCCTAGTCAGTCTCCGGACCTTAATCCAATCGAAAACCTATGGAGGGAGCTCAAGCTCAGAGTTGCACAGAGACAGCCTCGAAACCTTAGGGATTTAGAGATGATCTGCAAAGAGGAGTGGACCAACATTCCTCCTAAAATGTGCGCAAACTTGGTCATCAATTACAAGAAACGTTTGACCTCTGTGCTTGCAAACAAGGGTTTTTCCACCAAGTATTAAGTCTTTTTTTGTTAGAGGGTTCAAATACTTATTTCACTCAATGAAATGCAAATCAGTTGCTATCTTTTATTTCAAGTTATTTTTTCGATTTTCCTTTTGATGTGCTATCTGCCACTGTTACAATAAACCTACCATTGAAATGATACTGTTCTGAGACTTTTCATTTCTTTGTCATTGGACAAACTTACAAAATCAGTGAGGGGTCAAATAATTATTTCCGCCACTGTACCTATCATACACAATGATTCCTTGTACTTTCTTACAGTACATATGATGTAGGGGAAACAAGGACTGGGCAGGTTGAATTTCAATGGACGATCCTCACAGGGATGATAAGTTGCTGCCCGTCAAGAATACTCGTAAGCTCAGCTGAGTATATGTGTAGGAGGAGTTTGGAAGAGTAGCAGTTGCCGGTGTATGGCAGTGAACTACATCAAGCATTCTTTATCTACATACTGCAGGCAGTGTAAAGAAACTTATGAAAACTGTTTAAAAGTAAAACTGATTTTGTTACCCACAGCAACCAATCACAGGAAAACTTTAATTTTTCAAAAGCAGAATACAAAATAAAAGCTGTGCTGTGATTGGTTACTAAGGGAAACAAAGAGTAGAGAGTTTCATAAATCTCGCCCTGTTGTGTCTGGTACACTCCAGTTGACAAATTCCGATAATTGTGCCCTGTGCCAGTGAATATACCATGTGTCTGCACAGACAACAGCTTAGGGAGATAAATCAATTGAAACTATTCTCTGCCTCTGTAGTACAATAGCACATAGGGGGAAATCTACCAAAACTGGTGTAAAGGAAAACTGACTGTTGTCCATAGCAACCAGATTCTGAAAAACGAAAGGTGGAATTTGATTGGTTGTTATGGACAATTAACCTAGTTTTGATAAATCTGGGCCCTAATACTCACCAAAGTGTAATAAACTTATATTGCAATTACATTTATACTATACTAGCAGAAGGATCCGGCTTTGCAGGGTATATTTTATCTATTTCATTTAATGTTTGCGTGTGTTGTTAAGATATCGACAGTATCCCCTATAACAGTGACATCTACAGTACCCCGCCCCTTTAACAGTGACCTCCACAGCAGCCGCCCCTTTAGCAGTGACCTCCACAGTGGCCGCCCCTTTTATAGTGACCTCCACAGTACCCCATCTCCTTAAAAGGGATTTCCACAACACCCCGTCCCCTTAACAGTAGCCTCTACAGCAATCTGCCTCTTAACACTGACCGCCATGTCGGACTGTCCCCTTAACTGTGACCTCCACAGCAGCCTGCCCTAGGGTGCCAGAGGTCCGGTTTTAGGCCGGACAGTCCGGATTTCAGATTCCCTGTCCTCCGTCCAGCGCAGGGCCTGGACAGACCCAGGGATGTTCTTTTGAACAGCTCACTCTGAGACAGCAGCACTGTGCTGTCTGAGCGTGAGCTGCAGGGAGAAAGTCGACCTCCCTCCCACCACTGCAGCAGAAGTTGATTTTTACCTTCATTTTTTCAATCCCCATCGGCTGCGGAGTGGGAGAGGGCGTGGCTTAGCGGGACCTGGGGTTGGGGGTTTTGAGTCCATCTTTTGAGGGTGGTCTAAATGGCCACCCTACCTGCCTTCTGAAGTGTGACCTCCACAGCACACCGCTCTCTTAACAGTGTCATCCACAGCACCCTGCCCCTTTAAGGCTATGTCACACTAGCATTTTTGCTGGATCTGGCAGGGTTCAGCAAAAACGCTTCAGTTACTGATAATACAACCATTTGCATCCGTTATGAACGGATCCGGTTGTATTATCTTTAACATTGCCAAGACGGATCCGTCATGAACTCCATTGAAAGTCAATGAAGGATGGATCTATTTTGTATTGTGCAGAGAAAACGGATCTGTCCCCATTGACTTGCATTCAGGGTCATGCCGGATCCGCTTTGCTCTGCATCCCAGGACGGAAAGCAAACTACAACATGTTTCGGTTTGCTCTCCGGTCTGGGAACGCAATTAAACGGAACGGAATGCATTTTGGAGCATTCCGTTCTGTTCAGTTCAGTTTTGTCCCCATTGACAATGAATGGGGACAAAACTGAAGTGTTTTTTTTCCGGTATTAAGCCCCTATGCCGGAACTCAATACTGGAAAACTTAAACGCTAGTGTGAAAGTAACCTAAAGCTGACCTATAGCAGTGAAGATAAATGGCTGGGTTGTTATGGAAACCTGGTGTAAAACTGTGTATGTGGCGACTGGAGGACCTGCGAGCTTCTATTGGCTGATAAGGGTCATGTGACCAGGCTTCTATTGGCTAATGTATTTTTTGGGAATATCTCAGGAACGGTACGTGCCCGAGACCTGGTCTAAAACCTTCCAGGACACCTGATGTACCTGTGTGCCAAATTTCGTGATTGTAAATACGACGGTGCGGATTCCTTTAGCGGACAAACATACATACATACATACACTCAGCTTTATATATTAGATTCCAAATGAATATACATGCAGTATGTTATAATTCATAAAACTAGTACCTATTTCTCTTTGGAGCGTGTCCATTTCTTCTCTGTGCTTTAAATACATGGGCCATACATGTCCATCAAAATATCCTGGAGGATCTGGTGGGTCATAAACCCGTGTGCTGGATAAAGGACAGATTTATTACTTTTCAGTAAGGGTTTAGCTTATATTGTACATTTTTCTTATTTTACTAATGCTGAGCTAGTCAAGACCGAACCATACATCAATCTCCAATGTCCTGCAATACAAATACTGCTTAAAGTATCGCTTAAAAGAAAAACAAAACAAAAAATATATATTTTCCTCTGGAAACAGCACCACCAGTCCATGGGTTGCATCTGGTACTGCAGCTCAGATCTGTTAAAATTATTGAGCTACCATACCACTCACAACCTGTTGGACAGGTATGGTGCTGTTTATGGTAGCCATGTTTTTTCTGGGCATTTCCTTTAACCATGTTTAATCACCTTTAACCACTAATACGCCTTTTAATGGCACTGACTAAGGTGCTTTAGGCTGGGCCGCCGTGAAAACTTTTCACGGCGGCCCAGTCTATGCGCTGTACGGGTCCCATGTGCAGCAGAGAGTGGCGGCTTGGCTCTCATATGAGAGCTGCACTTCTGGCTCTAACAGCCTGGGCCATGGCAGTATAGCACTGACATTAAAATGTAATGCACTATAGAGATGCACAATCAAAAGATTGTGGGACGATTAAGTAAAAAAAAAAAAATATTAAATGAAAAGAATTACAATTATAAATACGATTTTCAAGAAAAAAAATTGCAAAAATAAAAATCTCCCCCACATGTATGGTATCACCGCTTCTGTAGCGACCCACACTACACAAATATCATGTAAATTATCCCCTATGATTAACGCTATAAAAAATTTAAAAAATGCCAGAATTGCCAATTTATACTTAGTCGCACCGAAAAAACTTGATAACAAGCGATCAAAAATTGTCATTTATCCCAAAATGATACCAATAAAACCTACAAGTCGTCCTGCAAAAATCAAGCCCTCACTCTATAGAAAGAAAAAAAAAAAAAAAAAAGTTACGGGTCTTCGGATACGGCAATACAAAAAGATTTTCTTCTTTTTTAAAAAAAAGGGGTTTTATTGCACAAAAGTAGTAAAACGTAAAAACTATGTGTTTGGTATAGCTGTAATTGTACTGACCCAGAGAATAAACATATTATGTTATTTATGCCATAAAATTAACACTGAAACATTTCTAACAAGTTAATAAAAGTTAATCAGAAAGTTATGTGTACCCCAAAATGGCGCCATTAAAAACTACAACTTGTCCCGCAAAAAAACAAGCCCTCCTACAGCTACATAGACGGAAAAAGAAAAAAAAGTTATGGCTCTTGGAAGGTGACGATAAAAAAAGGAAGAAAAACACTTGGTCGGTATGGCCCAAAACAGGCTGGTCACTAAGGGGTTAAGAAATAATTTGGCAAAACAAATCTCATAAAAATCCTTCTCTTCAGTCACTGATCCTGAGGACAACACAGCATTCCTGTTCACAGATTCTTACATACTGCCATCAGAAGTTTGAGAAAAATGGGGACAGTAAGCTGTGCTGATGTTAATGCCGGAGGAGGTTTGGACCTCTGCAGTTACTGAGTCAGGAGAGCGCTGGTGACTTTTATGCCCCTCAGTAAATGGCGACCCCGCTTTGTAGCTTCATGTGGTCTACCAGTTCATGTCTGAGTTGCTGTGGCTCCTAAACACTCACAGTTGATTGTGGAATATCTGGGAGGGAAGACATTTAATAAACTGACTTGTTACAATGAAGGCACCACACTGGAATTCAGTGAGCTTTTTAGAAAAACAAATTTGTTCAAAAATGTATTTAAAGGCAGACTGCATGGCCAGGTGCTGGATTTTATACACCTGTGGCAATGGGTGCATGAAACACCCGAATTCAATGATCAAGAGGTGTCTCCCAAGACAAATTTCAAAGAACCGTCAGATGGGTTTTATTTTCACCAGATGCAATAAAATGAGATGACTGCTCTCCTCCAGAGAAATACACATGCACTTTGAGAGAGTGGAATAAAGATTTTATGGAACATTTTTCTAGGTATCTTTGGTAAGCTGTTACTACAATAGCAGAATGAAGCAGTTGAAGGTTAGGCTGCATTCACACGTCCGTGCTGTGTTGCGGACCCGCAAATTGCGGATCCGCACCACACCCGCCCGGCACCCCTATAGAAATGCCTATTCTTGTCCGCAGCTGCGGACAAGAATAGGACATGCTCTATCTTTTTGCGGAGCTGCGGACCCAAAGATCGGGGCCGCGCTCCACAAATGCGGATGCGGACAGCACACTGTGTGCTGTCCGCATCCATTCCGTCCCCATAGAGAATGAATGGGTCCGCACCCGTTCCGGAAAATTGCGGAACGGATGCGGACCCATTTTGCGGACGTGTGAATGGAGCCTTAGTGTGTGCTCAGGTCAGAAGAGAAAACATTTTCTAATGTAGATCTGCTCTCCATGTCTCATCTGAAATCAGCTAATTCTACCAGAATATTTTTTGTGAGAAGGTCAGTATGATGATGGTGATTATTGTCTCCACATACCTTCTCCTCTTCTTACATTCCTCATATGGAACAGTTAGAAAATACCTTTGGTCAAACACATCGTCTAAATGCCTAAAACAATAAACCACAGATTAATTCTCTCAAAATAGCTAATCATGTAAAATCCTTATCACAAAAAAACGGCATATAGCGGCCCCTGTTACAGGCAAAATCTGCCCAGTTAGACCCAGCAGCAGCCTTCTAATATTGGCATCTTGGAAATTATGTGACCAGTTTCTTGCTGTGTATGAGAGAATAAAAAAGACTTCTGCCTCTCTCAGGTTCGGATAGTCCATGACAGCAGGGGACCGGACATCTGGCTGTCTGTTCACTCGTGCAACCAACTAAAGCCCATACCATAAAAAAACTATAGCACCGGCTTTAGAGACCTGGACCACATGCTGTAACTATACGCCAATTGGTCAATAGCCAATTAAGTGGAGTATGTCATTTGTTTCATTACATAGTAACCAACCTTTTAACAAATTTTACATAAATCAATAGAACAGACAAATGTAAGAAACTTTGTAATATATCTTATCAGAAAAAAGGCTTCTTTTTACACTTAGACTCTTTTTGACCTCCCCCTAAACTGTTCAAACTCACTGCTAAATCTGTCCATTCACTGAATGAAAAAATTCCATACTGTCCATAAAGGTCTATAGAGAAGGGAGTGGGAGGAGTGGCTGAAGTGAGACACTTACATACATTCTACCCATAGATGTCTATGTAGAGAGGAGGAGGAAGAAGAGCTGAGTAAGAGAAACAGAGAGAAACAAACAGAGAGGCTTCTGCAGCTAATAGTGAGTTTTCAGTCTTACTCCAAAGTGTTTTATTCACATCAATACTTGTTGTTGATGCTGCTTCTATGTGAGGAAGAGATTTAGGGTACTTTCACACTAGCATTTTTCTTTTCCGGCATAGAGTTCCGTCACAGGGGCTCTATACCGGAAAAGAACTGATCAGTTTTATCCCCATGCATTCTGAATGGAGAGTGATCTGTTCAGGATGCATCAGGAAGTCTTCAGTTCAGTCATTTTGACTGATCAGGCAAAAGAGAAAACCGTAGCATGCTACGGTTTTATCTCCGGCGAAAAAAACGGAAGACTTGCCTGAATGCCGGATCCGGCATTTTTTCCCATAGGAATGTATTAGTGCCGGATCCGGCATTCAGAATACCGGAATGCCGGATCCGTCCTTCCGGTCTGCGCATGCGCAGACTGCAAAAAATAAATGCCGGATCTGTTTTGACGGATGACACCGGAAAGACGGATCTGGCATTTCAATGCATTTTATCGACTGATCAGGCATTTTTAATACTGATAAGGATCCTGATCAGTCTTACTAATGCCATCAGTTGGCATACGTTTTGCCTGAACCGGCAGGCAGTTCCGGCGACGGAACTGCTTGCCGGATCTCTCTGCCGCAAGTGTGAAAGTACAGGATCTCATGCTTTAGAAGGCTCTAGACTACCACAACTAATTAATGGCTCTGCTGAACTCAGCAGGGGAAGACATTCTGGCCCCGGGAATGCAGCGCTCCCAGGGGAAAGCCTCTCAGATGCTGTGATCATGGCATCTGAGAGGTTTAATGTCTGTGATTGGTGTTATTGCGAAGGTTGGGCAGGGGTTAAAAATATGTGCGTAATAATAAAAAAAATATTTAAATGTGTAATTTTCTCAATATACATTTTATTAAAAAATTCAATACAAATAATGAGAACATGTCACCAGAAAATGTAATCTGCCAGCACCATGTTATAGAGCAGGAGATGCTGAGCAGATTGATATATAGTTTTGTGGGAACAGATTCAGTAAAACTTGTAACATTAAAATCTCTTCTCTTTGTTGGGTCAAGATGGCCTATCCGGCTTTTATCAGGGATTGATAACATTCTCTGTGTAAGTGTGTATACAGAGATAGCTGTTAGTCACTGATAGTTGTACACGGGGGATGTGTTATCGGTGATTGATAGCATTCTCTGTGTAAGTGTGTATACACAGATAGCTGTCACTGATAGCTGCACACAGGGGAGGTATCAGTTATCGATAGCATTCTCTATGTGTGTATACAGAGTTATGTCATTCACTGATAGTTGTACATGTGGGAGGTGTTATTAGTGATTGATAGCATTCTCTGTGTAAGTGTGTATACATATAGCTGTCAGTCACTGATAGTTGTACATGGGGGAGGTGTTATCAGTGACTGATAGCATTCTCTGTGTAAGTGTTAGAAGATCTAAGAGACTGGCTGCACGTTTGGTTATCTGACAAGCCTATCTGTTTTCACTTGTTGCAGTGTTGTTGTTGGTAATGACCACACCTCTTGTCTCAGGTGTAACTTCTGGTCATTACTGCTCCCCTATTTAGTCTGAACTCACACTTCTTACCATGCGGTTGATATTATCTGCCTGGAGTTGGAAGAGCTGGTGTGAGTTCTTCATCTGTGTTCCTGCTCCTCCATTTTCTATTGAAGAAAAGTGTACTTCTCTTTGTATTTTGTTGTTCCCATTTGCTCGTTGTTTACTAGGCCTCAGGGAGACGCTGGTTCATTCATTTGGGAAGGAACTAGTGGTCTTAGACCTAGTCTCTACTCCTAGGGCTTTCCAGGGTTTCTAGGGCCTAGGTTTACGGTGTATGAATATTGCCACCTTTAGGGTCTATTCATACTGACAGGAGTCAGGGCTAGGTTTAGGGTTTCCTAGGTGGTGACCTCTTCCCTTTTTCTAGCCGTGAGGCCTAGTTTCTGGTCATTTTCCTTCTGTTGTCATTCTGGTGTTCCTCCCCTCCCCCCGCTTTGTGACAAGACCGCTGTCAGTCACTGATAGCTGTACACGGGGGAGGTGTTATCAGTGATTGATATCACTCTCTGTGTAAGTGTGTATACATAGATAGTTGTTAGTCACTGATAGTTGTACACGGGGAGGTGTTATCAGTGATTGATAGCATTCTCTGTGTAAAACCTCATTCACACTTCAGTGTTCGGTCAGTGATTTCCATCAGTGATTTTGAGCCAAAACCAGGTGCGGCTCTAAACACAGAACAGGTGCAGATCTTTTCCTTATACCTTATATCTGACTTATGGCTCACAATCACTGATGGGAAAACACTGACGTGTGAATTAGGCTTAAGTGTGTATATATAGCTAGATGTCAGTCACTGATAGTTGTACACAAGGCAGGTGTTATCAGTGTTTGATAGCATTCTCTGTGTGTATGCAGAGATAACTGTCAGTCAATGACAAGACCTCCCCCCATGTTCAAAAGAGTTCAGAAAAAGCAGAGATATAAATGTATAATTGACAAGTTTAAGGCTGGGTTAACACCTGAGCGTATTCGATAAGCGCTGTCTACAGGCGTTTTTATCGGGCGTTTTTGAGGCGTTTTTTGGGGCGTTTTTGTATTTTGGAAACGCGCGTCGTACGCGCGTTCTTGCTATTGACCACAGAGGCGTACAATGAAAAACAGAGGTGTTACGCGCGACAATACGCCCCAAAGAAGCTCCTGTACTTCTTGGGGCGTAGGGCATTTTACAGCGCGTTCGTACGCGCTGTAAAACGCTCAGGTGAGAACCATGCCCTTAGGGAAACATTGGTTTTTGCCTGTTGAGCTTTTTACAGCGCGTAGGAACACGCTGTAAAATGCTCAGGTGTGAACCCAGCCTTACTGAATCTTTTCCCATAAAACTATATCTCAATCTGCTTAGCTCCTTCTGTCCTTCTACTGCATGCAGATTGCACTACATTTCATGGTGACAGGTACCATCTAAAACACAGGGCAGTTATATAGAATTACTAGCCAGTAAAACTTACATACTTGTAGTGGTACAGGAGAAAACCTTCAATTATCAAAAAGTGTACAGAGGTTTCACAGGTTTCTTGTGGTGTTTTTGGTTTTTCAGTTCCTTTATGCTGTGTGATCCATGAATGTACATCTGACATCATCGCTTCCATTTCTAAGGCCTCAAGCACTACAAAATAAATTTTATTTTTTTTAAATGCGTTGTATACAATAGCATAGTATTACAATAGCAATAACACAAGTGCTTACCATCAAACTGTTTAAATCCTCTTTCATCTGTTGCAACTTCTGCCTCGGGCTAAATTCAAAGTTAGAAAAAGATACTAGGTAATCATTGGAAAATCACCAATGATAAGATAAGGTTTGAAGACTAGTAGAGATTTTGGATGTAAGCCGTTGTTAGCATTTACTAGTATATGTTATGTTGTATTAACAGTTGGTCCCCACACTTCTTTGTATAGGATCTTAATATAAGGAGGGGATATGCACACTGCTGTTTATACTGTCTTCCTGAGAGCAGTATCATAATTATAGTAGTTGTAGAGGTAGCAGTTGCAACCAGACTCCTACTCCATACCATCTTGATTTAAAGTGCGACATTGATGGCCTACCTCTGGGAGGTCTCACTCCTGGCACCCCTAGTGATCAGCTGACTGAAGAGGCCACAGCAATCCAATGAGTGCTGCATCGCCTTCATTGTTTACCAGGCACAGCGCTGTACTTTTGGTAGCAGACATGACTGGTATAATAACTTAAAGGGAACCTGTCACCAGTTTTATGGTGTCCTAACTAAGGGCAACATAAATAAGTGATTGATTCTCTTAGCACAATGCTGGGTCACTTTCTTTAATTGACCCAGTCAATCTGCCAACATTGTGTATTGAAAAGCTCCAGCTCATAATGATGAGTCCTGAATATTCATGAGCTCCTGACTCTCCCCGCCCACCTGCTGCTGAATGACAGTTTGTTTCCATATGAACCAGCAGCAGGTGGGCAGGGGAGTGGCTATATCTCTGAATTAAATATACGCTGGACTCAAAGACATCACGCTGGACTCAAATCAGCTCATTAGCGTGCGGCATCTTTGTGTGTATATTATGAGATAACCATCTGTCACACCAGTAAGTGAATACATCTAAGGTACTTTTTAGTAGTTAATGATTGTATATAATTAGTTAGATTATAATCAAATATCCACATGACAGGTTCCCTTTAAGGTCCTATTACACCTAAAGATAATTGTGCAGATCATAGCTAACAAGCATTTGGGCGAACACTCGTTAGCGACAATCTCGCAGTGTAATAGTGCCGCTGATTACCCAGTGAATGAGCAAATGCTCGTTCATGGGGTAATCAGAATCTTTTAGCAGGTTTAAAAATCCTCGTTTGCTGGCGGCAGATTGTGCTGTTATCACTGTCGGTGTGACTATCACATACGTGACACAGAGGGAGGGAACAAGGAAGGCCCTGCCCAAGTGAGAGGGAAGGTGGTGACCCCTGACTCACCTAGCGGCTGGCACCTGGCTGCCCTGACGTCCCTAGACGGGTTCCTCACCCGTACGCCGATCACGTGCCTAAAGCCCTGGCTTTCCCTAAGCTGAGCCCTAGATAGTGAACAGGGCGGTAGGAACACTAGTCCGCACCACTAGCTCTAAAGGAAAACACCAAGGGAAGGACAGACAATACAAACTCAACATATAATCCCAGGTGGGCGACAACAGGAGACAACAAGAAGCCCAACAGGGATCCGGAGGGTAGCACTCTGGAACGACAACCAGGATTCACAACTCCAGTGGGTCAGTATAGATGTCCAGGCAGGAAGCTCTATAACTGGCAACTAGAGAAGAGTGAGGGGAGAATATAAGGAGGTTGGGAGTGGCAGACAAGAAACAGCTGAGGAGGAGAAGCTACGGATCCCTGATTGAGACAAAAAGGATAGCAAGGCAAACACAGAAAACAATCACAAAGAAACAACGTGATCTTTAGATATAGAGCGCGCAGCCACCCGCTGCGACCTCCTGACCCCGGGTATAACGGAGTCAGACGTGGCTCTTGATACCCTCGTGACAGTACCCCCCCTTTCACGAGGGGCCTCCGGACACTCAGGACCAGGTCTCTCCGGATGAGAGGCATAGAAAGCCTGAATTAACCTGTTGGCGTTTACCTCTGACGCTGGAACCCACATTCTTTCCTCGGGACCGTAACCCCTCCAATGCACCAGATACTGAAGAGAGCGGCGGACCCGACGAGAATCAACAATTCTGGCTATTTGAAACTCCAGATTACCATCCACAATAACAGGAGGAGGTGGCAGCGGTGATGGTTCTAGAGGTGGAACATACTTCTTGAGTAACGATTTATGGAAGACGTTATGGATCTTAAAAGTCTGAGGTAGCTCCAGGCGAAAAGCCACAGGGTTAATGACGGCTACTATTTTATAAGGACCAATGAACCTAGGGCCCAGTTTCCAAGAGGGAACCTTCAACTTAATATTCCTAGTAGACAACCACACATAGTCATTCACCCCTAGGTCCGGACCTGGCGACCGTTTCTTATCGGCCATGCATTTATATTTACCACTCATCTTTTTCAAGTTAACTTGCACCTTCTGCCATACCGAAGAAAGAGATGAAGAAAACCTTTCCTCTTCGGGAACCCCAGAAGACCCCCCCTCTTTGAAAGTACAAAATTGGGGATGAAAACCGTATGCACCAAGGAATGGTGACTTGCCAGTGGACTCCTGATAATGATTATTTATGGCAAACTCAGCTAACGGTAAATATGATGACCACAACTCTTAGTTTTCAGACACAAAACACCTTAAATATGTTTCTAGGTTTTGGTTGGTACGCTCAGTCTGTCCATTCGACTGAGGATGGAAAGCTGAGGAAAAGGACAAGTGTACCCCCAAACGGGAACAAAAAGCTTTCCAAAACTTAGAAATAAACTTGGTTCCCCGATCCGAAACCACATCGGAAGGGACCCCGTGAAGCTTCACGATTTCACTGATAAACACCTGAGCAAGAGTTTTAGCATTAGGAAGTGCGGGTAGCGCAATAAAGTGTACCATTTTGCTAAACCTGTCTACTACTACCAAAATAACTGTTTTACCCGCAGACAACGGTAAGTCAGTGATGAAATCCATCGACAGATGTGTCCATGGCCTATTGGGGATAAAAAGAGGCAATAAAGACCCTGCTGGACGTGTATGAGAGACTTTCGCGCGTGCACAAGTAGAGCAAGTAGACACGAAATCCATTACATCCTGACGCAACCTTGGCCACCAAAAACGACGAGATAATAGCTCCAAGGTTGCTTTACTACCCGGGTGCCCAGCAAGTGCCGAATTATGATGTTCTTTTAATAATTCAAGACGCAGGTTTAACGGTACAAACAATTTCTCTGAGGGGCAAGAGGCCGGGGCGTCCCCCTGGGCCTCTAACACCTTTCCCTCTAGAACAGAGTGTACAGCAGAGACAACCACTCCTCTTTGTAAAATAGGTACCGGATCACTAGCATTACCCCCTCCAGGTAAACTACGAGATAACGCGTCTGCCTTGGTATTTTTTGCCCCAGGACGATAGGTGATTACAAAGTTAAATCTGGTAAAGAATAGCGACCACCTAGCTTGTCTAGGGGTGAGACGCTTAGCCGATTCTAGGTACAGAAGGTTTTTGTGATCCGTAATCACCGTGACGGGGTGGATTGCTCCCTCTAAGAAGTGACGCCACTCTTCAAGCGCCAGCTTAATCGCCAACAGTTCCCTATTTCCAACATCATAGTTCTTCTCTGCAGAAGATAATTTTTTGGAAAAGAAAGCGCAAGGGCGCCATTTGCCAGGAGACGGACCCTGAGACAATACAGCCCCCACTCCCACCTCTGACGCATCTACCTCAACAATAAAAGGCTGGGAGACATCAGGTTGAATTAGAACAGGTGCCGAGGTAAACCTCTCTTTTAGAGAGGAAAATGCATTTTTAGCGGCGTCAGACCATTTAGAAAAATCAGTCCCCTTCCTAGTCATGTCGGTAAGGGGTTTAACGATCACTGAATAATTTTTAATGAACTTTCTATAGAAATTTGCGAAACCCAAAAACCGTTGTAGGGCTTTAAGGTTCTCAGGAAGATCCCAATCTAAAATTGCCTGGACCTTCCCAGGATCCATACGGAAACCTGAAGCAGATAATAGATATCCCAGGAACTGTATTTCCTGAACGGCGAAAACACATTTTTCAATTTTCGCATATAATTTATTCGTCCGTAGGACCTGCAGTACTTGCCTGACATGCACCTCATGTGTTTTCAGATCAGCCGAATAAATTAAGATATCATCTAGGTATATGACTACAAACCTGCCGATGAGATGACTAAAAATATCATTAACGAAATGTTGGAAGACAGCGGGGGCATTGGTCAGACCGAAAGGCATAACTAGATTTTCATAATGCCCCTCAGGGGTGTTAAAAGCTGTCTTCCACTTATCCCCTTCCCTGATACGAATCAGATTGTAGGCCCCCCTAAGATCAAGTTTGGAGAACCACCTAGCACCCGCAATCTGATTAAAAAGGTCAGGAATGAGAGGAAGAGGGTATGGGTCTCGGATGGTTATCTGGTTTAGCTCACGGAAATCTAGGCAAGGACGCAGGCCCCCATCTTTCTTTTTAACAAAGAAAAACCCTGCAGCCACGGGTGAAGAAGAGGGTCTGATGTGTCCCTTAGCCAGACTCTCGGAGATATAATCTTTCATGGCTTGTCTCTCGGGACCCGAAAGATTATACAACCTGGACTTGGGTAATTTTGCACCGGGAATCAGGTTAACCGGGCAATCATAAGGACGATGAGGTGGTAGCTTCTGACAACCCCTTTCAGAAAAAACGTCCTCAAAGTCCGAAATAAATGTAGGTAGGGAAGCTATGGAGGCGATTAAGCAATTGTTATTTAAGCAATTCTCTCTGCAATGCTCACTCCACTCCAATATCTCCCTGGCCTGCCAATCCACCACTGGATTGTGCGCTACCAACCAGGGAAGACCCAATACCACAGGAGAGGGAAGGCCCTCCAGAACGTAACATGAAAGACACTCATTATGGTGGTCCCCTACCCGAAGGTGTAAATTATGAACAATGTGGGTGAGGTTTCTCTGAGACAGAGGAGCCGAATCTATAGCGAATACGGGAATAGGTCTCTGCAGCGTACAGAGAGACAAACCCATAGTGCGGGCAAAATGGGCATCTATCAAATTTACCCCTGCTCCACTGTCTAGAAAAAAAGAAATAGACTCCGTCTTAACACCAAAAACAATAACCGCTGGTAACACAAATTGAGATGTTCGTATGGAGGAAACGTATACCCCCCGGCTGACATCCTCCGCACAGCCTGGGGTTAGTAGTTTTCCGACGGTCTTTTGTTTTTGAGAAAGGAGGGACAGACATTAATGAAATGACCCTTCCCCCCACAGAAAAAACAAGCCCCCCCCCCTACGGCGAACCTCAGGAGGACGGACCTGACGAGAAGTTCCGCCTAGCTGCATAGGCTCATCTAAGTCAGTACAGACTAATTGTTGCTTGGGAGAGGCAACCAATTGCTCAGGAATTTTCGATCTCTCCCTAAGACGCCTATCTATTCTGATAGAGAGGGACATAACAGCATCAAGGGAAAGGGGGGTCTCATACAGCGCCAGTGCATCCTTAACCCTTTCAGATAACCCAGAGCAGAACTGACTCCTGAGAGCCGGGTCGTTCCACTGAGTATCCGTAGCCCACCTACGGAACTCTGAGCAATATTCCTCTGCTGACCGATCTCCCTGTAGGAGTCTCCGTAACTTCGACTCAGCCAGGGCGACTCGGTCAGGGTCATCATATATGAGACCCAAAGCCCCAAAAAATTCCTCCACTGACCGGAGAGCCTGGGAACCAGGGGGTAACGAGAACGCCCAGGATTGTGGGTCCCCCTGAAGCAGGGAAATGACAATCCCAACCCGCTGTTCTTCATTACCTGAGGAGTAAGGGCGCAACTTAAAGTATAATTTGCAGGCCTCACGGAACGTCGCAAATTTGTCCCTTCCCCCAGAAAATCTGTCAGGAAGAACAACCTTGGGTTCTGTAACAACCTGGTTACCCATAGCAACCGCTGGGGGTGCGGTCTGCTGCATTTGCTGCTGTTGTTGGAGGACAGACGCCTTCAATCCTGCCACCTCCAAAGACAGGCCTTGAAGCTGTTTTGCCAAGGCAGCAATAGGATCCATATTGGATTCTAAGTAGAGAAAAAAAAACAACAAAAAGAAAAAAATATATATTTTTTTTTTCTCAAAAAGTAATGGCCAGTTATAATATCACGGTCGGCGTGACTATCACATACGTGACACAGAGGGAGGGAACAAGGAAGGCCCTGCCCAAGTGAGAGGGAAGGTGGTGACCCCTGACTCACCTAGCGGCTGGCACCTGGCTGCCCTGACGTCCCTAGACGGGTTCCTCACCCGTACGACGATCACGTGCCTAAAGCCCTGGCTTTCCCTAAGCTGAGCCCTAGATAGTGAACAGGGCGGTGGGAACACTAGTCCGCACCACTAGCTCTAAAGGAAAACACCAAGGGAAGGACAGACAATACAAACTCAACATATAATCCCAGGTGGGCGACAACAGGAGACAACAAGAAGCCCAACAGGGATCCGGAGGGTAGCACTCTGGAACGACAACCAGGATTCACAACTCCAGTGGGTCAGTATAGATGTCCAGGCAGGAAGCTCTATAACTGGCAACTAGAGAAGAGTGAGGGGAGAATATAAGGAGGTTGGGAGTGGCAGACAAGAAACAGCTGAGGAGGAGAAGCTACGGATCCCTGAGAGAGACAAAAAGGATAGCAAGGCAAACACAGAAAACAATAACTAAGAAACACCATGATCTTTAGATATAGAGCGCGCAGCCACCCGCTGCGACCTCCTGACCCCGGGTATAACGAAGTCAGACGTGGCTCTTGATACCCTCGTGACAGCTGTCTAATTAGGATCTGCTGCCAGCAAACCACTAGACCGCATGGGGACGAGCGATGGTATTATCGATCACTCCTTCCCATACTGTGGAGGAGATCGCTACATGTAATGGCAGTGGTCTCCTCCGCTAGCGAGCAAAGAAGTAATCCTGGAGACCCATTTTTATGGAAGCCTTGTCAATAATCAAACTAAGAAATATGACTGATATTTTTTATTTATGGAGGTGGGGTTCTGGACATTGAAATTTCACCAATGAATACAATACTTGGGTATTTTCAAGCTTCCAAAATATGTTATCAGACACTCCATTGGCTTTGATGAAAATCTTGCATGCTCGCAGTAAGACTGTGAGGGATTGCACCTTCATTTTGTATCCTGGATTCCATTTTACTTTGCTGGTTTATTTGAGGTCAGAATGGAGAATTGTTGAGCCGTGTGTACTTGAGACAAACAAAGTTAATTACTTGTTAGTTTTCAGAACTATGTGTGCCTGATGTTCTGGGAGTACAACTGGTTCTAGATACTTCTCAAGGATGAACAACTCAAGGATAAGATAAGTTTTTTTGTAATTAAATGTGCTTGATTTGCAAACATCAAAAAAAAGTTTTTATTATTTTTATTAATCACGCAATGCTTACGTAAGTGACGATATCTGTGTTGGCTTGAGTTCTAGAAAATGGGTAAAAATATTTGTATCCTCCCAATAAAGTCAAGAGATCATTCTGATACAACCTTGAGCCTGTGTCATTTATTTCTTCCGAGTACTCATACCTTTACCTGATTTGGACCGCAGCAGGTCATAGAAGTAGGGGTTTTGCCCTAACATGACTCACATCAGGAGACCTGTTACCGTATTTTTCGCCCCATAAGACACACTTTTTCCCCACCAAAAGTGGGGGAAAAGTGCCCCTGCTTCTTATGGGGCGAATGCTGGCAATTTACATCGCAGACTGCGATGTATTAGTGAGGAGTGAGGAGGGTCCGTAGTAGGCGGGGAGAGCGGCGGGCAGTGCAGGCACTGTACTCTGGCCCGCCGCTCAGTATGTATTGTATATGGAATAGATATATCACCCGTAGGCGATATAGGACATGAGTGCTGGTACACAATCAAATTCAACTAGTCCCAAAGAGTTGGCACTAAGTTTGGTGCCAATGTGAATAACCGGGTGATTACGCTGCACAAATAGGTATTGTCGAAGTGTAAGTGTATACTGTAATGAGTCAGGATATGTGATCAGTGACTGAAAGTAAGCGGGCGGTGTATGATCACTGGGAATGGAGCGGTAAGTGAAAGGTAAATGCTGGTATGCCCACTATCCTTGGTACCTTGTTTGAAGTTCCTTATGTCGATGTTCTGCTGTGTTGATCCTTCTCGGTTCGTCTTGTTCTTTCTGTAGGGATGCTGGTATCCTTCAGAGTTGCGGCGTTCTTCTTGCTCTCCTGTCAGCAGCAGCGCGGCCCCGGCCGGAAGCACGCGCGTCGCGAGGGAGCTTGGTCCGTTACCCGGGAAACCACTAGCGGTGACGTCACCTGGTGCGAGTATGGTAGCCTCCGTAGGACAAAAGACTGTGACCTACGCGTTTCAGAGCCAGACGGGCTCCTTCGTCAGGGTTAGTCTGCTTATTGTGCGTTGGAGGGTTAAATAGCTCGTCTGGTTTCCCATGGCAACGGATAAACACTGTTCATGGAGTGAAGTAGGTGCCGATTTATTACTCTGTAGTGGACATGCTAGGTGCGATTGGTTTCCTCATGGATTATGTTAGTAGTCTATTGTGTGTTTATTTATATGATTATTAATACAATATTCGTGACTGAAAAATAGTGGGAAGCAGCGGCTGCAGTTTCTTTTAGTTTTTATGCAAAACTGTAGAGCACCAACGATATATTCTTTATTGTTTATATGTTTGTTGGTGGTTGTTCATTATTGAAAGGCAAACAGTTCTATTTCCTGGTTTAGTCCATTGGGGGCTAGACTGTTGCATCTAAAGATCCATTTGCTCTCGGTCCTGGACATAATTTTAATGTAGTCGCCCCCCCTCCTATCTTGCTTCACTCTTTCTATACCCCCAAAGCAAGATCCTGAGAATTTTCCCTGGTGAAATTCTGTGTAGTGGCGGGATAGCGGGTGATTCTCTGATTTTTTGTTGATGTTATTGATGTGTTCTCTTATTCTAACTTTTAATTCTCTTTTAGTTCGCCCCACATACATTTTACCACATGGGCACTTGATGTAATAAATGACTCCCTTGGTGTGGCAGGTAATGTAGTCCTTTATTATGAATTTGTCCTGTGGGGTATCTATTTGGAATGTTGGTTTCATCTGGTGTCTCAGGATTTTACAATTAATGCACAACCTGCAGGGGTAAAAGCCCTTCTTGGCACATATTTTCGGATTTACTGTGTCATTCTTGATGGATGGGGCCACCAAATTAGCCAAGTTTGGAGCTTTTTTAAAGATAAAAGTGGGGTTATTGGGGATCTTATTGCCAATGATTTTATCATATTTTAAAATCTCCCAATATTTATATATGATTCTTTTGAAGTTTTTGGCCCCTACACTGTATGTTGTGATGATGGGGATTTTAATATCATCATGGTTCTCAGGGTCGTTTTTTACTTCTTTCTCTTTTGTCCTAGATTTTTTGTCCTCTAACAGGGTGTGACGGTCCAGGTCTTCTACAGTTTTGATAATGGGGATTAGTTTTTCTAATTTATAACCTTTTTCTGTAAATTTGGTGTTTAGCATATTCGCCTCTTCTTGGTAATTGATATTGGTAGTGCAATTTCTGCGTGCTCGTATGTATTGGCTGTAGGGGATGTTATTAAGCCATATGGGTAAGTGACAGCTGTCCAGGGGAATGAAGCCATTAGTGTCTGTCGGTTTGTGGTATGTTTTCGTGTGCAGTTGGCCATTTTTGACGAATATATTCAGATCAAGAAAGTTTATCTGTACTTTGTCGTAGGATGAAGTGAACTGTAGATAAAAATCATTTTTATTTAGATTAGTTAAAAAGCTGTCAAGGGATATAGTGTCCCCCTGCCAGATAAGAACAATGTCGTCGATGAATCGCTTCCAGAGGACCAGACCCGCACCGAGTCTGCCATGGGGAAAGATGGTAAGCTCCTCCCATCTGCCCATGTAAAGATTTGCGAAACTCGGCGCGAATCTGGTCCCCATCGCGGTCCCCCACGTCTGGAGGTAAAAGTCAGGTCCATATTTAAAATAGTTATGGTCTAAAATGAACGTGATGCAGTCGCCTATAAAATTTATTTGGTCACCTGACATAGCACTGTCTTTGTTTAAAAAATGTTCCACGGCTTCACGGCCCTTTGTTTTTTCAATGACTGTATATAGGGCGGTGACATCAAGAGTACCTAAGATAAAATCTGCCTGCCACTGGATGCCCTCTAATATTTGTAAGGTGTGTTTGGTGTCTTTCAAGTAGGCAGGTAATTTGACCACTTGGTCCTGCAGCATGACATCGACGTATTTTGATAGATTGGAGGTGAGGCCTTCTATACCAGAGATTATGGGTCTACCAGGGGGATTAGTTTTATTTTTATGAATCTTGGGTAGGTAATAGAATATGGGTATTCTGGAAGTTTGGTTATTGGCAAAAAGGGTCTCGTCTTTGGAGAGTGCGCCCAAGTTTTTGCCTTTTAAGATTAGTTGATTAAGTTTGGAGGTGTATTGGTTTGTGGGGTTGCCTGATAATTTTTTATATGTTTTTGCATCTGAAAGGATTTTTAGGGATTCTTTGTGATAATCATCTATATCTAATATTACTAGTCCTCCTCCTTTGTCGGCTGGCCTGATAATGATCTGGTTATTGGTTTGTAGAGATCTAATGGCTCTGGTCTCACCCTTAGTGAGGTTCTGGGGTCCTTTTGTCCTTTTTTGGTTCATATGTAGGAGGTCTCTACCCAAGATTCATAAAAATAAAACTAATCCCCCTGGTAGACCCATAATCTCTGGTATAGAAGGCCTCACCTCCAATCTATCAAAATACGTCGATGTCATTGAGAACTTCAGGGAAAGTGGCTGACAACCCCTGTGACTGCTATGATGCTGTCTGCTGTGGTTGTCACCAAGGATATACCAGACTGGGAGCACTCGTACAGTCTGTGACTACTCAGTCGCCTTCATTATGCTAGCGTCGGATCTGCCTGCCAGATCCATCAAAACGTATACCAACTGATGGCATTTGTCAGACGGATCAGGATCCTGATCCGTCTTACAAATGCATTGAAATGCCGGATCCGCCTTTCCGGTGTCATCCGGAAAACCGACTCTGGCATTACTTTTTTTTCAAATTTTTTGCGGTCTGACCGCAATGCCGGATCCGTTTTGCCGGAACACTGGCACTTGGCTGAAGTTAAAGCTACTTCCTCCCAGGTGCATCTGCATGGCAAGGATTGCAGCAGGCCAGGTGGGTACGGTGCATGAAATGGAGGAGAAATTCAGTTAATTTTTCTCCATTTCATGTTAAAACAGACAAACAATTGGTTGGGCATATAAGTGATCCCCAACCAGTGTGCCTCCAGCTGTTGCAAAACTACAACTCCCAGCATGCCCGCACAGCCAAAGGCTGTCCGGGCATGCTGGGAGTTGTAGTTTTGTCACTTTTGCAACAGCTAGAGGCACGCTGGTTGGGAAACACTGGCCCATTCTCTCCTTTCATGTGCCCATTCCCCTCCTTATATGCCAGTGTTTCCCAACCAGTGTGCCTCCAGCTGTTGCAAAAGTGACAAAACTACACCTCCCAGCATGCCCAGACAGCGTTTGGCTGGGAGTTGTAGTTTTGCAACAGCTGGAGGCACATTGGTTGGGAAACACTGTTATATGCCCATTTATTAACCCTTGTACAAAAGGAAAAGTAAAGCAGTTGTCCATAGCAACCAAATTCCAGCTTTAATTTTTTTCATTGCTATCAGCAACTGCGCCGCTGTTTCTTTGTACAAGGTTTGTAAATTAAATTAGAATTTGCTGTAAAAACATTACCACACCATAATTGGTATCGGTAATTGGTATCGATGAGTACTTAAATAAAAGTATCGGTACTCGTACTCGGTCTTAAAAAAATGGTATTGGGACATCCCTAATATCTAAACTGCGCTCCCCCTGCTCCCCATCTGTACCATACTTACTGGTACAAGTCACACTCCGTCTCCTGTAGTAAGAGCTAGCAGGCAGGCCGGGCTGCAGGCGGCCATAACTCACTGAGGTCACGTGCCTGCTCCGCCTGCTTCATTCATAAAGTAGGCGGAGCAGGCACGTGACCTCAGTGAGTTACGGCCGCCTGCAGCCCGGCCTGCCTGCTAGCGCTTACCACAGGAGACGGAGTGTGACATGTACCAGTAAGTACGGTACAGATGGGGAGCAGGGGGAGCGCAGTTTAGATATTATGATTAACACTAGGTATAATACAGTACATACTGAGCGGCGGGCCAGAGTACAGTGCCTGCACTGCCCGCTGCTCTCCTCGCCTACTACAGCCCCTACTTAAGGATCTGTGGATGGCATTATGATGGTGGGGGGGATCTGTGGATGGCATTATGATGGTGGGGGGGATCTGTGGATGGCATTATGATGGGGGGGGTCTGTGGATGGCATTATGATGGGGAGGATCTGTGGATGGGACTGTTATGGGGGGATCTGTGGATGACACATATAGCAGTGTCATCCACAGATCCACTACCCCATAACAGTGCCATCCACAGATCCCCCCCACCATCATAATGCCATCCACAGATCCCCCCCACCATCATAATGCCATCCACAGATCCCCCCCACCATCATAATGCCATCCACAGATCCCCCCCACCATCATAATGCCATCCACAGATCCCCCCCACCATCATAATGCCATCCAGAGATCCCCCCCACCATCATAATGCCATCCACAGATCCCCCACATAACAGTGCCATCCACAGATCCCCCACCCCATAACAGTGCATCATCCACAGATCCCCCATAATAGTGTCATGCAATAGTGTCATGCACACCTTTTGGTTAAAAATATTTTTTTTCTTATTTTCCGCCTCAAAAACCTAGGTGCGTCTTATGGGCCGATGCGTCTTATAGGGCTAAAAATCCGGTAAGTCTTTTACGCCACATAAATGGCATTTGAAAGTCGGAAAAATATTCTGCATGCCATATTGTTTGTCATAATTTGTGAGTTTCGAGCTTCTTGACACTTTTCTAAAGTGACAGTAAACGGGACGGGGTTTAGTGCCGGAGGTGATTATTTTATTCTCTGTAAATGATTATTGGGGCAGCCATCTTGTAGCATTTAGAGCTATGCTTTACAGAAGCCACATGGACCACAAGCACAGTAGATATTCATTGATGTCTATGGGAAAGTTCTCTAAACATACTCTGTGACCTGTGCAGGTCAATTTGTAGGGAGAAGAAGTAGATAACGTAACATCACCTATTGTCAATGGTGTATCCTGTGTTATCTATACAAAGGTGTCATATGTCATCGTAATCCTGCCTGTGATAATAATGAGATGACTGCTAAAAAATTTAGCACATTTCGCTCTTTTATATATATATATAGTGACATTGAAAAAAACATGTTCAACTAAAAACTTGATTCACACAATAGGTCATAGGCATATCATCAGGATCCCACACCAATCCTGAAAATAAAGAAGTAAAGGTTTATTGGTGCCATGTTGGAAGTAGCAATGTGTAGAGGAAAAGCTGAAGGGGCTGCCGAGGGATGCAGTTTCTTTAGTCTAGCCATTTTTTATCAGAATACTCTTTAATATTAGGTTATAAAATACATCCTCAAGCATTTTGGTAAACCATACCTTGAAATAGATGTCCTGGCTGATTAGACTGCAGTTGGGAAGTATTTTCAGAAGATTGTTGGCAAGTGTCGTTTTCCCCCCATTTGTCACACTACAAAATGATATATGTAATATGTTAAAAACTTCCCAGAATCAAGTAGGCAACAAGTGACAAACAGATGCAGAGTATGAGGATTATCCAAGTATGTTAAGGCTCTCCTGGGAGCACCGATGTGCAGGAAAACCAATGACTGATTATAAGGTGATGGCATATCCTTTAAAATGGAATACCCTTTAATGGTGAATGTCAATGAAAACATAAAGATCAGAGCTACTTTGTTTTCTTCTTCGTTATGAAGGCACTATGGTATATTTTTCCCTATCTCAAACATTGGTGTGTATGTACATAGGTATTGGCTTTTTATATGTATCTGGTCTGGGTTTCCTACATATGTATTTTGTCTCCCTGCAATAGGGAGGAAATTATAGAGCTTTCAAGAAGGATCTAGTGGTTCAGTAAAGTAAGGTGAGCCAGCCTTCAAGATGTCAGGGTGAATATAGTCTAATATATTTTGGGAATTGAGTCAGCACAACCTGTATATAGGTGCAGATAAAACTGAGTCTGCTTATATAGAACCTACCAGTGGCCATTTGGCTCCAGGAGAAGTATATGGTGGGCTCAGCGTGCATGTTGGTACTTGCATCCCTGGATCCGATGAAAGCTGTAATGGCACCGGACGGGGTTAAAAGCAGAGTGTGCTTGGCGTGCATGCTGACCTGCATTCCCTGGATTTTGTGTGGCTGTCATGGCCCATGAACAGGTGGGAACTAGTGTTAGGGACCACTCCATAGAGGTGACCTTGACGCGGTGAGTGGCTTATTACGCTTTGGCCAAAATGTACACCAATGTCTCATCCAGCATGGAGGGCAGAATGCTGGATATAGAGTGCGATCACATTTGTATTCTCCGTTTGTATAGTCTAATATATAAGGGTGCTTATTCTGCTAAACAACGCTTACCCGCCAATTCCAACAATGAACGTTTTCATGGCCTGCTCTTCTTTAATTTTAGCGCTGTGTTAAAATAATAATGAAATATAATCACTTTATAAAGAAAATGCCATCACTGTAAAGTGCAATTGTATATTTAGCCCATAATAATAATATTTCACGGCGACATCACATCTAATGGTTTTCAATGGTGTCGCAATGCAACCACTATGACATGACTGTCGCAAAAGTAGCAAAAATCCAGACAAGATGGATGTCGTGTTGCAGGTCATAAGTCCGATGTGACTTTTGCTCCATTGAGATTAATGTAAGTCAAGTGCGACACGTGACACATATCGCCATGTAGCCCAAGCCTACAGTAATCAGTTACAATATGAAAACCTGTGTTGAAGAAACACATTTAAATCAATGGGTACATGTGCTGTCCGTGTTCTTCACTGCTGTGAGGACCTTAACTATTTCTACCCATAAGTCCCCCTCACCCATATTAGAAGGCCAAACATGGTCACTTACTCCAGCAGTGCTCCTCTCAAGTACTGATGGTCAATGGTCACATCTGACACATTGTCATTCATGTAATGGTCACCCTCTATGGCCATGGCCTGCCAGTGGAAAAAACTGCTCAATGCTGCTGCTGTAGTCTGCCCCTGTCTCCCACCCAAAACTTTCAAATGGTACACATAGGCACATGGTGAGGATTTTCTAAATCTCACATACACAGTCTGACATTTTCCACAAGGAAATTGACCTGCAGCATGGATTTTGAAATAAGCGGTACGTCAACTGATTTAGGCAGATTTTCAATGCACACGGTAAGACCTGTGTTAAATCTGCAAGAAAATCCTCTTTCACACATCAGTGAATGACAGATGTTTCCCACAGACAGCAAACATACCCATTGATTTCAATGTGTGTTTACACCGTGGGTCAGGGGGAAAACCATAGAGACATGCACTACTCTGGTCTGTGTTGAGAACCAAACAAGTCCATGAAAACCACTGACACAACACCGACGACATCCATGTTCTAACAGTGGTTTTCACGGACCATTGGTAGGGATGCTCTGAAAACTAATTTTTAGTCTAGCAGTGTCCACGGAATATAAAAGACATCACAGACGGTTGTCATCACAGACGTGTGAAAGAGGAGGATTTTGGTGCAAAAAAACAGTGTGGAAAATCCACATACATGACAATTCTGTGTGCATGTCACCAAAGACTGCTAGTTACCCCGCCACAAACTACTTAAAACGAGTAGTTCACGTCAGGGGCCCTATGTGGGAGACCCCCAGAGTGTCTGGAACTACAAAGGGAGTCATACTTAGCATACACAGCTGGGTTCTGGCTCTTTTGTGCCACCGCTGAAGATCTCGGGGCTCCCCACATCAACATCCACTTTGATGCAGGTCAAGTGGCTGCTGCAGCATTGATGCGTCCCCCATGCTTCACGTGTCCCCCACACTTCACTCAGTTTCTGCACTAAAATGCTCATGTGTTACTTTTTGCATTGCAAAGGGTGAAATCTACACTTAAAATCTGCACAAAAAATAGACATGCCGCAGATTTCAAAATCCACAATTTCCGCTTGTAAAAAAACCAAACCATGCACATGACATTTGGAAAATCTCATTAACTTTGCTAGTACTGTACCGCCGTGGAAATCCACGCATAATATGCATTGTGTGCATTTACGGCATCTGGGGTGTATTACAAGCGGATTATCCTGCAGAAAATCTGCAGCGTAATCCAGTACCAGTTATGTAGGTGAGATTTTTTAAATCTCATGTACAAGGTGTGAAAATTGACCTGCGGTGTGGATTTTAAAATCCAAAGAATGTCAACTGTTTGTGCAGGTTTTCAGTGCAGATAGCACTCTGCAATACATTAGGTTAGATCTGGGGTCAATGTACAACAAAATCTACAATTAACACACTAACAAAGCAAAACCGCATGAAATTCGGCATAAACGACACTGCTTTGTGCATATACCTTTACGCTGGCAGCATGGCCAGTGAGCACTCTGTAATGTCTTTAGACCAGCACAAATCCAGTGAGGACTATCTGGATAAATGCTGCAATATTTTAGTAAAATAAGTGATGGGTACATTTTATTTTGCATAGATATATTTTTATATAGGCTTTGGAATTGATTTCTGAAAGGTGTGCATAGCATGCCATAGAGAATGACATTGTAAATGCACACTCTGCTGTTTACCTTGTGCCTGGTCTTGGAGCACGGCCCCTCTCCTCTGTCAGCTGAGTGGAAGTGGGCAGGACGTGCTGGCATGGCTTGTGAACTTACAGATCATGTGCTTCTATGACAGCCGACGGGTGGAGATTGCCTTCAGAAGTGGTAAAATGAACCTATAGGTTGAGATGTACATCACAGTGTTAATTTCATTCACTGAAGTCTGTAGAGGAAAATATAATAACGTCACATTAAGCAAATGATCAGATAACAATTCCAAAATATAATATTATAGCACAGTGGGGGATTTACAGTAATATTAACGTGCAGACTATTTATACCCAAACTATGTAAGGAGTAAAGGGAATTAAACATTGCCGATAATTTAGTAAATGCTGCAGGGGGGGTTTCCTATCAGCAGTGGCATAGCGTGGGTGCCCAGCACCCGGGGAAAGCCAAGTATTGCGCCCTTCCCCTCCAACCTGTGGCCATGCCCCTTTTTACAGATATCACCTGCAGTCCTATGTAACACCACAGATAACACAGTGATAACTCTCTGAGTACAGATAATGTAGTAGATGTCACCTGCAGTCCTATGTAACACCACAGATTACACAGTGATAACTCTGAGTACAGATAATGTAATAGATGTCACCTGCAGTCCTATGTAACACCTCAGATAACACAGTGATAACTCTGAGTACAGATAATGTAATAGATGTCACCTGCAGTCCTATGTAACACCTCAGATAACACAGTGATAACTCTCTGAGTACAGATAATGTAATAGATGTTCCCTGCAGTCCTATGTAACACCTCAGATAACACAGTGATAACTCTGAGTATAGATAATGTAGTAGATGGGTGTGAGGCCCCAGAATTCAGAACACGCACAGTGTGACCTGAAGTCTGGGGCCAGGATGCTACAGTGTGAGCCAAATTCTATATCCACCCTCCCATCACTACAGAACATACAGGGTAATACAGCCACATACCTCTTACATCCAGTGATGTCTCCTTTGATGTAGATGTTCTCTTTCCTCATCTTCTCCTTTCAGACCTTCAGAGCAGACCACCATTTTCAGACATTTCTTGTCTCTGCAGTTTGACAAAAAAAAATCTTTATTTACTACTTTTCCATCATCCTCCCTTATTGTGGACAAATCATCCTACCACCCCCAATACTGTGCCGCTGTGCTCCACAATATTACACTGCAGAAACATATAAGCCCCCTGATAATACCAGTACCATGCAGATAGTGCCCTTCAATAATTATTGGCACAGTGCCCTAAAATAACTGCGCCCAGCAAATAGTGTCCCTGACACTAATAGTGTAAACATAGTGTCCCCCAAAAATAATTGTGGTAAGCTGATACTGTGCCATGGTGCCCCCACAGTAATAGTGCTCCCAAAATCCCACCAATAGTAATAATTCTCTGCTAGAGCACACATGGCAGTAATAGTGCTCCTAAAGTGCCCCCAACATGTCCCCACTGTGCCCCAGAAGTAATAATGCTCCCATACTAGTAATCATGTTCCCCATAGACCCCCAGTAGTAATAAAGCCCATCATAATGCCCCCCAGTAGTAATAACTCTCCTTATAATGTAACAGTACAAACAATGCCCCCTTATAATGTGTGCCAGTGCAAAAAATATCCCCTTTTAATGCCCCCAATTGAGCTAATGTCCCCATAGTACCCCATAATGTGCCAGTATAAAATACCCCTATATAGTGCCCCCAGTAAATGCCCCCATAGTGCTCCTCTCCCCCCTTCCTCCTAGTGCCCCCCATAATGTACCAGTATAAAATGCCCCATATATAGTGCCCCAGTAGATGTCCTCAGTGTTCCCCATAATTTGCAAGTATAAAATACCCCTTCTTGGTGCCCCCCGTAGATACTCCCCTCCCCCTTTCCCCATAGTACCCACCATAATGTGTCCCAGCATAAAATGCCCCTATACAGAGCGCCCAATATTGTTCCTCTCCCCCCTTCCCCCATAGTCCCCCCCATTTAAAATACCCCTTCTTTGTGGCCTTAGTAGATGCCCCCATAGTGCCCCCCAATAATGTGGCAGTAAGAAATGCCCCCATAGTGTCACCCAATAATGTGCCAGTAAAAATGCCCCCATAGATGCCCCCCCAATAATGTGCCAGTAACAGGTGCCCCCCCAATCATGTGCCAGTAAGAACTGCCCCCACAGCGCTCCTCTCCTGTATTTTTCCATATAAAAAAAATAAACACTTAGGCCTCTTTCACACGGGCGTTGCGGGTGAGGGCCGGATAGAATGCGTTCAGGGAAAATTGTTGCGTTCTTAAGTTTTTTCCGCACGAGTGCAATGAGTTTTGCACGCGCGTGATAAAAAACTGAATGTTTGGTACCCTGACCAGAACCCGGACTTCTTCACTGAATTCTGGTATTCTGTAGATTTTATTATTTTCCCTTATAACATGGCTATAAGGGTAAATAATAGCATTCTTTAATATACTGTAGAATGCAAAGTCAAATGTCAATTGAGGGTTAAAAAATAATAAAAACATTACTCACCCCATCCACTTGATCGCGCAGCTGGGATCCTCTTCTTTGTTCTTCTTGAAGGACCTGCAAAAGGACCTTCGATTACGTCATCGCACTCACCACGTGGTGAGCGAGGTGACATCAGCACAGGTCCTGCTGAATGAAGATAGACCTTCGCTGACGTCATCTATCTTCTATCTTCATTCAGCAGGACCTGCGCTGACGTCACTGTGCTCACCATGTGGTGAGCGTGATGACATCATCGAAGGTCCTTTTGCAGGTCCTTCAAGAAGAACAAAGAAGAGGATCCCGGCTGTGCAATCAAGTGGATGGGGTGAGTAATGTTTTTATTATTTTTTAACCCTCAATTGACATTATACTTAGCATTCTGCATTAAGAATGCTATTATTTTCTATTATAGCCATGTTATAATAGAAAATAATAAAGTAAATGGGGTCCCGGGTCGCTCATCCCTCATCTACTTAGCAACCATCTGTGAAAATCACATAGCATCCGCACTTGCTTGCGGATGCTTGCGATTTTCACTCAGCCCCATTCATTTCTATGGGGCCTGTGTTGCGTGAAAAACGCAGAATATAGAACATGTAGCAATCAATTTATGAAGTTATTACCCTCATGAGACTTTGCAAAGTAATAACTTCGGCTCATAGGAGCCAATACATTCTAATACTGTATGTTTTGCTATGTATGAAATAGCATTCAGCAATAAAAGGGTAGCAAAGGGTAGGGTTCACGTTATACGATATTTGCTTAGGTAAAAATATCTTGTGTTACTCCTATTAAAAGTCAGAGGAGGTCAAAGGTATATTTCATAATGACCCGTGACCACAGATAGCTAACCTGCACAGTGTACAAATACAACAGATTTTAGAGGAAGAGGTCTCACCCACCATTTTGACAAATGCTTATTTTTGCATTAGCATTGTTATCAGGTGATAATGGAAATACACTCCTCAATATTGAAATTGCAACACCAAAAAGGACAAGTGTAAAGTAATGCAAATCGAGGAAGTAGTAGGTGTCGCAAAGATCTGAAGATGATCACGTTTTCAAGCACCTAGCTCCAATCTGTAGCATGTGGGAGGGGCATAAAAGCCAGATTAAGAGAAGTATTTTAACCATATGAAACCTCAAAAACGGATCAAGTCGCCAGTTATTGACACTTGTCACAAACAGACAGAGGGACAGAATCCTTGAACTTAGAGACCTTAGTTTATCACTCCAGCAGATTGCCACATTCCTATGCTGAGATGTCAGCACTGTTCAAATTTGGGAGGACAATGACGAACTGGAATTACAGCAATAGTTGCACAGAGGCGATTAGAATGGCGCGTAGTGATCCATATTGTACTGCAAGGGAAATTGGACATCATATACCAAGCCTAGGGTGGCAAACAGTGTCTACATCAGAAGTCGGTCCTACTCCCGGGATTATGGTGTTGGGTGGCATAATGTAAGGTAACCAGACTCCTCTAGTCTTCATGTCAGGTACACTAACAGCTCGGTGTTATATTGATTTGGTCATGGAACCAGTGGTACAGCCATTTCTTCAAAGTGTCTCAGGAGCAGTTTTTCAACAGAACAACACCAGCGCACATGTTGTTCGTGCTACTGTGAGCAGCCTGCATGGCCTAAATGTGCTACCATGGCCTTCAGTGTCTCCAGACTTGTGTCCCATTAGGCACATCTGCAGTGTCATTAGCAGCCAATTGCAAAGGGAGCAGCCAGCACGACTACGGGTATAGCCACATAAAGCAAGTGCACTGTGGATTTTCAGCAGCAGAAATATCCAGACCAAATTGTGCACTTCTTGCTGTAGTTTTTAATGCAGAAACAGTGCGCTGCATCTGTGGTGAACGCTGACATGCTGCAGATCTGAAATCCTCACTGCAATTCATGGTATATGTGGATTCCACTGCGTGTGGATGAGATTTTTTCTTTAAATTCCATCCACTTCTTTGATATTATAAATGCCGCAGAATTTCCACATGCAATTTCTCTGCAAAAAATGTACGGTGTTTATGCTACGTGTGGCTGAACCCTATGTCCTATTTTACATGAGCGATACGGAATGTGTCAGGGTTTGTTCGCGTGTGAGGAATAACTGGAGAATAAGGCCTCATTCACACAACGTATTTCTGTTCCACATCCGATCCGCATTTTTTGAGGATTGGATGTGGACCCATTCATTTCAATGGGTCCGCAAAACATGCGGACAGCATTCCGTGTGCTATCCACATCGGTATTTTCATTCCGCGGCCCTGCAAAACAGATAGAATATGTCCTATTCTTGTCCGTTTTGCAGACGAGGATAGGCAATGTTACAAAGGATCTGCAAAAAAAAAAAACGGATGCAACACGGACGTCACCTGCATTTTGGCACCCTAATGCCCCATTCATATGACCGTATGGTCGCCATGCCTGTGTTTCGGACCGCAAACGGTGGGTCCGCAATATACGGGCACTGGCTGTGTGCACTCCGTGATGGGGATGCATGGGCGCCAGCCTTGTGAATCCTGCATTGTGGTGCTGACCCACTGAGTTGAATGTGCTTGCGATCCGCAAGATACGGCCAAAGATAGGACATGTCCTATCTTTAGCGGAGCGGAGGCACAGATCGAAATCCCACGGAAGTACTACGAAGCACTAATGTGGGATTTCAGGTCAGTGCCTCCGCACCGCAAAAGATAGGACATGTGCTATCTTTTGCCGTATTTTGCGGATCACAGACCTATTCAAGTCAATATGTCCACACCGCAATACGAGATTCCCACAGCTGGTTCCCGTGCAATGCAGGTCGACCATACAGTCGTGAGAATGGACCCTTAGACACAGCATCTACTAGCAAACATCACGTCCTGTGACCCCCCCGCATTGCCGATCGCTACAAACCGCAGGTCATTTCAGACCTGCGGTTTCTAGCGCTTATGCAAGTTTCTGATCCCTGCAGTCCGTGACCGCAGGGATCAGAAACCTCAAAGTGCCTGTATTTATGAAGGTTAACCCCCCCCCCCCGCATCCCTCTGTGTTTTTGTGCCTGCAGGCGCAGCGGGGGAGGATTGCGGGCGGTGCGGGAGGCGGGCGGCAGTGTGGGGGGCGGGTGCGCGATCTTCCGCCCGCCCCCCATTTATTTTCAGGATGGCCGAGCGGTTGAATCGGAGTGTCAGCTCCGATTCAAACGGCAGACATCTGTGCAGATGTCCGCCGTTTTAATCTCTTCCATGACCGCTGTATGGAAGAGGTGAAGAGGGAGGGAGCTCCCTCCCTCTCCCATAGAGGGTCTGCTGTGCCTTTGCAGCCCCCAGACAGGATGGGGTGACAGAGGGAGGGAGCCCCCCTCCTTCCCCTTCTGCTCAGGCCACAAGTGAGCAGACGGGAAGGTTCCCATGGCAACAGGACGCCTGCTGTCCATGGTACTGAACAGATCTGTGCTAAAAGGCATAGATCTGTGCTAAAGGCATAGATCTGTTCAGACAAAGTGTAAGTAAAATACAGTACAATACACTATATAGAGTACTGTACTGTATTATTCAGACATCAGACCCACTGGATCTTTAACCACCTCAGCCCCTATAGCTTAAACACCCTTAAAGACCAGGCCACTTTTTACACTTCTGACCTACCCTACTTTCACCGTTTATTGCTCGGTCATGCAACTTACCACCCAAATGAATTTTACCTCCTTTTCTTCTCACTAATAGAGCTTTCATTTGGTGGTATTTCATTGCTGCTGGCCTTTTTACTTTTTTTGTTATTAATCGAAATTTAACGATTTTTTGGCAAAAAAATGACATTTTTCAGTTTCAGTTGTAAAATTTTGCAAAAAAAAACGACATCCATATATAAATTTTGCTCTAAATTTATTGTTCTACATGTCTTTGATTAAAAAAAATGTTTGGGTAAAAAAAAGATGGTTTGGGTAAATGTTATAGCGTTTACAAACTATGGTACAAAAATGTGAATTTCCGCTTTTTGAAGCAGCTCTGACTTTCTGAGCACCTGTCATGTTTCCTGAGGTTCTACAATGCCCAGACAGTACAAACACCCCACAAATGACCCCATTTCGGAAAGTAGACACCCTAAGGTATTCGCTGATGGGCATAGTGAGTTCATAGAACTTTTTATTTTTTGTCACAAGTTAGTGGAAAATGATGATTTTTTTTTTTTTTGATTTTTTTTTCTTACAAAGTCTCATATTCCACTAACTTGTGACAAAAAATAAAAATTTCTATGAACTCACTATGCCCATCAGCGAATACCTTGGGGTGTCTTCTTTCCAAAATGGGGTCACTTGTGGGGTAGTTATACTGCCCTGGCATTCTAGGGGCCCAAATGTGTGGTAAGTAGTTCAAAATGTGTAAAAAATGACCGGTGAAATCCGAAAGGTGCTCTTTGGAATGTGGGCCCCTTTGCCCACCTAGGCTGCAAAAAAGTGCCACACATGTGGTATCGCCGTACTCAGGAGAAGTTAGGGAATGTGTTTTGAGGTGTCATTTTACATATACCCATGCTGGGTGAGATAAATATCTTGGTCAAATGCCAACTTTGTATAAAAAAATGGGAAAAGTTGTCTTTTGCCAAGATATTTCTCTCACCCAGCATGGGTATATGTAAATGACACCCCAAAACACATTCTTCAACTTCTCCTGAGTACGGAGATACCACATGTGTGACACTTTTTTGCAGCCTAGGTGGGCAAAGGGGCCCATATTCAAAAGAGCACCTTTCGGATTTCACCCGTCATTTTTTACACATTTTGATTTCAAACTTCTTACCACACATTTGGGCCCCTAGAATGCCAGGGCAGTATAACTACCCCACAAGTGACCCCATTTTGGAAAGAAGACACCCCCAGGTATTTCGTGATGGGCATAGTGAGTTCATGGAAGTTTTTATTTTTTGTCACAAGTTAGTGGAATATGAGACTTTGTAAGGAAAAAAAAAACAAAAAAAAAAAAACATAATTTTACGCTAACTTGTGACAAAAAAATATAAAATTCTAGGAACTCGCCATGCCCCTCACGGAATACCTTGGGGTGTCTTCTTTCCAAAATGGGGTCACTTGTGGGGTAGTTAAACTGCCCTGGCATTTTCCAGGGGCCCTAATGTGTGGTAAGTAGGTAAATGACCTGTGAAATCCGAAAGGTGCTCTTTGGAATGTGGGCCCCTTTGCCCACCTAGGCTGCAAAAAAGTGTCACACATGTGGTATCGCTGTACTCAAGAGAAGTTGGGCAATGTGTTTTGGGGTGTCATTTTACATATACCCATGCTGGGTGAGATAAATATCTTGGTCAAATGCCAACTTTGTATAAAAAAATGGGAAAAGTTGTCTTTTGCCAAGATATTTCTCTCACCCATCATGGGTATATGTAAAATGACACCCCAAAACACATTGCCCAACTTCTCCTGAGTACAGCGATACCACATGTGTGACACTTTTTTGCAGCCTAGGTGCGCAAAGGGGCCCACATTCCAAAGAGCACCTTTCGGATTTCACCGGCCATTTTTTACAGATTTTGATTTCAAACCACTTCTCACGCATTCGGCCCCTAAAATGCCAGGGCAGTATAACTACCCCACAAGTGACCCCATTTTGGAAAGAAGACACCCCAAGGTATTTCGTGATGGGCATAGTTATTACATGGAAGTTTTTATTTTTTGTCACAATTTAGTGGAATATGAGACTTTTTAAGGAAAAAAAAAAATATAATAATAAATCATCATTTTCCGCTAACTTGTGACAAAAAATATAAAATTCTAGGAACTCGCCATTCTAGGAATTCTAGGACCAAGATATTTATCTCACCCAGCATGGGTATATGTAAAATGACACCCCAAAACACATTGCCCAACTTTCCTGAGTACGGCGATACCAGATGTGTGACACTTTTTTGCAGCCTAGATGCGCAAAGGGGCCCACATTCCTTTTATGAGGGCATTTTTAGACATTTGGATCCCAGACTTATTCTCACGCTTTAGGGCCAGGGCAGTATAAATACCCCACATGTGACCCCATTTTGGAAAGAAGACACCCCAAGGTATTCAATGAGGGGCATGGCGAGTTCATAGAATTTTTTTTTGGCACAAGTTAGCGGAAATTGATTTTATTTATTTTTTTCTCACAAAGTCTCCCTTTCCGCTAACTTGGGACAAAAATTTCAATCTTTCATGGACTCAATATGCCCCTCACGGAATACCTGGGGGTGTCTTCTTTCCGAAATGGGGTCACATGTGGGGTATTTATACTGCCTTGGCATTCTAGGGGCCCTAAAGCGTGAGAAGAAGTCTGGAATATAAATGTCTAAAAATTTTTACGCATTTGGCCATTTTTTACAGATTTTGATTTCAAACCACTTCTCACGCATTCGGCCCCTAAAATGCCAGGGCAGTATAACTACCCCACAAGTGACCCCATTTTGGAAAGAAGACACCCCAAGGTAACTTGTGACAAAAAGTTAGTGGAATATGAGACTTTGTAAGAAAAAAATATATAAATTTCCGCTAACTTGGGCCAAAAAAATGTCTGGAGCCTTACAGGGGGGTGATCAATGACAGGGGGGTGATCAATGACAGGGGGTGATCAGGGAGTCTATATGGGGTGATCACCCCCCTGTCATTGATCACCCCCCTATAAGGCTCCATTCAGATGTCCGTATGTGTTTTGCGGATCCGATCCATGTATCCGTGGATTCGTAAAAATAATACGGACATCTGAATGCAGCCTGACAGGGGGGGTGATCAATGACAGGGGGGTGATCAGGGAGTCTATATGGGGTGATCACCACAGTCATTGATCACGCCCCTGTAAGGCTCCATTCAGACGTCCGTATGCGTTTTGCGGATCCGATCCATCTATCAGTGGATCCGTAAAAATCATGCGGACGTCTGAATGGAGCTTTACAGGGGGGTAATCAATGACAGGGGGGTGATCAGGGAGTCTATATGGGGTGATCACCACAGTCATTGATCACCCCCCTGTCATTGATCACTCCCCTGTAAGGCTCCATTCAGAGGTCCGTATGCGTTTTTCGGATCCGATCCATCTATCAGTGGATCCGTAAAAATCATGCGGACATCTGAATGGAGCTTTACAGGGGGGTGATCAATGACAGGGGGGTAATCAATGACAGGGGGGTGATTAGGGAGTCTATATGGGGTGATCACCACAGTCATTGATCACGCCCCTGTAAGGCTCCATTCAGACGTCCGTATGCGTTTTGCGGATACGATCCATCTATCAGTGGATCCGTAAAAATCATGCGGACGTCTGAATGGAGCTTTACAGGGGGGTGATCAATGACAGGGGAGGGATCAATGACAGGGGGGTGATCAGGGAGTCTATATGGGGTGATCAGGGGTGATCAGGGGCGATCAGGGGCTAATAAGGGGTTAATAAGTGACGAGGGGGTGTAGTGTAGTGTGGTGCTTGGTGCTACATATTGCTGAGCTATCTGTGTCCTCTGGTGGTCGATCCAAACAAAAGGGACCACCAGAGGACCAGGTAGCAGGTATATTAGACGCTGTTATCAAAACAGCGTCTAATATACCTGTTAGGGGTTAAAAAAATCACATCTCCAGCCTGCCAGCGAACGATCGCCGCTGGCAGGCTGGAGATCCACTCTCTTACCTTCCGATCCTGTGAACGCGCGCGCCTGTGTGCGCGCGTTCACAGGAAATCTCGCGTCTCGCGAGAGGACGCACCGGCGCGTCCACCCAGAAGAGCAGGGCCGCCGCAAAGACGCAATCCTGCGTACGGCGGTTCTGAGGAGGTTAAGAACCAAGTGGGTCTGGGTAAAAAAAAATGTAAAAATAAAAAACACATTTATCCCTGATTAAAAATTAAAAAAATAAAATTCCCTACACACGATATATATCACCGCGTCTGTAACGACCCGATCTATAAAACGGTCATGATGCATTTCCCACACGGTGAACGCCATAAAAAATAAAAAATTAAAACTATGATGAAATTGAAATTTTGCTCACCTTACTTCCAAAAAAAGGTAATAAAAGTGATCAAAAAAGTCGCATGTACACCAAAATAGTACCATTCAAACCGTCGTCTCATCCCGCAAAAAATGAGACCCTACTTAAGATAATCGCCCAAAAACTAAAAAAACTATGGCTCTCAGACTATGGAAACACTAAAACATGATTTTTTTTGCTTCAAAAATGAAATAATTGTGTAAAACTTACATCCAAAAAAAAAGCATACATATTAGGTATCGCCGCGTCCGTATCGACCGGCTCTATAAACATATCACATGACCTAACCCCTCAAATGAACACCGTAAAAAATAAAAAAATAAAAACGGTGCTAAATAAACAATTTTTTGTCACCTTACATCACAAAAAGTGTAATAGCAAGCGATCAAAAAGTCACACGCACCCCAAAATAGTGCCAATAAAACTGTCATCTCATCTCGCAAAAATCATACCCTACCCAAGGTAATCGCCCAAAAACTGAAAAAAATATGGCTCTCAGACTATGGAAACACTAAAACATGATTTTTTTTTGCTTAAAAAAATAAATCATTGTGTAAAACTTACATAAATAAAAAAAAAGTACATATTAGGTATCGCCGCATCCGTGACAACCTGGTCTATAAAAATATCACATGATCTAACCTGTCAGATGAATGTTGTAAATAACAAAAAATAAAAACGGTGCCAAAACAGCTATTTCATGTTATCTTGCCTCACAAAAAGTGTAATATAAAGCAACCAAAAATCATATGTACCCTAAACTAGTACCAACAATACTGCCACCCTATCCCGTAGTTTCTAAAATGGGGCATTTTTGGGGAGTTTCTACTCTAGGGGTGCATCAGGGGGGCTTCAAATGGGACATGGTGTCAAAAAAAACAGTCCAGCAAAATCTTCCTTCCAAAAACCGTATGGCATTCCTTTCCTTGTGTGCCCGTACAGCTGTTTATGACCACATATGGGGTGTTTCTGTAAACTACAGAATCAGGGCCATAAATATTGAGTTTTGTTTGGCTCTCAACCCTTGCTTTGTTACTGGGAAAAATGGATTAAAATGGAAAATTTGCCAAAAAATGAAAATTCTGAAATTTCATCTCCATTTGCCAATAACAATTGTTGAACACCTAAAGGGTTAACGACGTTTGTAAAATCTGTTTTGAATACCTTGAGGGGTGTAGTTTCTTAGATGGGGTCACTTTTATGGAGTTTCTACTCTAGGGGTGCATCAGAGGGGCTTCAAATGGGACATGGTGTCAAAAGAAACAGTCCAGCAAAATCTGCCTTCCAAAAACCGTATGGCATTCCTTTCCTTCTGCGCCCTGCCATGTGCCTGTACAGTAGTTTACGACCACATATGGGGTGTTTCTGTAAACTACAGAATCAGGGCCATAAATATTGAGTTTGGTTTGGCTGTTAACCCTTACTTTGTAACTGGAAAAAAATTATTAAAATGGAAAATCTTGCAAAAAAGTGAAATTTTGAAATTGTATCTCTATTTTCCATTAATTCTTGTGGAACACCTAAAGGGTTAACGACGTTTGTAAAATCAGTTTTGAATACCTTGAAAGGTGTAGTTTCTTAGATGGGGTCACTTTTATGGAGTTTCTACTCTAGGGGTGCATCAGCGGGGCTTCAAATGGGACATGGTGTCAAAAAAAACAGTCCAGCAAAATCTGCCTTCCAAAAACCATATGGCATTCCTTTCCTTCTGCGCCCTGCCGTGTGCCCGTACAGTTGTTTACGACCACATATGGGGTGTTTCTGTAAAGTACAGAATCAGGGCCATAAATATTGAGTTTGGTTTGGCTGTTAACCCTTGCTTTGTAACTGGAAAAAAATTATTAAAATGGAAAATCTGCCAAAAAAGTGAAATTTTGAAATTGTATCTCTATTTTCAATTAATTCTTGTGGAACACCTAAAGGGTTAACAAAGTTTGTAAAATCAGTTTTGAATACCTTGAGGGGTGTAGTTTATAGAATGGGGTCATTTTTGGGTGGTTTCTATTATGTAAGCCTCGCAAAGTGACTTTAGACCTGAACTGGTCCCTAAAAATTGGGTTTTTGAAAATTTCTGAAAAATTTCAAGATTTGCTTCTAAACTTTTAAGCCTTGTAACATCCCCAAAAAATTTAATATCATTCCCAAAATGATCCAAACATGAAGTAGACACATGGGGAATGTAAAGTAATAACTATTTTGGAGGTATTACTGTGTATTATAGAAGTAGAGAAATTGAATCTTGGAAATTTGCTAATTTTTCCTAATTTTTGGTAAATTTGGTATTTTTGTATGCAAAAATTTTTACTTTTTTGACCCAATTTTAGCAGTGTCATGAAGTACAATATGTGACTAAAAAACAAACAATTTTAGAACGGCCTGGGTAAGTAAAAGCGTTTTAAAGTTATCAGCACTTAAAGTGACGCTGGTCAGATTTGCAAAAAATGGCCAAGTCCTTAAGGTAAAATAGGGCTGAGTCCTTAAGGGGTTAAAGAGGACCGGTCACCACTCCTGAGATGCCTGTTTTAATAGCTCCATGCATTCCCCATGTAATAACAATTCTGCACCATCTATTCTTATGGCTCCATGTTCTGTCATTCCTTTATTATTTCTACTAGAAGTTCTGAATGAAATGCTAGCAGTCTGCAGTAAGGGTACAGAGGGGAGGTAACCAGTTGGGGGGGGGGGGGGTACCTGCACAGACTCACTCTATCCAATCAGTGCTGCCATTTTCAGACTGTGCAGGTACACATCCCCAACTTGTTACCTCCCCTCTGTACCCTTACTGCAGACTGCTAGCAGTTCATTCAGAACTTCTAGTAGAAATAACACAGGAATGGCACAACATAAAGCCATAAAAAAAGATGTTCCAGAATTGTTATTACATGGGGAATGCATGAAGCTATTAAAACAGGCATGTCAGGAGCGGTGAAAGGTCCTCTTTAAGCTGCACCACCCCACCCCAACCTGCTAAAGGATCACCCTGTAAGCGTCTGACTCAGGCTGACGCCACTGAATGTCACACAAATTTGTATGCTTTTTCGCAGGACTGTCCCTCAGAATGGGTCTAAAGAGGGTAGAGCTTATTAAACATTAGGGAAATTCTGGGAATAACTTCTAATATCTAATTGTTGCTGACAAGTTGCAAATTTTTTGTCATGCTAATTTTCTACATGTAACCCCAGCCATATAAACCTGTGGTAATGAGACTGAATGAAACACCTGAATTCAATGATTCAAAGAGGTGTGTCCAGTGCAAAGACAAAAATAGTTGGGAGACCTCAAGGTGTCACAGTGGAAAATATGGACTTTAGCGTTCACCCCGTGATAAAAACAGACTGGGAGAGACATGTCATGGAGGTCACGGTGTGACATGTCATGGAGGTTGTCTCTGGGAACCTCAAGGTACCACAGTGGAAAATATGGACTCCACCACTCCAGTGATAAATATGAACTAGCTATATTGGTTTAGACCTATCTGAACCAATAAAGCTAATGGGGGGAGATTTATCAAACTGGTGTAAAGGAAACCTGGCTTAGTTGCCCATAGCAACCAAAATCATATTCCACCTTTCATTTTTCAGAGCTCCTTTGGGAACCTGTCAACCTACCTCTTAGGAATTTAGGGAAGGCAGGCTCCATATATATGCTGGACCACTCTGTATGCTACCTCCCCTGGTGCCAGCTGGCCTCCAATGAATACAGGGAGAGCAGGCTTCAGCTTTATACTACACTAAAGCCCCTTTCACACGGGCGAGAATTCTGCGCGGGTGAAATGCATGAGGTGAACGCATTGCACCCGCACTGAATCCAGATCCATTCACTTCAATGGGGCTGTGCAGACAAGTGGTGATTTGCATGCATCACTTGTGCGTTGCGTGAAAATCGCAGCATGTTCTATATTGTGCGTTTTTCACACAACGCAGGCCCCATAGAAATGAATAGGGTTGCGTCAAAATTGCAAGCATCCGCAAGAAAGTGTGGATGCGGTGTGATTTTCACGCATGGTTGCTAGGAGATGATGTTAGTAAATAGATAAAAGTCAATTCACTGTATCATTTTCCCTTATAACATGGTTATAAGGGAAAATAATAGCATTCTTAATACAAAATGCTAAGTATAATGTCAATTGAGGGGTTAAAACATAATTAAAACATAACGCACCTCATCCTCATCGTCTTCTTTCAGGACCTGCAAAAGGACCTTTGATGACGTAATCTTCTGTGAGAGATGGATTTATTATTCTATGCATATATAATGCGAACATTCTGTAGTACACATTTTTGTCCACTAGATGGCCGCAAACCATATGTATGAGAAGGTCAATAAGGGAGGGGGAAAATGGGGATTACATTACAGTTTTCAAATCTACCTATGAACTCAGAGTTGAAGTTGCTGAAACCACTCCTATCAGGTTAAGGAGCGAATAGTCTCTTCTTAAGGAACACCCCTTTTGTGATGTCATGTCTGTTATTTAAGTCAATGTAATGTGAATAAAGGGTCTCTCCTACCATGGCTCAGGGAAGATGAGAAGATGCTTTCATGAAACCACCTAGTGTGTCTGGTCTCATTATAAAGCAGTATGGTGTACACATACTTATTCTTCTAATTGGTTTGGCACCACGCAAATAAGAAGGAGAAGCGCATGAATTGCGCTAACAAATGGCGCCCAACGTGGGGCAGACAGCTTGAGTAACTTCCGATTCAAACGCCACGAGAGCGACTTAAACTGAACCATCAGACGAGATCACATGCCGGCAAGGTAAGAAAGCTTTATTTCTTACGAATCCCCTCTGAAACTTCCGCTTTTGTGGGTTCTCAAGAGTTGAATTGGTGTTATCGCGATAGAAGGGTTCAAATTATAGCTGATCTGTCCGTTAGAAAGAACCTGTTGAAATATTCCTTCTTTGTGTGGTAGAACATGCTGGAACTAAACGGAAGTTGTTAGACAGCTGAGTCAGATATCCTGTGACGTAGAATTGGATCCCAACCAAGTTCTGACGAGAATCTTGAGGAAAGGGTTAACACCAATTGTCATAGGCAATTGGAAGTTATTAAGATTTTGTATCCCGGTGAATTGACTAGGGGTCTTCACCAAGAGAGATTGTGGGCTCAATACTATTATTATCGTTTGATCTTTGTGCAACTGCGCTTAAGTTAGTGGGTTCGATAGCGATCACTTATAGTAATCGGATATCGTTTGATCTTTGTGCAACTACGCTTAAGTTAGCGGGCTCGATAATAAGTAGCAATTGTTTGATCTTCGTGTAACTACAATAATTGGAAATTCTAATGTTGCAGGACAGAGTGAAGAGATGTTAACAGCAGCTCAGTTGATGCAAGAAAGAAAGGAAAAGTTTCAGTTAGGAATAAAAGTTGAAAGCATTTTGTCATACTAAGTAGCAGCGATTTCCGGTATTAACCGGAAATACGTAGTATTGTGTAAAAGTTCCCCCTAGAGGGTGCATATCGAAACTAAAGTTTCAGTTAAGAAGTTAAAATCGTTCATGTGTGCAATTGATATGCCAGAATGGACAATATTGGTATAGTAAAATGGAGGATTTGGGTGTGGTAGTGAACAAAGAACAGGAGAGTTTGCCATGTGGCATCCCTTCCCCCACCACATCTGTTGTAACTTTAAAAAGTAATCCTGGGTCTTGTGGTCCATCAAACAATACTATTGCTTTTTCTGTCAACCCCTCCTCTACACCATGTTCTGGAATGTGCTTATCAGCACCACCCACTGTGCCTTCTGCTCCCTCTATCCCTTCCCCATCCCCCAAAACTCTTTCCTTAGAACATTAACCCCCTCCTTATGGGGGATGGGAGTGTGTGTGCAGGCACAGAAATGCTGAGACGAGTAACATGTGTGTTGTTTGTGGATCTCAAAGACAGGACACAATTCCTATCATAGTTCCCGACACTGGATTATATCCAGTGATGTCTGCAAATAACCCTTCCCAATTGTATGTCCCATCAGTTAAAAATGTACCTGCAGTAATTGCCCCTATGATGCCAATTGGAAGTCTCCAATCCTATCAATCTAAGGTTGCACCCATTCTAAGTCCTTATTCAGAGATGAGTGAAAGTGTAGGGATATCTGCATCATTATATGATGTATGACATATACCACACCCAGTAGTAACATCAATTTTGCCATGATGAATAGAATTCCCAATTCAGAGAACTTACTTATGCTGCTTTATAAAAAATTAGTTAAAATATGGAGAGTTTTCTCATATTATTTATGAGATTTGGAAAATTGAGTCCAATGTAGAGCTGGGGATTTAATGCATAGTGAAGATAAGTGAGTCTGGGAGGAAGTGTTTAGGTCATCAGTCAGTCACATTGTCATCAGGACAGAGAGTGTGGAGAAAGTTTTCACTAGACTCCAGGAAAGTCGGGTGGATTTGGATTTTTGAGATTACCTTAGCTATGCATGAGAAAATCCTAAGTGCTGCCTTTGTGGATGGTCTTAAGGATCATCTGCAGCCATCTAGTGTTGGCTAGGCTTGAGTGAAGTTCATTTTGTCCCTATTTTGTCATATTGTTAAAGTTAAATCAAAGACCAAAGACCTAAGGCGGGCGTGGCTGCCTATCAGTCCTCCCCACAAGGGGGGGAGAAAGACTTTGTATGTACTTGCCCACTTCCTCACCCGTGGGAGGAGCTACAAATGTTCAGCCCCTTCAAATGAAACACCCATAGGGAATTAACAACCCAGAATCAAATACTGGATCCCTATTATTTATATAATCCTTAGGATCTAATTCCATTGCCTCATAGCAAACATGTTCCATGATCTCTCATGGCTAAGGGTAGTATCACATGTGTAGGAGCATATAGTAATGCAATTCCTACTCCTCTCACTAATTAATCACCGTCTTAAGGGTGTGCAAAATTAGATCCGATTACTCTGCTGCATCTGGAGGGGGGGAGGCTGGGAGTAGTAAATACAAATACTTTTTCCCACCTCTGTAAATAGAGTGCTTTCTGGGAGTAGTAAATAAAAATATAAAAATTCAAATTTACATGAATGTCTCCAATTAATAACCACATTTTTGAGTTTCTGATAGATCATTTCAGGTTCCTGGAAGATGGATCATTTCGGACAGGATATGCTGTTCCTACTTAATCTGATGTTGTCAAGAAAGAACCACTCCCTCCAGCAATGGTAGTGCAGGAGACAGAGCTGAAGACACTCGCTGAGGTTGGTAAGATGGCTGAGGGTAAGACTGCTAACATCCAGGTATGCTTTCGGTATCACTCATTATTATGGTCTAATCTAGTGAAGCAGATATTTTGTTTGATCCATGGGTAAGCCCATCAATAATGAATGCTGAGTGTATGAAAGATGTTTGATGCCCTGATGCTGCCTGAGAAGGTAGAGATTACATTATTACCTGAAGTCTACGCTAAGTGGAAATCTGTGTGATACAGGATGGCTTAAGGCCAATGGATTTCCAAAAATTTGCCTTTTTCAGATACAGGCTACAGAGGCTGAAAGTAAAAATCAAAGGATAAAGGTAGAAGTGATGATTGGACTCTGGAGAGTCAGTAAGAAACTCTTCCTTCAGAGGGCACTCTACCTAAAGAGGATGGATTTAGAACATGGGCAAATCGAGAGAGAGAAGGTGTGATTGGGTTCTGTGGTGGATGGCTCCTGGGTTCAACAATGCTGCCACTAGTTTAGTTGAAGGTGAATGCTGTAATAATGATGGGAGAACTATGGGAGTTCCAGGAAGGCATATGCCAAGGTCATCTTACCCATTTCAGAGACTGCGGATTGACTACATTCAGAACAAAGGTGGAACAGTGTGAATATGTCTGTGTATATTGATCTCTTTCCAGGATATTCGGAGATTTGGCCTGTAGCAAAGGCTACAGCTAAAAGATACTGACTGAGGTAAGAGTACCTATCCCTGGGGTTTTTCTCCCTCCGGTACACATCTAACCGAAAGATAGGCCTAAGTCCTTATGAAGTACTCTTTGGGAATGCTCCTGGATTAAGTGTCTATTTCCCCAATAGTTCCAGATGCAGCATAGTGATTTTCCAAATGATGTTGTCTGTTGCACAAATTATTGTCTAATGTGTATTTCCAAGTTTTAGTTGTTTCCTAGAATCCAGACTGTATAGAAGCAATTCATTCTTTACAATCAGGAGATTGGATAGTGGTGAAACAAGAGACGTGTGGAAAGTCCTAGAGCTACAGTTTGAAGATCTACATCAAGTCCTGATAACCACCGCCACTGCTGTCGAATTGCAAGGAGAAACTGATCGTATTGCAATCAAGTGCCAGGACTATAAGAGCCATAATGTTGTTTCATGCCTTATTGTTTGTTCCATATTATACAAAGGGGAAATCACAGTCAAATCAAATTCCAACGGTGTTATATTATCAAGATGAGTCAGGAACAACTAAGTTGACTTTTGCAGTATAGTGGACTGTAAGACAGATGACAGATAGGACACTTGGTTTTGGTCTGAGAAGTACATCTGTGTGACTGGGACTGACCCAGTCTATGGTAATTGTGCTTAGATATGACCATACCAACTGTGGATATTGGAGATTAACAGAATGGAGTACTAGTCTGAAGTGTTGGGAATATAAACTTGACACTCTAGAGTCAATAAAGCTGAAGGTTTGTCGCAAATGATGACTATCCTGAAGGGAACACCACCAAACAGTTGCAAACATGATGAATGTAATCCTCTGTTCCTGTCCATTAGAAATCCTATCCAACAGGATTTGGGGATATATGTGTTAGGAGCATGTGTAAGTGACAAAGATCCCCTAGGCGAATCTAGAATGTTGGTAAGGGAAAAACCTCAAAGTTCAGTTGCATCTGTGGCTCCTACATCCTTACCTACAGTTGGCATTAAATATTTGGCCAATTTAAAAAAATAATATGATAAACTGACCTTAGAGACAGGATTATATACAGGAAAGCCCTTTGGTGTTTTCCCTCCAGGATATTGTTCTTACATAATTCAGCTGAAGAAGACAAGTAGTGACTCTAACGTTTACTCTGACAGTTGGTTTATCAACTAAAATGATCAAAACGCAGATATCTGGTGATTGTGTGGAGATTTGAAACTCCGACCCAGGATGCAGGTGGAATGAAGTGGTCCATGTACCCTGATTAAGTCCTGATCGGGTACTAATGCCATTTGTTCTATTCTCACCTCCTGAGTGAGATCAAATCAGAAAACAATGTCCGGTCACGACTAAGGAGGTCACTGCCTACATCCTTTGACTCACGTTTATACATGGATACATGGATGCCATAGGAATCTGTAGAAGAGTTTCTGATTAATTTAAAGCTAAAAGTCAGATAGTTGCAGGATTCGAGTCATTAATTCCCATGATTAGAAGTAAAAAAATAAATAAAATAAAAAAATAATAATAATAATAATTTTATTGGATTAACATCTCTATTGTCCTCAACAGAGATTTGTGAATTATATATGTGATGCTGTTAAGGGAATGGTGGAACAACTGAGCTCTTTTCCAGTGATGACTCTACAGAACCGACTGGTCCTTGACAGCAGAAAAAGGAGGGGTCTACAGGAACTGCTGCATCTACATTCAACACTGCCTGATGGAAGGATCACCAAGGATCTGAAGAAACTGATGGACTTTATCAAATGAACTGATGGGAAAAATTCTGAAATTAATATCATGGCCAGAATAATGTTTTGGGAACTGGTTCAGCGACTACAATGTTATTAGAATTTATTTTAACAGGCTGTCATATAGTTCTACATTTTAGGAAAATTGTTTTGGAAAATGTATAATACATCCATGCCCACACTATGTATATGTGCTGTGCCCCTGTCAAAGACAAAGATTATTCCATGCTTAAGTAAATAAAACCTTGTTGATGGTTGCGGGGTAAATAGGACAAGGTGAAGGCAAACTCGAAAGGGAGTTGAGGGGACCTGGTGAAGCAATAAGGAAAGTCCAGCTCTTCGCTGTTTAGGGCGTTGGGAGAGTACCTCACTTTGCCTGTTCATCTTTGGTCTATTTCCCGCAAAAGGAGGGATTTGTGAGAGATGGATTTATTATTCTATGCATATATAATGCGAACATTCTGTAGTACACATTTCTGTCCACTAGATGGCCGCAAACCATATGTATGAGAAGGTCAATAAGGGAGGGGGAAAATGGGGATTACATTACAGTTTTCAAATCTACCTATGAACTCAGAGTTGAAGTTGCTGAAACCACTCCTATCAGGTTAAGGAGCGAATAGTCTCTTCTTAACCACCTCCTGACCGCCTAACACACGGATGCGTCCGGAAGGTGGTTGATTCATTCCTCCTGGATGCATCCGTGCGTCATCTCGCGAGACGCGAGATTTCCTGTGAACGCGCGCACACAGGCGCGCGCGTTCACAGGATCGGAAGGTAAGCGAGTGGATCTCCAGCCTGCCAGCGGCGATCGTTCGCTGGCAGGCTGGAGATGCGATTTTTTTAACCCCTAACAGGTATATTAGACGCTGTTTTGATAACAGCGTCTAATATACCTGGTCCTCTGGTGGTCCCTTTTGTTTGGATCGACCACCAGAGGACACAGGCAGCTCAACAATATGTAGCACCAAGCACCACACTACACTACACCCCCCCCCTGTCACTTATTAACCCCTTATTAGCCCCTGATCACCCCATATAGACTCCCTGATCACCCCCCTGTCATTGATCACCCCCCTGTAAAGCTCTATTCAGACGTCCGCATGATTTTTACGGATCCACTAATAGATGGATCGGATCCGCAAAACGCATACGGACATCTGAATGCAGCCTTACAGGGGGGTGATCAATGACGGGGGTGATCACCCCATATAGACTCCCTGATCACCCCCCTGTCATTGATCACCCCCCTGTAAGGCTGCATTCAGATGTCCGTATGATTTTTACGGATCCACTGATAGATGGATCGGATCCGCAAAAGGCATACGGACATCTGAATGCAGCCTTACAGGGGGGTGATCAATGACGGGGGTGATCACCCCATATAGACTCCCTGATCACCCCCCTGTCATTGATCACCCCCCTGTAAGGCTGCATTCAGATGTCCGTATGATTTTTACGGATCCACTGATACATGGATCGGATCCGCAAAACGCATACGGACATCTGAATGCAGCCTTACAGGGGGGTGATCAATGACGGGGGTGATCACCCCATATAGACTCCCTGATCACCCCCCTGTCATTGATCACCCCCCTGTAAGGCTGCATTCAGATGTCCGTATGATTTTTACGGATCCACTGATACATGGATCGGATCCGCAAAACGCATACGGACATCTGAATGCAGCCTTACAGGGGGGTGATCAATGACGGGGGTGATCACCCCATATAGACTCCCTGATCACCCCCCTGTCATTGATCACCCCCCTGTAAGGCTCCATTCAGATGTCCGTATGATTTTTACGGATCCACTGATACATGGATCGGATCCGCAAAACACATACGGACGTCTGAATGGAGCCTTACAGGGGGGTGATCAATGACAGGGGGTGATCACCCCATATAGACTCCCTGATCACCCCCCTGTCATTGATCACCCCCCTGTCATTGATCACCCCCCTGTCATTGATCACACCCCTGTAAGGCTGCATTCAGATGTCCGTATGATTTTTACGGATCCACTGATACATGGATCGGATCCGCAAAACACATACGGACATCTGAATGGAGCCTTATGGGGGGTGATCAATGACAGGGGGGTGATCACCCCATATAGACTCCCTGATCACCCCCCTGTCATTGATCACCCCCCTGTCATTGATCACCCCCCTGTCATTGATCACACCCCTGTAAAGCTCTATTCAGACGTCCGCATGATTTTTACGGATCCACTAATAGATGGATCGGATCCGCAAAACGCATACGGACATCTGAATGCAGCCTTACAGGGGGGTGATCAATGACGGGGGTGATCACCCCATATAGACTCCCTGATCACCCCCCTGTCATTGATCACCCCCCTGTAAGGCTGCATTCAGATGTCCGTATGATTTTCACGGATCCACTGATAGATGGATCGGATCCGCAAAAGGCATACGGACATCTGAATGCAGCCTTACAGGGGGGTGATCAATGACGGGGGTGATCACCCCATATAGACTCCCTGATCACCCCCCTGTCATTGATCACCCCCCTGTAAGGCTGCATTCAGATGTCCGTATGATTTTTACGGATCCACTGATACATGGATCGGATCCGCAAAACGCATACGGACATCTGAATGCAGCCTTACAGGGGGGTGATCAATGACGGGGGTGATCACCCCATATAGACTCCCTGATCACCCCCCTGTCATTGATCACCCCCCTGTAAGGCTGCATTCAGATGTCCGTATGATTTTTACGGATCCACTGATACATGGATCGGATCCGCAAAACGCATACGGACATCTGAATGCAGCCTTACAGGGGGGTGATCAATGACGGGGGTGATCACCCCATATAGACTCCCTGATCACCCCCCTGTCATTGATCACCCCCCTGTAAGGCTCCATTCAGATGTCCGTATGATTTTTACGGATCCACTGATACATGGATCGGATCCGCAAAACACATACGGACGTCTGAATGGAGCCTTACAGGGGGGTGATCAATGACAGGGGGTGATCACCCCATATAGACTCCCTGATCACCCCCCTGTCATTGATCACCCCCCTGTCATTGATCACCCCCCTGTCATTGATCACACCCCTGTAAGGCTGCATTCAGATGTCCGTATGATTTTTACGGATCCACTGATACATGGATCGGATCCGCAAAACACATACGGACATCTGAATGGAGCCTTAAAAGGGGGTGATCAATGACAGGGGGGTGATCACCCCATATAGACTCCCTGATCACCCCCCTGTCATTGATCACCCCCCTGTCATTGATCACCCCCCTGTAAGGCTCCATTCAGACATTTTTTTGGCCCAAGTTAGCGGAAATTATATATTTTTTTCTTACAAAGTCTAATATTCCACTAACTTGTGTCAAAAAATAAAATCTCACATGAACTCACCATACCCCTCACGGAATCCAAATGCGTAAAAAATTTTTGACATTTATATTCCAGACTTCTTCTCACGCTTTAGGGCCCCTAGAATGCCAGGGCAGTATAAATACCCCACATGTGACCCCATTTCGGAAAGAAGACACCCCAAGGTATTCCGTGAGGGGCATATTGAGTCCATGAAAGATTGAAATTTTTGTCCCAAGTTAGCGGAAAGGGAGACTTTGCGAGAAAAAAAAAAAATCAATTTCCGCTAACTTGTGCCAAAAAAAATAAATTTCTATGAACTCGCCATGCCCCTCATTGAATACCTTGGGGTGTCTTCTTTCCAAAATGGGGTCACATGTGGGGTATTTATACTGCCCTGGCATTTTAGGGGCCCTAAAGCGTGAGAAGAAGTCTGGGATCCAAATGTCTAAAAATGCCCTCCTAAAAGGAATTTGGGCCCCTTTGCGCATCTAGGCTGCAAAAAAGTGTCACACATGTGGTATCGCCGTACTCAGGAGAAGTTGGGGAATGTGTCTTGTGGTGTCACTTTACATATACCCATGCTGGGTGAGATATCTTGGTCAAATTCCAACTTTGTATAAAAAAATTGGAAAAGTTGTCTTTTGCCAAGATATTTCTCTCACCCAGCATGGGTATATGTAAAATGACACCCCAAAACACATTGCCCAACTTCTCCTGAGTACGGAGATACCACATGTGTGACACTTTTTTGCAGCCTAGGTTGGCAAAGGGGCCCACATTCCAAAGAGCACCTTTCGGATTTCACCGGCCATTTTTTACAGATTTTGATTTCAAACTACTTACCACACATTTGGGCACCTAGAATGCCAGGGCAGTATAACTACCCCACAAGTGACCCCATTTTGGAAAGAAAACACCCCAAGGTATTCACTGATGGGCATAGTGAGTTCATAGAAGTTTTTATTTTTTGTCACAAGTTAGTGGAATATGAGACTTTGTAAGAAAAAAAAAAAAAAATAAATCATCATTTTCCGCTAACTTGTGACAAAAAATAAAAAGTTTTATGAACTCACTATGCCCATCAGCGAATACCTTAGGGTGTCTACTTTCCGAAATGGGGTCATTTGTGGGGTGTTTGTACTGTCTGGCCATTGTAGAACCTCAGGAAACATGACAGGTGCTCAGAAAGTCAGAGCTGCTTCAAAAAGCGGAAAATTCACATTTTTGTACCATAGTTTGTAAACGCTATAACTTTTACCCAAACCATTTTTTTTTTTACCCAAACATTTTTTTTTATCAAAGACATGTAGAACAATAAATTTTGATTTTTTGCAAAATTTTACAACTGAAAGTGAAAAATGTCATTTTTTTGCAAAAAAATCGTTAAATTTCGATTAATAACAAAAAAAGTAAAAATGTCAGCAGCAATAAAATACCACCAAATGAAAGCTCTATTAGTGAGAAGAAAAGGAGGTAAAATTCATTTGGGTGGTAAGTTGCATGACCGAGCAATAAACGGTTAAAGTAGTGTAGGTCAGAAGTGTAAAAAGTGGCCTGGTCATTAAGGGTGTTTAAGCTAAGGGGGCTGAGGTGGTTAAGGAACACCCCTTTTGTGATGTCATGTCTGTTATTTAAGTCAATGTAATGTGAATAAAGGGTCTCTTCTACCATGGCTCAGGGAAGATGAGAAGATGCTTTCATGAAACCACCTAGTGTGTCTGGTCTCATTATAAAGCAGTATGGTGTACACATACTTATTCTTCTAATTGATTTGGCACCACGCAAAGAAGAAGGAGAAGCGCATGAATTGCGCTAACACTTCTATGTTCATATAGCAGGACCTGCGCTGACGTCACCGCGTTCACCACGTGGTGAGCGCAATTACGTCATCAAAGGTCCTTTTGCAGGTCCTGCAAGAAGAAGAAAGAAGACGATGCCGGCAGCGCGAACAAGTGGATGAGGTAAGTTAATTTATTTATTTTTTTAACCCTCAATCAACATTTTAGTGAGCATTCTGTATTCAGAATGCTATTATTTTCCTTTATAACCCTGTTATAAGGGAAAATAATAAAACCTTCACAACACCGAACCCGAACTCTTATTTTCAGTGAAGAAGTTCGGGTCCGGGTACCAAATTCAGTTTTTTATCACACGCGTGCAAAACTCATTGCACCCGCGTGATAAAAACTGAACAACGCAACGCAATCACAGTCAAAACTGACTGCAATTGTGTGCGCACTTGCACGGGTTTCCCGCAATGCACCCGGGACGCATCCGGAGCAAATCTGGGACGCCCGTCTGAAAGAGGCCTAAGGCACCTTTCACACGGGCGAGAATTCTGCGCGGGTGAAATGCATGAGGTGAACGTATTGCACCCGCACTGAATCCGGACCTATTCACTTCAATGGGGCTGTGCACATGAGCGGTGATTTTCACGCATCACTTGTGCGTTGTGTGAAAATAGCAGCAAGCTCTATATTGTGCGTTTTTCACGCAACACAGGCCCCATAGAAGTGAATGGGGCTGAGTGAAAATCGCAAGCATCCGCAAGCAAGTGCGGATGCGGTGCGATTTTCACGCATGGTTGCTAGGAGACGATCGGGATGGGCACCCCATGGGGATGGACCATGTGATCAGCGCAGTGACGTCACCAAAGGTCCTTTTCTCCCAGGTTCTCAAAGAAGAAAGAAGACGAGCCGGGCAGGGCGAACAAGTGGATGAGGTCAGTTTAATAATTTTTTTTCTTCTTTAACCCCCTCCATCCCTAATTTACTTAGCATTCTGTATTAAGAATGCTATTATTTTCCCTTATAACAATGTTATAAAAGAAAATATTAAAATCTACAGAATACCTAACCTAAACCCGAACTTCAGTTTAGAAGTCCGGGTTTAGGTCTGGATACCACATTCAGCAGAGCCCAGATTCACCAGGATGGCCTTGGTGGTGATCCTTGGATTCTTTTTCACCTCTCTAACTATCCTCCTGGCCAGCACAGGTGTCACTTTTTGCTTCCGACCACGTCCTCTGAGATTTTCCACAGTGTAGAACATCTTGTTTTTTTTGCTCAAATGTAAATAAAAGCTGAGAAATGTTTTTTTTTCCACAATAATGCCTCTTGTACATCGTCTTATTATCTTTTGGGAGACACCTATGTCATTTCCCGTCAAAAAATTACTTGCTGGTTGAATAAAAGTAACTTTAAGTCAAAATTTGCCAGGGGTATGAATAATTATGGGCAGCACTGTATATATGGTAAATATAGGTGACAGACTCCCTGTAAGGTCAGACACAAACGAGCTAATTAAATGTGAGGAACTTGCAGTGTGTGTCAGTGAGAGGTCCTGTCTTGACCTCTGACAGGATCACACAGCATTAGGCCTCATGCACACGACCGTTGTGTGCACCCGTGGCCGTTGTGCCGTTTTCCGTTTTTTTTCGCGGACCCATTGACTTTCAATGGGTCCGTGGAAAAATCGGAAAATGCACCGTTTTGCAGCCGCATCCGTGATCCGTGTTTCCTGGCCGTGAAAAAAATATGACCTGTCCTATTTTTTTCACGGCCAACGGTTCACGGACCCATTCAAGTCAATGGGTCCGTGAAAGAACACGGATGCACACAAGATTGGCATCCGTGTCCGTGATCCGTGGCCGTAGGTTAGTTTTTATACAGACGGATCCGAAGATCCGTCTGCATAAAGCTTTTTCATAGCTGAGTTTTCACTTCGTGAAAACTCAGAACCGACAGTATATTCTAACACAGAAGCGTTCCCATGGTGATGGGGACGCTTCTAGTTAGAATACACTACAAACTGTGTACAAGACTGCCCCCTGCTGCCTGGCAGCACCCGATCTCTTACAGGGGGCCGTGATCAGCACAATTAACCCCTTCAGGTGCGGCACCTGAAAGGGTTAATTGTACTATCATATCCCCCTGCAAGAGATAAGGGCTGCCAGGCAGCAGGGGGCAGACCCTCCCCCCCCTCCCCAGTTTGAATATCATTGGTGGCCAGTGCGGCCCCCCCCCCCCTCCCTCTATTGTAATAATTCGTTGGTGGCACAGTGTGCACCCCCTCCCTCCCTCTATTGTAATAATTCGTTGGTGGCACAGTGTGCGCCCCCCCCCCCTTCCTCCCTCTATTGTAATAAATCGTTGGTGGCACAGTGTGCGCCCCCCATTGCCCCCCCCCCTCTATAGCATTAACAACGTTGGTGGCCAGTGTGCAGCCTCCCATCTCCCCCCCCCTCCCCCCCATCATCATTGGTGGCAGCGGAGTTCCGATCGGAGTCCCAGTTTAATCGCTGGGGCTCCGATCGGTAACCATGGCAACCAGGACGCTACTACAGTCCTCGTTGCCATGGTTACTTAGCAATAGTACAATAGTAGAAGATTAATACTTACCTGCTGCTGCGATGTTCGTGTCCGGCCGGGAGCTCCACCTACTGGTAAGTGACAGTGACAGGTCTGTGCGGCGCATTGCTAAATGAACCGTCACTTACCAGTAGGAGGAGCTCCCGGCCGGACACGAACATCACAGCTCCCAGGTAAGTATGAATCTTGTACTATTGCTAGTAACCCGCTGCCACCAATGATCGGGGGGGGGCGCAAGATGGGAGGCCGCACACTGGCCACCAATGTTGTTAATGCTATAGAGGGAGGGGGGCCAATGATTGCCACCAACGATTTATTACAATAGAGGGAGGAAGGGGGGGGGGGGGCGCACACTGTGCCACCAACGATTTATTACAATGGAGGGAGGAAGGGGGGGGGGGGCCGCACTGGCCACCAATGATATTCAAACTGGGGAGGGGGGGGGGGGGGTCTGCCCCCTGCTGCCTGGCAGCCCTGATCTCTTACAGGGGGATATGATAGTACAATTAACCCCTTCAGGTGCGGCACCTGAGGGGTTAATTGTGCTGATCACGGCCCCCTGTAAGAGATCGGATGGGGGGCAGGGGGCAGTCATGTACACAGTTTGTAGTATATTCTAACTAGAAGCGTCCCCATCACCATGGGAACGCCTCTGTGTTAGAATATACTGTCGGAAATGAGGTTTCACGATCTAACTCATATCCGACAGTATATTCTAACATAGAGGCGTTCCCATGGTGATGGGGACGCTTCAAGTTAAAATATACCATCGGATTGGAGAAAACTCCGATCTGATGGTATAAAAGGGACTCCGGACTTTACATTGAAAGTCAATGGGGACGGATCCGTTTGAAATGGCACCATATTGTGTCAACGTCAAACGGATCCGTCCCCATTGACTTGCATTGTAATTCAGGACGGATCCGTTTGGCTCCGCACGGCCAGGCGGACACCAAAATGACTTTTTTTTTCATGTCCGTGGATCCGCCAAAAATCAAGGAAGACCCACGGACGAAAAAACGGTCACGGATCACGGACCTACGGACCCTGTTTTTGCGGACCGTGAAAAAAAACGTTCGTGTGCATGAGGCCTTATAATGATTTATAATACTGTGTAACCCTTATGTGTCCTGAAATATACTGAATTAGGGTCCATTCACACATCCGTAGAATGGGTCCGGATTCGTTCCGCAAAGTTTGCGGAACAAATCCGGACCCATTCATTCTCTGTGGGGCTGGAAGAGATGCAGACAGTGTGCTGTCCGCATCTCCGGAGCAAACCGCGGCTCCCGAAAAAAAAAATTAACATGTTCTATTCTTGTCCGCAATTGCGGACAAGAATAGGCAGTTCTATGGGGGTGCCGGCCGGGTGTATTGCGGATCCTCAATACACTACGGACATGTGAATGGACCCTTACACTGACATAGGACTCTCAAGGTTACACAGCATTATAATGCTGTGCGATTCTGTCATAGGAGCGAGTTCAAGACAGGACCGCTCACTGACGCACACTGCGAGTCCCTTACATTGAACTCACTCATTTGTGTCTGGCCTTAAGACAGGGCTCGACAAATCCCAGGCGCCAGGTCGCCATGGCGACTAGGAATTTTGTCCTGGCTCCTGGGTATTTGCCCCTGCTTGAAAATAGGCCCAGCACACCAGCAGCCGGGCGCAGCCACTGGAGGGTTAGGACCGCGAGCAAAATGAAACCTTTTTTTTTTTTTTTAAATCACTTGCGCCCAGGCTCGGACTGCCACCCTGCCCGGACCCCTCAGCTTTCGGCTCCATCGTGGTTTGGCCACTCTCTCTCGCCGTCTATCGGACGCAGCGTGCTGATGTCGCTGTGCGTCATCTCCAGGGCAGTTAAAAATGGCGAAGCCTTCACCAGAGCTCGGCCGGTACTTATGTGATAACTGTTCGGCAGACATCAGAGCCCGTGTCCCGGTGAGAGAGCCTCGGCGGGGGAAGAGGAGTTAGTGCAGGGGAGGCAGAGCGGCAGCACAGGTAGCGGCGCTGCACTCGCTGACAAGTGGAGGAAAGACAATCAGCCCATCATCATTCCTCCTGCTGTATACAGCAGGGAACATGATCGGGCAGCGCAACATCCCAGGACACCAAGTGCTGCCAGGTCCCTGCACGGCCGGCTCTGCGGCGGTAAATGATGCGCTCTGCACTTATCCGCCAGGCTCAAAGTTTGTAATGTCTGTTGGCCTCGAGCACGGCCATGAACCCAGCGGGGAGCTGCATACCTGCTGCCGTCATTAGGCCGGAGCTCCTGCTAGCTACAACTGGTGGCCATTCCTGCACCATGCTCCATCCCTGCAGTTACCAGTCGGCCATTTCTTAGTTCATTTCCTTTCTAGGAAAGCTGGGTGACAGCCTGTATACCACCAGACATCCCAACCTGCAAAAACTCCTTTCAGGGAGGTGCACTTCTCATTTCAGGGAGGTTTTCTTTTTTTTTTCTTTCACAAACTTTTTATTACATTTTCCAAACATATGCAGTATCTGCACACTGTGCTCTATGGTGTGGAGGACTGGGCTCATTACCCTGCCCCAAATTATCCTATTTATGTATATGATTAAAGGGGTTCTGTCACCACCTATAAGCCCTGTGAGCTAAACATATGCTCATGTCCAGGGCAGCATTCTGATTTCTAAGGTGGCCTTATAACAGCTATTTGTGGCTTTATTCTGCGGAAAAACAGGTTTTACTAACCTGTCAATCATTGAAGCAGGGGAGGTCTGTGGATGCATGGTGCCCGGCCGCACGCATCGCCGTTCGTGCCCAGCACCGCCTTCTACTCCTCAGTGCCGCCTCTCCCTCCATCCCCCTCCTCCCGCTTTGAGATCCCGCGCGTGCGCACAGGCTCAGCCTGATGCGCCGTTGCGGACTGCTGGCATCGGCTTCTTCTTGCACTGTGCGCACGCGCCGAGAAGGGGACACTGCTACAGGTTGCCGGAAAGGTTTACTGCGAGTAAACTAGAGATGGGAAGTTCGGATCTTTCACATGAATCGGTTCATTTGAATCAGTTCATTCAAATGAACCGATTCATGAATCGAATCTTCGGTTTATTCGCTGAGCTGACAAGAAGCAAGTGAACCGAAGCTTAGGTTGCACAATGCGCATGCGCAGATGCTTCCATTCACTTGCTGAGTCGGCTCTTGGTCTGAGTCAGGAAGTTTATTCTTTAAAACCCTGTGTGTAATTTTCTACCCCACTGTAGGAAAAAAACAAGCATCCAGGGGGGGTTAATTTAACACTGGGGTAAATAATATAATTAAAATGGAGGGTTAAATGTGTAAATGTATTTAAAAAAAATACATCTCTCTCAATAGTTCTATAGCTACTGAATGAGACAGAAGAAGGGATGCCTTTAACATATATTTCTCCTTGAGAAGCCAATTTGACCCTAAAGGGTTAATTCAACCTGTAATCTAAACTCTGTGTCATCTGTCACTTCTCTTATCTCTCTGCTCTGCTATCTGACTGAGATAAACCTTTCCGGGATATATTGTCTCACATGGGGGTGTCAGGGAGCTGTTATCTAATAGCGGGAGACTCCCTGAACCTCCGGGAGACTTGAGATCCCTGTACCACACAGAAAGCCGGGTGGCAGCTCCTAGGAGAGCTGTGTGGTATACAGGCTGTCTGTCACCCAGCTTTCCTGGTCTGCTGAGGAGAATATATCTCAGTATAGGAACATTTAGATATGTTATCATATGATTTACCCATTCAGGAGTCTTGGAAAGCCGGGTTGCAGCTCCTATGAGAACTAAGACTACTGAATGGCCAAATCATCTGATGACTTCTCTATATGTTCCTATACTGAGATATGTTCTCCTCAGGAAAGCTGGGTGACAGGCTGTATACCACACAGTTCTCCTAGGATCTGCCATAATAATCCTGAATGGCTAAATCATCTGATAACTTCTCTATATGTTCCCATACTGAGATATATTCTCCTCAGGACTAGGAGACCAGGAAAGCTTGGTGACCATCCATGAGAGAGCTGGAAGGCCCCTCAGTATTCCTAGGGTAATTGTCAGTCAGTGTATGTGTGTACATCCGTCACCTGTAGCGGTGCTCATGTGTCAGTCAGTCACCTGTAGCGGTGCCCATGTGTCAGTCAGTCACCTGTAGCGGTGCCCATGTGTCAGTCAGTCACCTGTAGCGGTGCTCATGTGTCAGTCAGTCACCTGTAGCGGTGCTCATGTGTCAGTCAGTCACCTGTAGCGGTGCCCATGTGTCAGTCAGTCACCTGTAGCGGTGCCCATGTGTCAGTCAGTCACCTGTAGCGGTGCCCATGTGTCAGTCAGTCACCTGTAGCGGTGCTCATGTGTCAGTCAGTCACCTGTAGCGGTGCTCATGTGTCAGTCACCTGTAGCGGTGCTCATGTGTCAGTCAGTCACCTGTAGCGGTGCCCATGTGTCAGTCAGTCACCTGTAGCGGTGCTCATGTGTCAGTCAGTCACGTGTAGCGGTGCCCATGTGTCAGTCAGTCACCTGTAGCGGTGCTCATGTGTCAGTCAGTCACCTGTAGCGGTGCTCATGTGTCAGTCAGTCACCTGTAGCGGTGCCCATGTGTCAGTCAGTCACCTGTAGCGGTGCTCATGTGTCAGTCAGTCACCTGTAGCAGTGCCCATGTGTCAGTCAGTCACCTGTAGCGGTGCTCATGTGTCAGTCAGTCACCTGTAGCGGTGCTCATGTGTCAGTCAGTCACCTGTAGCGGTGCCCATGTGTCAGTCAGTCACCTGTAGCGGTGCCCATGTGTCAGTCAGTCACCTGTAGCGGTGCTCATGTGTCAGTCAGTCACCTGTAGCGGTGCTCATGTGTCAGTCACCTGTAGCGGTGCTCATGTGTCAGTCAGTCACCTGTAGCGGTGCCCATGTGTCAGTCAGTCACCTGTAGCGGTGCTCATGTGTCAGTCAGTCACCTGTAGCGGTGCCCATGTGTCAGTCAGTCACCTGTAGCGGTGCTCATGTGTCAGTCAGTCACCTGTAGCGGTGCTCATGTGTCAGTCAGTCACCTGTAGCGGTGCCCATGTGTCAGTCAGTCACCTGTAGCGGTGCTCATGTGTCAGTCAGTCACCTGTAGCGGTGCCCATGTGTCAGTCAGTCACCTGTAGCGGTGCTCATGTGTCAGTCAGTCACCTGTAGCGGTGCTCATGTGTCAGTCAGTCACCTGTAGCGGTGCCCATGTGTCAGTCAGTCACCTGTAGCGGTGCCCATGTGTCAGTCAGTCACCTGTAGCGGTGCCCATGTGTCAGTCAGTCACCTGTAGCGGTGCCCATGTGTCAGTCAGTCACCTGTAGCGGTGCTCATGTGTCAGTCAGTCACCTGTAGCGGTGCTCATGTGTCAGTCAGTCACCTGTAGCGGTGCCCATGTGTCAGTCAGTCACCTGTAGCGGTGCCCATGTGTCAGTCAGTCACCTGTAGCGGTGCCCATGTGTCAGTCAGTCACCTGTAGCGGTGCTCATGTGTGCAGTTGCCGTGCATGTTTCTGCCTGCTTGCGTGGATGAGGGCGGCGCCAGCAGGCTCGGCCCCTCCCCCGCACGGGATCGCTGACTTCCTCATTCTCCGCACGGACAGTGACTCCCTGTAGCAGAGTACAGCCGCCGGGATATCAGTACTGCCTCCGCTCACACCATGTCCAAGCCGCCAGCTAAACCCGCAAAGCCAGGTGAGAGAGGCCTGCCCTGGGCCGCTGCCATATACACCGGAGCCTCCACCCTACCTGTGGTGACACCAGCGTCTGCTGCCCATGGGCCGCCGCCGCAGTGCATGCTGGGAGCTGGCTGGTTGTCAGCACACACATGTAGCCTGGGATGCCCTGCACTTCCTGTCACTGAGCCCATTGAAGAACTGCATGGCAGCCACTCCCCAGCCAGAGAGGTGACAGCCCGGGAGAGTGGCACTGCAGTGTGCCAGGTGATCTGGCTCATGTCTAACAGTGCCCCGAGGAAAGTCCCCAGGGGCCACCCCCCAGTAGCCTGAGAAATCTGTTCCAGAACATCACCACACTATGCATAAGGCCTCCTGCTCCCCGTATGTTGTATTCATCTCAATGGGGCCATTCAGCTGACAACGCTGTACACACAGAGCCTGCCATATGTATACGAGACAACTATATACACATATATGACGTAGGAACACCATACAAACCATGTACACACAGAGCATGCCATATGTATACGAGACAACTATATACACGTATCTGACGTAGGAACACCATACAAACCATGTACACACAGAGCATGCCATATGTATACGAGACAACTATATACACATATATGACGTAGGAACACCATACAAACCATGTACACACAGAGCATGCCATATGTATACGAGACAACTATATACACGTATCTGACGTAGGAACACCATACAAACCATGTACACACAGAGCATGCCATATGTATACGAGACAACTATATACACATATCTGACCTAGGAGCACCATACAAACCATGTACACACAGAGCATGCCATATGTATACGAGACAACTATATACACGTATCTGACGTAGGAACACCATACAAACCATGTACACACAGAGCATGCCATATGTATACGAGACAACTATATACACGTATCTGACGTAGGAACACCATACAAACCATGTACACACAGAGCATGCCATATGTATACGAGACAACTATATACACGTATCTGACGTAGGAACACCATACAAACCATGTACACACAGAGCATGCCATATGTATACGAGACAACTATATACACATATCTGACCTAGGAGCACCATACAAACCATGTACACACAGAGCATGCCATATGTATACGAGACAACTATATACACGTATCTGACGTAGGAACACCATACAAACCATGTACACACAGAGCATGCCATATGTATACGAGACAACTATATACACGTATCTGACGTAGGAACACCATACAAACCATGTACACACAGAGCATGCCATATGTATATGAGACAACTATATACACGTATCTGACGTAGGAACACCATACAAACCATGTACACACAGAGCATGCCATATGTATATGAGACAACTATATACACGTATCTGACGTAGGAACACCATACAAACCATGTACACACAGAGCATGCCATATGTATATGAGACAACTATATACACGTATCTGACGTAGGAACACCATACAAACCATGTACACACAGAGCATGCCATATGTATACGAGACAACTATATACACGTATCTGACGTAGGAACACCATACAAACCATGTACACACAGAGCATGCCATATGTATACGAGACAACTATATACACATATATGACGTAGGAACACCATACAAACCATGTACACACAGAGCATGCCATATGTATACGAGACAACTATATACACGTATCTGACGTAGGAACACCATACAAACCATGTACACACAGAGCATGCCATATGTATACGAGACAACTATATACACGTATCTGACGTAGGAACACCATACAAACCATGTACACACAGAGCATGCCATATGTATACGAGACAACTATATACACGTATCTGACGTAGGAACACCATACAAACCATGTACACACAGAGCATGCCATATGTATACGAGACAACTATATACACATATGACGTAGGAACACCATACAAACCATGTACACACAGAGCATGCCATATGTATACGAGACAACTATATACACGTATCTGACGTAGGAACACCATACAAACCATGTACACACAGAGCATGCCATATGTATACGAGACAACTATATACACGTATCTGACGTAGGAACACCATACAAACCATGTACACACAGAGCATGCCATATGTATACGAGACAACTATATACACATATATGACGTAGGAACACCATACAAACCATGTACACACAGAGCATGCCATATGTATACGAGACAACTATATACACGTATCTGACGTAGGAACACCATACAAACCATGTACACACAGAGCATGCCATATGTATATGAGACAACTATATACACGTATCTGACGTAGGAACACCATACAAACCATGTACACACAGAGCATGCCATATGTATATGAGACAACTATATACACGTATCTGACGTAGGAACACCATACAAACCATGTACACACAGAGCATGCCATATGGATACGAGACAACTATATACACGTATCTGACGTAGGAACACCATACAAACCATGTACACACAGAGCATGCCATATGTATATGAGACAACTATATACACGTATCTGACGTAGGAACACCATACAAACCATGTACACACAGAGCATGCCATATGGATACGAGACAACTATATACACGTATCTGACGTAGGAACACCATACAAACCATGTACACACAGAGCATGCCATATGGATACGAGACAACTATATACACGTATCTGACGTAGGAACACCATACAAACCATGTACACACAGAGCATGCCATATGTATACGAGACAACTATATACACGTATCTGACGTAGGAACACCATACAAACCATGTACACACAGAGCATGCCATATGTATACGAGACAACTATATACACATATATGACGTAGGAACACCATACAAACCATGTACACACAGCATGCCATATGTATACGAGACAACTATATACACGTATCTGACGTAGGAACACCATACAAACCATGTACACACAGAGCATGCCATATGTATACGAGACAACTATATACACGTATCTGACGTAGGAACACCATACAAACCATGTACACACAGAGCATGCCATATGTATATGAGACAACTATATACACATATATGACGTAGGAACACCATACAAACCATGTACACACAGAGCATGCCATATGTATACGAGACAACTATATACACGTATCTGACGTAGGAACACCATACAAACCATGTACACACAGAGCATGCCATATGTATACGAGACAACTATATACACGTATCTGACGTAGGAACACCATACAAACCATGTACACACAGAGCATGCCATATGTATACGAGACAACTATATACACGTATCTGACGTAGGAACACCATACAAACCATGTACACACAGAGCATGCCATATGTATACGAGACAACTATATACACATATATGACGTAGGAACACCATACAAACCATGTACACACAGCATGCCATATGTATACGAGACAACTATATACACGTATCTGACGTAGGAACACCATACAAACCATGTACACACAGAGCATGCCATATGTATACGAGACAACTATATACACGTATCTGACGTAGGAACACCATACAAACCATGTACACACAGAGCATGCCATATGTATATGAGACAACTATATACACATATATGACGTAGGAACACCATACAAACCATGTACACACAGAGCATGCCATATGTATACGAGACAACTATATACACGTATCTGACGTAGGAACACCATACAAACCATGTACACACAGAGCATGCCATATGTATACGAGACAACTATATACACGTATCTGACGTAGGAACACCATACAAACCATGTACACACAGAGCATGCCATATGTATACGAGACAACTATATACACATATATGACGTAGGAACACCATACAAACCATGTACACACAGAGCATGCCATATGTATACGAGACAACTATATACACGTATCTGACGTAGGAACACCATACAAACCATGTACACACAGAGCATGCCATATGTATACGAGACAACTATATACACGTATCTGACGTAGGAACACCATACAAACCATGTACACACGCAAAAAATACTGCACACAATGGACTGTACACAGGAACACTATACACGCAATGTACACACAGAACATGCTGTATATACACAGGGACACTATACACACATGTAACATGTTATATGTACACAGGAACACTATACACGCAAGGTACACACAGAACATGCTGTATATACACAGGGACACTATACACGCAATGTACACACAGAACATGCTTTATGTACACAGGGACACTATACACTCCATATACACACATGTATCATGTTATATGTACACAGGGACACTATACACTCCATATACACACATGTATCATGTTATATGTACACAGGGACACTATACACTCCATATACACACATGTATCATGTTATATGTACACAGGAACACTATACACGCAATGTACACACATGTAATATGTTATATGGATTATGTACACAGGAACGCTATACACACAATGTACACACACAGAACATGCAGTATATACACAGGGACGCTATACACACATGTAACATGTTATATGTACACAGGAACACTATACACGCAAGGTACACACACAGAACATGCTGTATATACACAGGGACACTATACACTCCATATACACACATGTAATATGTTATATGTACACAGGAACACTGTACACGCAATGTACACACAGAACATGCTGTATATACACAGGGACACTATACACGCAATGTACACACAGAACATGCTTTATGTACACAGGGACACTATACACTCCATATACACACATGTATCATGTTATATGTACACAGGAACACTATACACGCAATGTACACACATGTAATATGTTATATGGATTATGTACACAGGAACGCTATACACACAATGTACACACACAGAACATGCAGTATATACACAGGGACGCTATACACGTAACATGTTATAGGTACACAGGAACACTATACACGCAAGGTAGTCTAGAGTTGTTGCGATACCAAATTTTTGATTCGGTTTCGATACCATGAAAAAGTATTGCGATACTCGATACCATTCGATACCACGCGAAAAAAATAAACAAAAAAAGCCACGTGCATTCCTCATTTTTAAAAATGGCGAATCGCGCAGTTTTTATTTTATTTTTTCTGTTCCGGCATTCACCACCTAGATTTTTTTTTTATATTTTAATAGTTTGGACTTTTCTGACGTGGCGATGTAATATGTTTATTTATATATTTTATATGTGAAATTGGGAAAAGGGGGGTGATTTATACTTCATATTTTAGTCTTTTTTTTTTTTTCACTTTTTATTTAATAACTATTTCCCCCCTTAGGGGCTAGAACCTGGGATCTTTCATCCCTTTTCCTATTCACCCTGATAGATCTCTATCAGGGTGAATAGGACTCCACACTGTCCCTGCTGCTCTGTGCTTTGTGCACACAGCATCAGGGATGTTACCATGGCAACCAGGGCTTCCTGGCTGCCATGGTAACCGATCGGAGCCCCAGGCTTACACAGCTGGGGCTCCGATCAGAAGCTGCCACTGCACCACCAATAAGGGGGAGTGGAGAGGTCCCTGTGGCCACTGCCACCAATGATTTTAATACTGGAGGGTTGAGAGGGGCCGGCGCACTGTGCCACCAATGATTTTAATGGGATGGGGGGATTGAGGGGGGGGGGCACACTGCACCACCAATGATTTTACCCCTTTATACAGGAGGCGGGTACTAGCAGATCAGCGGCAGTTAACTGCCGCTGATCGCAGCTCCCTGTCAGGGGCAGGGTGCCGGCAATGCGATTCTGCTGCCGGCACCCGCCTCCTGTATGTGTTAAAGACTGACTACTGTATATGAGTCCAGACTTTCACTATTAGGCCACACAGAGCGGCGCCCAGCGATGTCTCAGCACTCACCATTTAGTCCTGGGCGCCGCTCCGTTCGCCCGCAGTGCCCCATTACTGTCTCCTCTCCTGCTCCACATGCTGCTGATTACTATCAGAGCGATGGGAGGAGACATCAGCTTCACTAGTGGGCGTTCCTTCTCCCTGGCTGTAGCGCTGTCCAATCGCAGCGCAGGGAAAAGGAACGCCCACTAGTGAAGCTGATGTCTCCTCCCATCGCTCCGATAGTAATCCTATCATTGGTGGCGCAGTGCGCCCGCCCCTCCTCCGCCCCTCTCTTCTCATTGCCGCCCCTCCTCCACCCCCTCTCTTCTCATTGCCGCCCCTCCTCCGCCCCTCTCTTCTCATTGCCGCCCCTCCTCCGCCCCTCTCTTCTCATTGGTGGCAGCGGCAGCAGCACAGGGGGAGGGAGGACAGCTTCCTTCTCCCCGTGCTGCTGAGAGAGAACATGAGCGCGCCGATAGCAGCGCGCTCATGTTCAGAGATACTAGACTGCGCAGAAGCGCAGCCCAGTATCGAAAAAACGGAAATCCCGGTATCGTATCGATACCGGGACAAAAGTATCGATTGGGTATCGAAATTTCGATACCCGCAACAACCCTACAAGGTACACACACAGAACATGCTGTATATACACAGGGACACTATACACTCCATATACACACATGTAATATGTTATATGTACACAGGAACACTGTACACGCAATGTACACACATGTAATATGTTATATGTACACAGGAACACTATACACGCAATGTACACACAGAACATGCTGTATATACACAGGAACACTATACACGCAATGTACACACAGAACATGCTTTATGTACACAGGGACACTATACACTCCATATACACACATGTTATATGTACACAGGGACACTATACACGCAATGTACACACAGAACATGCTTTATGTACACAGGGACACTATACACTCCATATACACACATGTTATATGTACACAGGGACACTATACACGCAATGTAGACAAGAACTAACATACCCCACATACACCCATCAAACACATGACTACTAGGGTAATCTTACATTCTTATGACACGTGAGACAGGTCATAAACTGAAGGCTTAAAGCGGTTGTCTCACTTCAGCAAGAGGCATTTATCATATATATAGAAAGTTAATACAAGGCACTTACTAATGTACTGTGATTGTCCATATTGCCTCCATTGCTGGCTAGATTCATTCTTCCATCACATTATACACTGCTTGTTTCCATGGTTACGGCCACCCTGTGATCTAGCAGCAGTGGTCGTGCTTGCACACTATGGAAAAAAGCACCAGTCTATGAGCACTCCCATGGCCCCTGCCACCAGATAGACCAGCACTTTTTCCCATAGTGTGTGAGGATGGCCACCGCTGCTGGATTGCAGGGTGGTCGTAACCATGGAAATGGGCAGTGTATAATGTGATGGAGAAATGAATCCAGCCAGCAAAGGAGGCAATATGGACAATCACAATACATTAGTATACGTATAGGAAGTGGCTACCTATGAATCAAGATCCGACTTTCCAACAAGCCTTGGGATTTGACAAGGGAATATAGCCTGGCCAGATATCCATCCGTGGCCGGCTGTTGGAAAGTTGGATCTTGCTCATAGGGAGACGCTTCCAAGAGGTGGCGCTGGCGAGAGGTTTCTCTTCCTTGGGAGATGCTCATTTGCATATGGTGCAGTGGAACAAATAATGTAACAGAATTCAATGAGTAAATATCCAATAGGTCTATACTGAATAATTAGGTGGTGTCCTGCTGCCAGAGCTGGGTCCAGATAACCCGGTGGCTTGATGTCCGAGGCATGGAGAGGAGGAGTGATACAGCGCTCGTCCCTGGGACACGTGAGTTACACGATAGTTCACACCAGGAACCTGAAATATACTCCAGCTCATAGCTAGCACAGCTTTCACTTTCTAGCAGACAAGCAGCCCGAAGATGTGCCAAAGTTATTAGGAGGTGTGCCAGTCGACTTTTTACTGACTGGCATATGAATGGCCAGTCTTAGGAAATCAGCCCCTTTGATTTGGGAACTAATGTTCTTCCCTGACCCTCTGTATGACATAAATGTGGGAGGATTGCCCCTTTATTTTGAGCTGGTGTGTGGTAGCTGTGTCCCGAGCACGTGTGATGTGCGCCGTAGCAGGTAATTAACTGTACCGCAATTAGCAAAAAAGAATCCCTTAACTTTATGGACAATTATAATCTCAAGTGTGTTATATTTCTTTCTAAATTAACTATAAAACATGTCCAAGACTCAAATAAATGAGCATGTTAGAACACTCTGCAAAATACTGAGTCAGCCACCCCGTGCTGCTGTATTTGTCATGTATCCAGGACCGGAAGAAAAGTGACATCTGTCCGGGGACATGATGGTACAGATACAGAAGAGGGTCCATATGTGGTATGATGGTACAGTAGGGTCTGTCCGGGGACATGATGGTACAAGATACAGAACAGGGTCCATATGTACCTACTGTGTCCTTCTCCCATACCATGTAGATTGTAAGCCCTCACGGGCAGGGCCCTCTCTCCTTCTGTACCAGTTTGTAACTTGTCTTGTTTATGATTAGTGCAATTGTCTGTATTATGTATGTGCACCGCTCATCATATGTACAGCGCTATGGAATGAATGGCGCTTTAATAATAAATAATAATATTAATATGTGGGTATGATGGTACAGTAGGGTCTGTCTGGGTACATGATGGTACAAGATACAGGACAGGGTCCTTATGTGGGTATGATGGTACAGTAGGGTCTGTCTGGGTACATGATGGTACAAGATACAGGACAGGGTCCATATGTGGGTATGATGGTACAGTAGGGTCTGTCTGGGTACATGATGGTACAAGATACAGGACAGGGTCCATATGTGGTATGATGGTGCAGTAGGGTCTGTCTGGGTACATGATGGTACAGATACAGAACAGGGTCCATATGTGGTATGATGGTACAGTAGGGTCTGTCCAGGGACATGATGGTACAAGATACAGGACAGGGTCCATATGTGGGTATGATGGTACAGTAGGGTCTGTCCGGGGACATGATGGTACAAGATACAGGACAGGGTCCATATGTAGGTATGATGGTACAGTAGGGTCTGTCTGGGGACATGATGGTACAAGATACAGAACAGGGTCCATATGTGGTATGATGGTACAGTAGGGTCTGTCTGGGTACATGATGGTACAGATACAGAACAGGGTCCATATGTGGTATGATGGTGCAGTAGTGTCTGTCTGGGGACATGATGGTACAGATACAGAACAGGGTCCATATGTAGGTATGATGGTGCAGTAGGGTCTGTCTGAGGACATGATGGTACAAGATACAGGACAGGGTCCATATGTAGGTATGATGGTACAGTAGGGTCTGTCCGGGGACATGATGGTACAAGATACAGAACAGGGTCCATATGTACCTACTGTGTCCTTCTCCCATACCATGTAGATTGTAAGCCCTCACGGGCAGGGCCCTCTCTCCTTCTGTACCAGTTTGTAACTTGTCTTGTTTATGATTGGTGCAATTGTCTGTATTATGTATGTGCACCGCTCATCATATGTACAGCGCTATGGAATGAATGGCGCTTTAATAATAAATAATAATATTAATATGTGGGTATGATGGTACAGTAGGGTCTGTCTGGGTACATGATGGTACAAGATACAGGACAGGGTCCATAAGTGGTATGATGGTGCAGTAGGGTCTGTCTGGGGACATGATGGTACAAGATACAGGACAGGGTCCATATGTAGGTATGATGGTGCAGTAGGGTCTGTCTGGGGACATGATGGTACAAGATACAGGACAGGGTCCATATGTAGGCATGATGGTGCAGTAGGGTCTGTCTGGGTACATGATGGTACAAGATACAGGACAGGGTCCATATGTAGGTATGATGGTGCAGTAGGGTCTGTCTGGGTACATGATGGTACAAGATACAGGACAGGGTCCATATGTAGGTATGATGGTGCAGTAGGGTCTGTCTGGGTACATGATGGTACAGATACAGGACAGGGTCCATATGTGTATGTCCATATATATTGGCGTACTGTCCCTACCTACAATACCACACTCGCTTGAAATAGTTTATCTAGCTGTATCTAGCCTAGATGCCACATGCTCAGCAGTTCTCTCCTGGGAGGATTTGGCTATATATTTTAGGCAGAGAACACCCAACAGAACAGGAACCACTAGACCTCACGGATACAGCCAAGCATGGCTTTTTGCCTTACTCCTATAGAGGCGACACCTCTTCATTCATCCTCTGCCTGAATGAGGGACCCTCATCTATCAGACATTTCTGGCACATCCTGTGTCTAGGTTACCATTCTGCCCGTCAGGTCTTCTCCACATGTTTGCTGTCTTCTCACTCGGTCACAGCCATGAAAGCCAGCATGAGAAGTTGTAGCAGTGCTTCTCTGCATAGGGGGTTGGACACACTGTGTTTTCACTCTTTAGTGCATCATCTCTGTTCCTCATTGGCATACTGCAGAGTGGCATCAGAAAAATCTGGGTTTGTTACCCAGCTTTCCTAAATTCCTGAATGGCAAATCTTCTAAGTTCTCATCCAACAATGCGGCTTGAAAATGTTAGGTGAACAGGAAATTGAACTGCTGCATTGTTATAAAGGCCCAATACTAGGGCTTGTTCACACCCTGCAGACTATCCACTGTATATATTTTACAATGGTTAGAGCCCCAGGTTTGTTATACAGAGCTTCAAATACCCTGATACCGTTCTCATGGTAATATAGTGAAATGTCAAAATTGTAGCTGCCTGCAGCCACCACAAGGTGGCCCATTGAAGTCAGTGGGCACCACATACGGTATATATGAACCGCAATAGCCAGAATTTTCTCATGAGCACCAGTTGCTGGCAGTGATTTTCTAATCGCCGTGGCAATCTGGAGTTTGCAACTGCTTTAGGCCTCTTTCACACTACCATATGGCTATTTCAGTGTTTTGCGGTCCGTTTTTCATGAATCCGTTGTTACGTTTTTTTGTTTCCGTTTCGGTTACGTTTTTCCTTTCCGTTTTTCTGTATGCCATATACAGTATACAGTAATTACATAGAACAAATTGGGCTGGGCATAACATTTTCAATAGATGGTTCCGCAAAAAACGGAAGACATACGGAGGCATTTCCGTATGCATGCCGTTTTTTTTGCGGACCCATTGACTTTAATGGAGCCACGGAACGTGATTTGCGGCCAAATATAGGACATGTTCTATCTTTCAACGGAATGGAAAAACGGAAATACCAAAATGGAATGCATACGGAGTACATTCCGTTTTTTTGCGGACCCATTGAAATGAATTGTTCCGTATACGGACCGTATACAGAACGCAAAAAACGGCCCGCAAAACGGAAACAAAAAACAGTAGTGTGAAAGAGGCCTTACCATGAGACAGCAATTTACAATATTTATTGTGAACTTTCCCTTTAAGGGTACTTTCACATTAGCGTTTTTCGCTGATCCGTCATGGATCTTCAGAAAACCGCCTCTGTTGCAATAATACAACCGCATGCATCCGTCATGAACGGATCCGGTTGTATTATGTCTTCTATAACCATGACGGATCCGTCTTGAACACCATTGAAAGTCATGGATCCGTGTTCTATTGTGTCAGAAAAAACCGATCCATCCACATTGTGTGCCAGGACGGATCCGTCTTGCTCCGCACCACATAGCGGACAGAAAAACTCTGCAGGCAGCGTTATTCTGTCCGCGATGGGAGTGCAACCAAATGGAACTGAGTGCATTTTGGTGCCTTTCGTTCAGTTCAGTTTTGTGAACAGGGACAAAACTGAAGCGTTTTCTTCCACTATTGAGCCCTATGACGGATCTCAATAGCGGAATTGAAAACACTAATGTGAAAGTAGCCTAAGTCAGCATCTCTCTTGCGGTATTATTGTATCCTGTTTAGCAGTTTGTAACCCCCAAGATCATTTTCAAAGTAATCAACCCACCGTGCAGGCTAGACGCCCTGACAGATATCCGTATTTTCTAGTGAAAAGCAGGTCCCCTAAGGGTCCATTCACATGTCCGTAAGTGTTTTGTGGATCCGCAAAACACGGACACCTGCAATGTGCGATCCGCAATTTGCGGATCCGCACATCACAGACACTATAAGGCTCCATTCACACGTCCGCAAAATGGGTCCGCATCCTTTCCGCAATTTTGCGGAATGGGTGCGGACCCATTCATTCTCTATGGGGACGGAATGGATGCGAACAGCACACAGTGTGCTGTCTGCAGCCGCAATTGCGGAGCGCGGCCCCGATTTTGGGTCTGCAGCTCCGCAAAAAGATAGAGCATGTCCTATTCTTGTCCGCAGCTTGCGGACAAGAATAGGCATTTCTATGGGGGTGACGGGCTGGTGTGTTGCGGACCCGCAATTTGCGGGTCCGCAACACACCACGGATGTGTGAATGTAGCCTTATAGAAAATGCCTTTTCTGGTCCGCAATTGCGGACAAGAATAGGACATGTTCTATTTTTTCCAGGAACGAAATTGCGGATCCCAAAAAAACGGATCCCAAAAAAACGGATGCGGATCCCGAAAAAACGGATGCGGATCCAGGAAATGTGGATTTGCATCCGTTCCAGCCCCATTGAAAGTGAATGGGTCCGCAAATTGCGGAACGAATGCGGACCCAAATTACGGACGTGTGAATAGACCCTAATCCTGACAAATGCTTCTTTTTATTTTTGTGCCGTTAGGCCCCTTTCACACGAGCGTGTATTCCGCGCGGATGCGATGCGGGAGGTGAACGCATTGCACCCGCACTGAATACCGACCCATTCATTTCTATGGGGCTGTGCACACGAGCGGTGATTTTCACGCATCACTTTTGCGTTGCGTGAAAATCGCAGCATGCTCCTCTTTGTGCGTTTTTCACGTAACGCAGGCCCCATAGAAATGAATGGGGTTGCGTGAAAATCGCAAGCATCCGCAAGCAAGTGCGGATGCGGTGCGATTTTCACGCACGGTTGCTAGGAGACGATCGGGATGGAGACCCGAACCTTATTATTTTCCCTTATAACATGGTTATAAGGGAAAATAATAGCATTCTGAATACAGAATGCTAAGTAAAACAGCGCTGGAGGGGTTGAAAAAAAATTAAAAAATCATTTAACTCACCTTAATCCACTTGCTCGCGCAGCCGGCATCTCCGTCTGACTCTTTTACTGAATAGGACCTGTGGAGAGCATTAACTATAGTTCAAGGACCTGGGATGACGTCACTCCGGTCATCACATGGTGCGTCACATGATCTTTTACCATGGTGAGCAAGTGGATTAAGGTGAGTTAAATGATTTTTTATTTTTTTTAACCCCTCCAGCCCTGTTTTACTTAGCATTCTGTATTCAGAATGCTATTATTTTCCCTTATAACCATGTTATAAGGGAAAATAATACTATTTACAGAACACCGATCCCAAGCCCGAACTTCTGTGAAGAAGTTCGGGTTTGGGTACCAAACACGCGCGATTTTTCTCACGCGAGTGCAAAACGCATTACAATGTTTTGCACTCGCGCGGAAAAATCGCGGGTGTTCCCGCAACGCACCCGCACATTTTCCCGCAACGCCCGTGTGAAAGAGGCCTAAAGGTTTTGGCTCCCATCTCTAAAATCTCAGACCAGAGGGGGAGGTCTTAGCGGTGTTCCTGGCGGTGTGAAGGTGCACCAAATGGAGTGTCCCAGCCCCCAATGAACAGAAAACCTTATATGCATAAGGCTACATTCACACGACCGTAAGTGTATCGCAGTCCGCAAATTGCGGATCTGCAAAGCACGGATACCGGCCATGTACGGTCTGCATTTTGCGGACCGCACATGGCCGGCGCTATATAGACAATGCGGACAAGAATAGGACATGCTCTATATTTTTTGCGGGGCTGCGGAACGGAACAACGGATGCGGATCCATTTATACGGTCGTGTGAATGCACCCTAAGAGTGCACAACCTATAGGCAGTGCTGTTTTGGACTAAAAATTCCAGAGAACATGTGCAGTCTCATTCCATAGTGAAAACCTAGGCTGTAGCGATGTCTTGATCCACATTGTACTTTATAACACACCATCCCTTAGGCCACGTTCACGGCGTTTGCAGTTTCTGTTGTGCCCTGTTAGAGGAGCAGATCAATGAAAATAACCTATACGGAGCTGAACAGACCCCATGGACTGGCATTTTTGGTGGTTTGTCCGCCCAACACGGATGAGAACAAGCCCTTAGCGTTACGCTATATAGAGGAGGGGGCAGATCATGGCAGCCAGACCTCAGGGGAGGATCAGGAATGAAAGCAAGTAGAAGTGGGTATGACGGGTCCGATGCCAACGTTACCTGCTCTGTGAGACTTGAATTGCTTATATCATGTACTGTGCAGGAAAGATGTCTCAACTAGTATCCTTCCCTTCTTGCCTAAGTGATTCATCATGTGCGCGGCGGGCGGCCTGTTACTTCATTTCCAGGCATGCTTTGTGGAATTGGTGTATCTTTCCAGAAGACGGTGGGGCATGCACAGTCATGTATTGCTTCAGAACTGAAGAGTGCAGCAGAATAATGTCATTGTGTCTTTTTTACGGCTTAGGGAATGCCAAAAAATCAAAACCCGGTTTACCCAGTTTCCAATACAAAATATGTCCCTTGTAAGCCCTTGTTTAGCTATGTCAACGGGGGGTTAATTAAGTTAGAGTTAAGAAGAAAATAAGTTAAGTGGTCCGTCCTTAAAGGGGTTGTCCAGCAGTATAAACACCCCCCACAATGCCAGGGCCCCTCCTATGGATCTGCCAGGGCCTCCTCCAAATCCTAGTTGCATCTTATAGTCCGAAAAATACAGGATAAGGGTCCATTCACACATCCGTGTGTGTTTTGCGGATCCGCAAAACACGGACAGCGGCAATGTGCGTTCCGCATTTTGCGGACCGCACATTGCCGGCACTAAGAGAATATGCCTATTCTTGTCCGCTATTGCGGATAAGAATAGGACATGTTCTATTTTTTTGTCAGGATCGGAATAGTGGACCCGGAAGTGCGGGTCCGAAATTCCGGATCGGGGCCGCACGTCATGCGGCGCCATAGAAATGTATGGGTCCGCAATTCCGTTCCGCAGCCTTAGGCATCCACATCCAGCACAAACGTGGTGCCCTCCCCTATGGACGCAGACCAGACACGAGCCCGCATGTCACGTTTATTTTTCAGATGATGTATCATGGAGGGTAGTGAGGAGATGACGGAGGCTGACCAGATGTGTGGAGATCGCGTCCTGTCTCTATGGAAACACTCATACTGTCTTTTCTAATGGTTAAATGACTTTGTGCCGGACGTTGCTATTTATTTCTATATTGAATGTTGAGTCCCTTCTCTGTAGGATAACCCCTTTGGGGTATTGGTTGCGGATGTGACATGCGGGCTCATGTCTGGTCTGCGTCCATAAGGGAGGGCACCACGTTTGTGCTGGATGTGGATGCCTTCTCCTGTTCCCGCACAGCCACCTACCCTATAGACAAGTTGCTCGTAATTAGAGCTCTGGACTTAGGACTCACTGGTTGGCTCGTCTGTGATTCATTTACTAAGGCGCGTGAGGACGCATGCGCCTGATGGACCAAGAGATATTCCCTCAACCAATATGGCTGCGATGACATCAAAAGGATTGGGCGCATGCCTGAATACACGTCCGACGCAACAAAGTGACGGAAGCCAGATAAGACATGCGCATTGCTGTATGGGGCACGCCGAAATAGGCGTTGGATAACCTGACGCCGCCATACATCTGGTTTTCTCCTCCTTCCTCCCTCCATTTGATACATCATCTAGTAAGCACTTGTCACCTTATGTAGTTGGTTGCACATGTTACATTACCACAGTGCACATGATACTTTATGAACTTTAATTGGTAATCATGTTGAACGTTTTCTAGAAATATAAGTTGTTGTAAAGACTGTTTGCACATGAAATAGGTATTCAGTTTTTTTTTTTCTTTGCAGTTTGTACTGGAGGTGTGGCTGCCTCCTCAGTCATGCACTCCTGACCACCCTGTCTGCCCTATAGGCTGATTTTAATTAGTGTTAGTACATAGTCAGGCCTGCTCACCCTCACTCACTGAAGCCATGGCACCAGGAGTGGGATAGTTTGTGGACTCTCACTGCAGTCCTTGGTAGCCATTTGGCGCCGGTGATGTCGTGGAGTGGGCCTGCTGTGTAACCTACATTCCCTGAAGTATATGGTAGCCGTCATGGCACCTAACAAGTAAAATTTAGCGTAGGAATGTGGAACCTACACTCCCTGAAGTGTATGGTAGCCATCATGGCACCTAACAGGTAGAATTTTGTGTAGGAACCCGTCTAACAGAGATCACCTTGACGTTCGGCAGACGGGCTCAAATAATTTTGTACAAAACGATTTGCCAAGTATCTCGCACTTATAGTGTAGCACTTGTTATTATTATGCAATTTTGTACTCTATATTGCAGTCTATTGTCGCATTGCATGTTTCTGTCTTTCAAGGTATTCAGTTATGCATTGTAATCACTTTTATACTAGATATTTATTATACGTCACTTTTTAACCCTAATTGTTCTTATTGATTTGAATTTGATTGGAATTGGCACATTAATTGTGGTTGCTATATACACTGAGCACTTTGTCTTAACACTTTTCTTCAGGAAGGCTCTAGTATTGAGCCGAAACGTCGCATTTCCATATGGGTGAATAAAACTTTTTTTCATTTATATTTTTTCGGAGTGCTGCCCGTTTTGTGGACTTTATATATGGGATTTGCTTATCCCCACTAGGGCTTCTTGCACCCATCTGCTTATTGTTTTGACGGTGCCGCCATCCCTATTCTTGATATAGAGATGGGAAAACGCAGTGTGAACCCAGCCTAACAAAGGCTTTGTTCAAAGGACAAAAAATTCCAAGCTCAAGTTTTTAAAACGATTTAAGAAACAGGTTATCCTGTAAGTTTGTATCTTGTATGAAAAGTCCTTTGCAATATGTAGCAAATGTTTTTAAGCCTTCAGTTATTCTGTTGATCTGGCAGAAGCCGATCTTTTTCTTAACCCCTTAAGGACTCAGCCCTATTTCCCCTTACCTTAAAGGGGTTATCCCATCATAATGATCACTGTTAAATCTGTTAATGATTTGACAGTGATCATTTTTGTAAATATACTTTATTAACAAATTCCCACCGATTAGGAGAAAATTCATCCCCACTTACCTTATTGTTGTGACTCGGTCTCCCCTGGTTACGACCACCGCTCTTCCGCAAAATCCCGATGGTCGCGCTTGCCCAGAAGACTTCTTCTTTTCTCCCGGCCGGGCCACTCGCTGTCCTGAACGCGCACGCTGCCGCGCATGCGCGACGGTGACTTCTTCCCGGCCAGAATAGTACAGAGCTGCGAACGCGCACGCCGGCTCTGTACTATACTGGCCAGAAATAAGTCACATTGCGCATGCGCGGCAGCGTGCGCGTTCAGTCCAGCGCGCGGCCCGGCCGGGAGAAGACTTCAATCAAGATGAAGCCCGCCCCCAGCCAGAATCCAGGAAGTGAACGCGCAGTGGCAGCAGGTAAGTATGAAACTGCTAAGTGGGATAACCCCTTTAAGGACTTGGCCATTTTTTGCAAATCTGACCAGTGTCACTTTAAGTGCTGATAACTTTAAAACGCTTTTACTTACCCAGGCCGTTCTGAGATTGTTTTTTCGTCACATATTGTACTTCATGACACTGCTAAAATTGGGTCAAAAAAGTTAATTTTTTTTCATAAAAAAAATACAAAATTTAGAAAAATTTTCAAATTTCCATGTTTCAATTTCTCTACTTCTATAATACATAGTAAGACCTCCAAAAATAGTTATTACTTTACATTCCCCATATGTCTACTTCACGTTTGGATCATTTTGGGAATGATATTAAATTTTTGGGGGATGTTACAAGGCTTAGAAGTTTAGAAGCAAATCTTGAAATTTTTCAGAAAAGTTCAAAAACCCAATTTTTAGGGACCAGTTCAGGTCTGAAGTCACTTTGCGAGGCTTACATAATAGAAACCACCCAAAAATGACCACATTCTATAAACTACACCCCTCAAGGTATTCAAAACAGATTTTAAAAACTTTGTTAACCCTTTAGGTGTTCAACAAGAATTAATGGAAAAAAGAGATACAATTTCAAAATTTCACTTTTTTGGCCGATTTTCCATTTTTAATAATTTTTTTCCAGTTACAAAGCAAGGGTTAACAGCCAAACCAAACTCAATATTTATGGCCATGATTCTGTAGTTTACAGAAACACCCCATATGTGGTCATAAACTACTGTACGGGCACACGGCAGGGCGCAGAAGGAAAGAAATGCCATATGGTTTTTGGAAGGCAGGTTTTGCTGGACTGTTTTTTTTTTAAAAACCATGTCCCATTTGAAGCCCCTGTGATGCACCCCTAGAGTAGAAACTCCATAAAAGTGACCCCATCTAAGAAACTACACCCCTCAAGGTATTCAAAACTGATTTTTACAAACGTCGTTAACCCTTTAGGTGTTCCACAAGAGTTATTGGCAAATGGAGATGAAATTTCAGAATTTCAATTTTTGGGCAAATTTTCCATTTTAATCCATTTTTCCCAGTAACAAAGCAAGGGTTAAGAACCAAACAAAACTCAATATTTATGGCCCTGATTCTATAGTTTACAGAAACACCCCATATGTGGTCGTAAACAGCTGTACGGGCACGCGGCAGGGCGCAGAAGGAAAGGAATGCCATACAGTTTTTGGAAGGCAGATTTTGCTGGACTGTTTTTTTTGACACCATGTCCCATTTGAAGCCCCTCTGATGCACCCCTAGAGTAGAAACTCCAAAAAAAATGGCCCCATTTTAGAAACTACGGGATAGGGTGGCAGTATTGTTGGTACTAGTTTAGGGTACATATGATTTTTGGTTGCTCTATATTACACTTTTTGTGAGGCAAGATAACAAGAAATAGCTGTTTTGGCACCGTTTTTATTTTTTGCTATTTACAATATTTATCTGACAGGTTAGATCATGTGATATTTTTATAGACCAGGTTGTCACGGATGCGGCGATACCTAATATGTATACTTTATTTTTTTTATTTATGTAAGTTTTACACAATGATTTCTTTTTTGAAGCAAAAAAAATCATGTTTTAGTGTTTCCATAGTCTGAGAGCCATATTTTTTTCATTTTTTGGGCGATTACCTTGGGTAGGGTATGATTTTTGCGGGATGAGATGACTGTTTTATTGGAACTATTTTGGGGTGCGTGTGACTTTTTGATCGCTTGCTATTACACTTTTTGTGATGTAAGGTGTTAGGTCATGTGATATTTTTATAGAGTCGGTCGATACGGAGGCGGCGATACCTAATATGTATACTTTCCCCCCCCCCCTATTCTTTACCAATTTTTTTTAACTTTATTTGGGGAAAATGACGTTTTTGTTTATTTTTACTTGAAACTTAAAATTTTTTGTGGGGAAAACTTTATTTTTTCAACTTTTTTTTTTAACTTTATTTTTTTAACTTTATTTTTTGTCTCACTTTGGGACTTGAACTTTTGGGGGTCTAATCCTTTACAATGCATTCCAATACTTCTGTATTGGAATGCATTGGCTGTATGAGTAATACTGTGTGTATTACTCATACAGCTTCCGGCCTGTGAGATCCAGGGGGCTGGATCTCACAGGCTCTTCACCGGAAGGCAGCGCGATGCCTTCTTTAGGCATTGCGCTGCCTTCCATGCCATCGGGTCCCCCCCACAGCCCCATGGGGACCCGATGGCACCGCCGACTACCGCCGCCTGCACAATAAAAAGCCGCAAACCGCAGGTCTGAATTGACCTGCGGTTTGCGGCGATCGCTGACCTGGGGGGGTCACTCACGGGACCCCCCGGCGCATTTAGCCGTGGTGCCTGCTCAATGATTTGAGCAGGCACCGTGTTCCGATCACCGCCCGCCGGGCGGCGGTGATCGGAACAACACATGACGTACCAGTACGTCATGGGTCCTTAAGGACTCGGGAAACATGCCGTATCGGTACGTCATGCGTCCCTAAGGGGTTAAAGTGTAACTGCCATTTCACTACCAAAAATGAAATTCCTAACATATGTGATGCTGAAGGGAAGATATTCATGAAGCGTTAATTTTCCTTTCTGGTGTCTGTATTCAGCCCTTATCAATCCTATTTCTCTGTGCCTCTATTTCAGCAACTTCCTAAAATGGCCTCTGCTGCACTTCCTGTGGTGATCTGTGGTGCCATGTCCTTGATGCCATCCTGTTTTTCCCTCACTTCCCATAAGCCCTTGCTCTCCTCACATAAACTAGCAGACAAGCAGGACCAATCAGAATGCAGATAACTTCCCCCCACTACCCCAGAGCAGTGTGTATCCTTTCACATACAGCTAACCAGAGACAAGCCCTGCAATTACATGAAATCAGTAAGGAATAATTTCTCTTAGCCTCCTAATAGTCACCTGTCAGCTCTTCAGCTGCTCCCTCATTCTCCTCCACACTGAGGGGGGGCTGCTTTAACTGCTCATATCTCTGGTTTGGTACCAGCTAGAGATATGGGCTTTGTATTGCTTGACATTCCAGGCTTTCAGACAATACCAGAATGACAGCAATCTGTTCAGTAAAGGGGAAGATATCACTGATAGAAATCGGGATGAAGTGAATACAGCTGAAAGTGAAAATAAAAGCAGATTTTACCCGCAATTATTCCAGACTCGATTTCTAACAGTGATTTCTCCTCATTAGCAGCCTGGAATGTCAGCTTTCAAACAAGACCATTCAGGAGATAGCAGCATGTAAAGAAGCCCTCCCCCCTCCACTTTCTGCCGCTCCTCCTCCCAGTGCTCTCTCCGTCTCATGTATATATCAGAGAGGAGACGGCTGCACATGACAACACTGTGAGAACATGCCTGCTCAATGCAAAAGTGACACGCGTTTCTGGGTGTTGTTATGGGGTGAAACTAAAAAAGATTCAACTATAAAGCACAAAAGCATTTATACAGCAGGGTGTACTATACCATTACTGGATAAAAAAAAATGAAACGGCAGTTACACTTTAAGACTTATTTCAGGAAATAAACGTGTAGTTCTTTTACTGACTTATGTTTGGTAAGAACACACTAAAATTAGCAAACAATGACATTGTAAAGGAAGAGTAGTGGGGAAACAGTGGAGCAGTAGTTTCCGCTGTTAAACTGGTGAAAAACACTCGTGCACACGACTGTATTTTTGGTCTGCGTCCGATTTGCATTTTTTGCGGATCACACACAGACCCATTCATTTCTTTGGTTCCGCAAAAAAGCGGACAGCATGAGTAAATATTCCTATGAACGCTTGTTTCCGATAATCGGCCTGTGTAAAGGTGTTGCCAAATGAGCAGACACTCGTTTCTCTGATGCTAACACATAACTCATTGTTTCTGGGCAGCAGATCATGAGGTGTAAACAGCACTCTGCTGCCCCAAAACTGAATCTGTATGAGGATGAGCGAGTACAGTAGTGATCGCTTGTCCCCATACAGCAGAGGTGACTGCTGCTCTCACCTCCCTCTCATGAGCAGGCAGATAGTGCCTGCTTAGTCGGAACGTGAAACTGTGTGTTACTGTCATTTCATTGCTGAATTCACATCTCATTGCTTAGTTCTGCTTTATAATGTCACCCTTAAGTTGTTCATGCACACAGTCGTAGCCATTTTTGCAGTCTGCAAATTGCGGATACCAGCTGTGTGCGTTCTGCATTTTGCGTAACAGAACATCCAGGCCATAATAGAACAGTGGTGTGGACAAGAATAGGACATATTCTATATTTTTGCCAGAGAACAAACATACGGTATGGGGCCTCTTTTGCTGTACCATTGAAGTTAATGGGTCCACACCCAACCCACAAAAAGTGCAGATCAGATGTGGACCAAAAATAAATTTGTGTGCATGAGCCCTAACTGCGCTACAGAGACAGTGGAAGAGAATCTCCTGTTTTCCATATGTACACTGTATGGGAGACATCATAGCACCAACTCAAGGAAAACTGACAGAGCCTGCAGAGGGTGGTAACAATGCCAGATATAGTGAAATGATAGTCATAGATACATATGTTATGTCCATGTACCCTGCTTTCCACAATTAATGAATAATTACACCATTATTCCTTTGTTTTTTCAGGGCAGGTGAAAGTTTTCCGGGCCTTGTACACTTTTGAACCTAGAACGGTATGTGTTTATCTGCATTGTGATAGTTCTTTTTCCACTTCGTGTTTATGACCTTATTACGTTTATTAGTAAGTGTAGTGTTGTAGTTGTAGAGTATGAGCCATGTGTCAGGGGAGTGTTAATAAAGAAGTGGCTGTGGTTTCACAAACCACTGTATCTGAGTGATGGGAAGGACAGAACCTACCGTATACTGGTATTACATATACTAGTCTTCTGGGCAGTGGCTGAATGTGCCCATGTGCTGCATACTTTGATCTTTAGTTACTTATTGCATTATGATTGAGCTCACTTGTATTTTCCATGCTATATTCTCAGCCTGATGAATTATACTTTGATGAAGGGGATATTCTTTACATTTCAGATATGGTAAGTTCTTCATTTTTTATTTATTTGTAGCTTTAGAATTGCACAATCCTTGCCTTCATGAATTACCACTGAACCGTTTTGTAAAATGCTGCCTACAAGCAATGTTCTGGGTAAAATGATGAGGGAAGCCGCTCCTTCTTATGATCGTGAACTCATTTCCATCTATAACTTCATCGATCATTCTGTGATTAACTATGTGTTTTAAAGATTTTTGTACTTACTGTAAAATCTGTTTCTCTTCCGTTCATTGGGGGACACAGTCTTGACCTTGGGTATAGCTATTGCCACTAGGAGGCGACACTGAGCAAAAAAAAGTGTTAGCGCCTCCTGCAGACACTGAGCTAATCAGTTTGTACAAAATCAGTAGGAGCAGTCAGTAGAAGCCAACAGCAAATAATAAAAAGGAAGAAAACCAGAGATGGGTCATCCTAAAGTACCAGAAGGACCCATTGAGGAGAACCAGTAATGTACATACAGAAAACTTTTTTGCTTATTTATCAATTTATTAGTAATAATGTATTTGTATATTACACTTTCATTAAATATATAACAGCATTTGCGTATCACTGCACTCACTTGTTCACGATCTGTGATGCTTCCTTTCTGTCCGGGGGCTGAACTATTGACGATCATGTGATCGGGACCCATGATCATGTGATCTATCCCCCTGACTTCGTTGTCTGTGTGAATGGCCATTACGCGGTCTCTGAACATCTCGCGGGATCATGACGTGATTGACGTCATGAAAGGTCCTTGATCAAGGCACAGCTGCACCTGCGCAACTGGCCATTGCGCGGCTCACCTGTGCCCCAGAATAATCAGCCTCCCGGGCATCACATGTCTGAACATTGCACTCGGATTGGTGGTATATGCATTTAAATACGAGCCCTCCAGTGGGAAGGCTGTACCCCCAGAGGAAGGTTTCAAATCGAAACGTGCGTCGGGGTGTGCAGTCTTCCTGTGGATTTTCTACTTTTTATACACGGTATGTGACCTTGTCTTTTCAGACCGCATGGTTTATGTAACCTGTTGCGGTTCTTTTGCCTCTTGATTTAACATTGTTTACGTCTCTTGTTCATTATTTTTTGCAGCTTGCACATGCACTTTACTGGTTGCTGCATTTGGCTAAATGAATATATATATATATATATATATATATATATATATAATATATTAAAGACCCATATTGGAGAGTTGCTAGTCCTTCTTTTGCTTACAGTATATAGCATGCACTCGCACTTTATATGTGACACTATTACTTGCACTCTCATCAATAATGGATAGTCTTTTCAATATATGTTTTACACAGTGGGTTCTCTACCTATAGACGCCTACATTTAGGTCACTTACCTTACCATACTGTTGTACTTAATAGGCTCTCCCAGGATTGTACTGTACTTTTTTCATTTGTCTGTCATCTCCATGTATATGTTTTTAATGACATACTTAATAAAATTATTTTTTTAGCTTAGTAGTTCTCAGTGTCCTTTTATAGGTTTTCTACTTACTTTCTGAGTTAAGCTCTAGTTAGGGGCTTTATTATTTCTTTACGTTATCCCTTTGTAACCTATTTTTGTATTAATGTACATACAGGTTGGGAGATGTCCCCCCCCCCCCCCCCCCCAATGAACGGAAGAGAAACTGATTTTACGTTAAGTACAAAAATCTAGTTTTGTCATCCGTATCATTGGGGGACACAGTCTTGACCATGGGATGTTCCAGAGCAGTCCCCAGGGTGGGTCATAAACGAAGACGCCATCCTGCCAATCCGAGGACTGCTTTCTGCAAAACTCTATGCCCCAGAGAAGTGTCAGAAGATGCAAAGGTGTGTACTCTGTAAAACTTGGAAAAGTGTGCCCAGACAACCAGGTAGCCGCCCTGCACCCCTGAAGGGCCGAAGCCCCATGATGTACTGCCCAACCATTGCCCGAGCAAAATGAGCTGTAACCCAAAGGGTGGAGCCCCTACACTGATGCGATACGCTTACACAATAGCCAAACGAATCCATCGGGAAATGGAAACTTTAGAGACAGCCTGCCCTCGTCTCGGTCCCTCTGGAATGACTAATAATGAATCCGTCCGTCGGAAAGAGGACGTCTGAAGCAGATACCCGCTGATGATGAAGGGCGACCAACAGGCAAGAGCCGCTAGATCCGACACCCTATGAATGGAAAAGACTGCCACCAAAAAGGCCACCTTGCAGGACAGGAAGCGAAGGGACACCTGCTGCAAAGGCTCAAACTGAGAGGACTGGAGAGCGCTGAGCACCAGATTAAGGTCCCAAGGATTCAACGGAAGCCAGTAAGGGGGCGCAGCGTTTCTCCCCCCCCCCCCATCCCTCTGCAGAAAGGTCCGAACCGCAGAAAGGGAAGCCAAATTCCACTGAAAAAGAATGATGTCTAGATATCAAGGGCCAAAGAACTGCAGATGTGACAAAACTTGCCCCCCTTGGGGGAGGAAGTAGGGATGCCTGACAGAAGAGAAGAACACTCCAGTGGAACCATGACGAACAAGTCAGGGCTAGAGAACCTGGACCAACACCACCCGTGCAGGCATCCCACAGCAGAAAGGGGGCATACGAGCCCCCAATGGCTATGAACACTAGCCGAGCAGGCAGTAACACTATGTGGAGAAAGTGCAACTTACTCGCCCTGCGAAAGGGGAGAAGTAGAGAAGGCTGATGCGGCTCAGTAGGGAACCAGCATCTAGGGGTGACAACAAGGACAGTACGACCGCTCTACCCGGGGAGGGGAGCCATGCAAACAATACACATATGCAAACTGAATAAGTGCATACCCAAAACCACACGGAGGCAACGCTGATGCTGTCCCTGTAGTAGAAGGTAGAGGCAATGCACTACCTGTAAAGGCTTTTGAAGACTGCGCCCTAGAAATCGGCAGGTTATACCATGCCCCGAAAGCCGTACGAATACCCACGAGAAGTGAGCAAACCCATACATATAAGGCCTGGAGGATCTATCGCGCCTGGTGATGGCAGAACATGAGCACAGTGCCACCTGTGATAAGGAAATGTAGGCACAATCACAGCTACAACTAGTGAGAAGGTTCCACTCCTAGAAGGGGGTCGATGAACAGAAATACTCCCACAGGGACAGAGTTACACAGTAGGGGCACGGAACAAGAGTAGCCATAAAATCTATGGCCAGCGCAAGGCTGCCTCATAAGGTAGAGGCCATAGCCCAACTATGGTTTCCAGGACCAGAGGATAGACTCCCCCTGAGAATGAGGCCAAACAGCAGTAAACACCCAGAATATGGTGCTAGCGCCATCCTCCACTTGAGAAGCAAGGAAACTGACAAGCAGCGCATCTGTTCCACCTACTGACAGAGAATGGATAACGATCGTGTCCACAGCCTGTCAGCTACTGTACCACCTAAGAAAGACTGAAAATGCGATAGAGCATCACTCCGCTGACTGAAGAGGGAAACCCGACACAATGTATCGGGTCCACGGATAGTGTAAGCACTACTGGTTGTGCAGCTACTACACCAATAGAAGGAGGGTAATGCTACCGGATCTACAGTATGCAATTGTGGTGCCACTAATCCACCTATAGAAGGGGGAAAACCGAAAGGACAGATGACAACAAGTATTAATGCAACCGGACGTATGGTATCCAGCGGAAGTGCAGTTACCCGCCCAATCAAGGAGGGTAATGCAATAGCCTGTATAGGAACCAGTGGTAGAGCAACTACTCTATACAAAGAGGGTAATACCACAAAATCTACAGTATATGGAGTAAGTGCAAATACTCCTATTACGGAAAGAGAGGAATGCTAGCGGAAGAATAGGATCCAGTGATAGTGCAACTACTCCGCCATGGAAGGAGGGTAGTGCTACAGGACTTCTGGTATCCCGTGGTGGTGTAAATAGTCTGCCAATGAGTGGAGAACAATGCCACTGATGTACAGGGACCCACGGAAGGTGCCAATACTCTGCTTAAGAAATGTGCAAACACTCCGTCCACTGGTGGTTGTATACTTTATAAAAACGCTGTTTTAATCTTTGTTTTCGCTATCAGTCACCCTTGAAGTCGAAGGGGCAGCGGCATCCTTGCTTCAAGTCAAGCTAAGCCCACCCCTTACCTGTCCTCTTTTCACTGTGATTGACATCCTGCAAGTCTCGCGCATGTGCGGTGCGCTCCTTGTCGCTGCGCGATCCCGTCTCCCACAGCCGGCCGCTTTCCTCTCTGCGCATGCGCCGGGCTTTTCCGAGAGAGGAAAGCGGCCGGCTGAGTGCGGAAGACGGGATCGCGCAGTGACAAGGAGCGCACCGCGCATGCGCGAGACTTGCACGATCCCAGCCTCACAGCAGGATGTCAATCACAGTGAAGGGAGGACGGGTAAGGGGCGTGCTTAGCTTGACTTGAAGCAAGGAGGCCGCTGCCCCTCTGACTTCAAGCTGACTCTGAGGATAGCGAAAACACAGATTAAAACAGCGTTTTTATAAAGTATACAACAACCAGTGGATGAATGAAAAACATGATTAGGAACACACTGGGGGCTACTGTAAGGTAATGATGTCGGTTTAAACGTGTTTTGGAGGTGACAGGTTCCCTTTAAAAAAGGAGGGTAATGCTACCGGCCGAACGGCACCCACTGGAATTGCAATTACTCCGTCCATGGGAGGAGGGTAAAGCTACCGGCTGTACTGTGTCCAGAGTTAGTGGCACTACTCCGCCTATGGAAAGAGAATAATGGAACGGACTGTACGGTACACCATGGAAGTGCTATTACCCTGTCTATGGAAGAAGGGTAATGGTACAGGCTATACAGTTCATAACTAAAATGGCAAGCAGGGGCAGTATGCGTCAATCCCACACATGTTGGCGGCAATGGCCGTTTCGCGCAGATCCGCGCTTCCTCAGGCCACTGACAACAGCTTGCCATTTTAGATGTTTTTGTAACACAATAAAGGACTGAATCTGAATACAACATTGGTGAGTGCCGTCCTTTGCATCTCTTTTTGTTATGAACTTATGTTATTTACTTTGAGGGCTTGTGCACCGCTAGATTGTTTGTACTTTGAAGACGATGCAGTCGGTGTTTATGGTGTTTGAGTAAGACCGCAGTTACAGCTGTGCCGCCTTTTTCTCTATATTGGGACAGGCTATACAGTACCCAATAGAAATGCAAGTAGTCCGCCTAAGAAGATAGTGTAATGCTACCGACTGTACGGTATCCAGTGCAAATGCAATTACTCCGCCTATGAAAGGAGTGTAATGCAACAGGCAGTACAGCATCGAGTGTAAGAGCATTTACTCCGCCTCTGGAGGGAGAGTAATGCTAGAAGCTGCCCAGTATCCAGTGCAAGTGCAGTTGCTCCGCCTTTTATGGAAGGAGGTAATGCTACAGGCTGCATGGTATCTATTGTAGGTGCAATTACACCTCCTATGGAAGGAGGTGATGCTACAGGCAGTACCGCATCCAGTGTAAGTGCAATTACCGTACTCCGCCTATGGAAGGAGGTAATGCTACAGGCAGTACCGCATCCAGTTTAAGTGCAGTTACTCCCCCTTTTATGGAAGGAGGGTAATGCTACAAAATGTACAGTAGCCATTGGAAGTGCAATTACTCCGCCTTTTTTATGGAAGTAGGGTAATGCTACAGGCTGTACAATCCAGTGGACATGCAATTACTCTGCCTTTTTTATTTAAGGAGGGAAATGCTACAGAATGTACAGTAACCATTGGAAGTGCAATTACTCTGCCTTTTTTATGGAAGGAGGATAATGCTACAGGCTGTACGGTATCCAGTGCAAGTGAAGTTACTCCGCCTATGGAAGAAGGGCCTATAGAAGGAGAGTATACTACCATGTGACTACTCCGCCTATAGAAAGATAGCGCCAGGATTCCGCTTACACTATAGGACGTATGTATCCAGCAGTAGGGTAAAGAAATTCTGCCTACAGAATGGCATGGGAACTAAGTTCAGACAGACCAAATAGCTCCAAGGGTTAATAATAATATATAAATATATATATATATAATTCTTTTATTTTATTTTTTTTATTTTATATACAGCTTAATTCTAACCAAACAGACCTAAGGGAACTGCACCCACATCCATCTGTACTAATAACCAGCACTGCAAGCCTCAGCAGAGAGCCCAGAAGCACTTTCCTCAGCACAGTAGCACTGAGGCAAGGAAGGGGTTAAGCAGAAGGCAGGGGCGGAGCTTATTGGCCGCTGGTGGGGCTAGAGCAATTACTACACCAGGCTGGATCCTGCATAGCTTCCAAATGCACATGTAGGTTAGGAAACAACCTAATAACACACTGAGCCATTAGAGAAAGTCTGGGAATAAGCAGAAGTCGGACCTGGTGACCAGAAGGTTTTTACAGGAACCTCTGGTCCTCCTTGCCTTCTGGACACCGGGAACGTGCAGCCGACTCGGGGACCCCCTGGACTCCCGTCTCCTGGGTGGGAACACAGGCAGCTTGGAGACTGCCCTCAGCCCAGCTAAAGTAGAGAAAAATGTTAAAGAATGAAAATTCAGCAGACCTGCAAAGCAGAGAGGTCTGCCTCCTACTGACACTAAGCTAAAACTGATTAGCTCACTGTCTGCAGGAGGGATATAGCTGAGAGGAGGAGCTAACACTTTTTTTTGCTTAGTGTCGCCTCCTAGTGGCAATAGCTATACCAAGGTCAAGACTGTGTCCACCGATGACGCGAGTAAACAGTGACGAGTGCTGAGAACCCCATTGATTGTTAAAGCGAACAGGCAGAGGCGCTCCATTGAAAGTATGAGTCTGCACACAGCTTGCTCGGCTGAAGGGGCACAGCATTTGGAGCACTGCCACCCCATTTTATCAATGTGTCAGGCGTATATGCAGAGGCTGGGGCGGGGGAACAATGAAAAAAGGCAGGGCAGCCTGGGCACCAACACAGTGAATGTAACGGGTACATTTTACACATTACTACTTTAAACATAATTTGGATTCATTGTTATGTATGATAATATCTTGAAAAATCTAATAAAAATTATTTGAAAAGAAAGAAAAACCTATACCATTGGAAAAAGCATAAAGCATACCAACAACACTACAAACAACTTTCAGCGAATAGCTTTTACTTATTGTTGCCCTGATCAGACTTATGGAGGAGATTTATCATCTACGCCTCCCTACATATAATCACAAGTGGCGTTTCTATACTGCCCTTGCCACTTTTCAAAATGGCTGCGTGTTGAAGGAGGGGTGAGGCCAGCAGGCCCGGCACATTTATCGTCATTTATGCCGGTTGTATTACGTAAATGAGCTGCCACAGATTTCAGTTTAGGGGCACGGTCTGGCTGAGGATGCGCCGAATTTATGACTAGGTCTGCGACCGGCAACCCAATGGATATCAAAACCGGCGTGGCACATGCTGGTCTTGATAAATCTCCCCGTATATACTATATATTGCGGAATCTTTATAAGAACATGCAGTTTTACAAGTTCCCTTATGTGATGTTCGTCGTTAATCAGTGTAAGGTCTCATGCGCCCCATCATATACAAAATCCATGTCACACAGGTCTAAAAAGACACCAATATGAATCCACGCACCCTTGTGTGCCTGTGCTTTTTTTGTGCAGATAGTCTTCCGCTGCATTGTTCCTTTAGGGGGGGAGGGGAGAAGAACATCGTAGCTAGCAGAACCACCATATGGAGGCCACACAGAGAACGTCAGGGTTCATTGTGCTACCATACAGGTCCATGTACGTAGCATTGCAGTGCGCATGAGGCCTTACACAATCTCACTGCTTCCATGTGGGTTATTTATTCATGAATCCGCCTTATAATATTAAAGATATAAATGTGTATAAAATGTCTGTAAAGGTTTCTTTTTCCCCAGACGGATACAAATTGGTGGAAGGGCACCTGTAAGGGAAAAACGGGACTCATACCAAGTAATTATGGTGAGATTCTATTCCACAGTTTTCTCTGGGTGTTCGTTACCTCCTGTGCCACCTTCGTCAGACTGGGGCTGGCCAATTATGGTATTCTCTGCATGTGTGATAATAAACCAAACAGGCCCAAAGTAACTCGTGTTAGTATTCATATGACAGCTATAGGATTTGTGTTGTCAGCCTAAAAGGGGTTGTCTCATCACAGACAATGGGGGCATATCGCTAGGGTATGCCCTTATTGTCTTATAGGTGCACATTCCACCGCTGGGACCCGGACCTATATCGGGAACGGAGCCGCGCAAGCTGGTGTCTGGAGAATTCTGGTCCAGCCTCCACCAAGTGCGCTCCCCATAGAAGTGAATGGGAGCGCACCAAGCATGACCAGCCAGCGCTCCCATTCACCTCTATGGGCCTGATGGAAATAGCAGAGCCAGCGCTCGGCTATTCTCGGCGGCCCCACAGAAAATTAATGGAAGTCGGCTGCGCATGCGCAGTGCGCTCTCCAACACTTTTGGGGCTCCTTTCTTGATATAGATGTGGGTCCAGCACCTATAAGACAATGGGGGCATATCTGAGCAATATGCCCCCATTGTCTATGATGAGACAACCCCTTTAAAGAGATTTTCCGGTTTGCATCAACTCTTATTAAAATAATCACTTATAAAGGTAGCTGTTTTTTAATGTGTTTCTTTTACCTTTATTGCTCCTATCATCCGGTTTGGGCTGTGGTCAGATGACTCTGTCCATGCAGATCTTTCTTATTTCCTGTGATGTCCATGGGTGTGTCACTGATAGGGGAGTGTCTATGGGAGGAGCTAAGGACTAGCTGGGTGTTGGTAGGATTGGTGCTGGAGCTGTGGCAGAGAAAGGAGAAGTGCATCATGAGTTTGGTTGGATCCAGCAATAGGAAGTGATTTGTTTACATGGTGAAAACGTGTCAGGAGAGTCCAAATTGAAATAGAGCATTAAGATGATGTATTTGAGATGAGCAACTACATAACCAAATCTCTTAAAAGCTTTAATAATCCCAGAAAACCCCTGTCATTGGTGGCCCTGCGCAAGCAGGCACGAGGCAGTGACGTCATTGCACCTGCTTGCACTGTGCACAGACAGTCATAGCACACACCGGAGCAAACCCCCTGTGCTCCACAGAGAAATGTGGGGTAGGTGACTATTTAAAATGGAGGCAGTAAGCGGCATCACTATGTGTGGGGGCCACTGGTGGGGACATCATATGGTGTGGCACTTAGAGGATGTCACTCTGTATGGGGGGCACTTGAGGAGGCATCACTCTGTGTGGGGGCACCTTAAAGGAGCTTAACTCTGTGTGGGGGGCACTTAAATGGGCCCCATTCTGTGTGGGAGGCACTTAAGTAAGCCTCAAACTGTGTCATGGGCAGTAAAGGAGCATCCTATTGTGTGGGGCGCCAAAGGATCATCCATCTGTGAGGGGTCACTTGTGGGCATTCTGCTGTGAGGAGGGCTTTTTACTGTGTGGTTGTGTACTTAAAGGGGCATCATGCTGTGTAGGGGCACTAAGTCCCTACACTATTGTGAGGTAGCCCAAAGGGGCTACTGTGTGGGTGCACAATGGGGATTGGGTGGGATTAGAGCCGTGGTTTATTGTAAAAAATAAATTGCCACTACGTGTCACTGGTATTGTCCCTCCATACATTTTCTTTTTTGGCTTGGACCTTTACACGATTGTATGTGGACCTGTACCCTACAGTATCTTCCTGAATGAAGCCCCAAAGCAAAGGGATCGCAGTGCAGAGGGGAATAAGCTGTTTGCCTCTGTTGAAAAGCAAAGGGTTCTCAAAAGGGGGATAAGCTGCTGCCAGAGGTGTCTAGCAGCCACTTCTACCCCCAACAATTGCTTTAGGGGGGAGTCAGGATACCGCCATATAAAGCAGCTCCCACTGAAATTGGCTTCTGCAAACATTCAATTGTATAGCCTCTTTGTGACTGCATAAGGGGCCTAAGCCAAGACCTCTGCACAGATTTTCGTGCGGATTTCTTTGTGCTTCCGCACGTAATCTGTAAGGTGTTTCTCCGTGTCTGAGCCAGGACTCTTGTACAGGTAAATTAAAAGTTCCCTTAAGGCTACATTCACACGTCCGTGGTGTGTTGCGGACCCGCAAATTGCGGGTCCGCAACACACCAGCCCGTCACCCCCATAGAAATGCCTATTCTTGTCCGCAAGCTGCGGACAAGAATAGGACATGCTCTATCTTTTTGCGGAGCTGCGGACCCAAAATTGGGGCCGCGCTCCGCAATTGCAGCTGCAGACAGCACACTGTGTGCTGTCCGCATCCATTCCGTCCCCATAGAGAATGAATGGGTCCGCACCCATTCCGCAAAATTGCGGAAAGGATGCGGACCCATTTTGCGGACGTGTGAATGGAGCCTTCAGACTATGATTGTGCTGTGTCCTGTATGCAGTTTAGAAGCAGCAGGAGATGCTCACGCGGTGCCTTACTGCTGGCTCATGTGTGGTTCAAAGAGGAAGTCTCGATTCAATCCTTCTAAAATGCAGAAATGAGCAAAATAAATGTATTGTTCTCAGTGTCAGGCTGTAACGCTCTGCTTATTGATAGGGTTCTCCTGCCAACAGTTCTTTCGTGTTAGTTTCCAACCCTTTAGCCTGTGGCCACAGAGCCCTTCAAACACTTTTAAAGGGATTGTCCTGCTACTTATATTGATGACCTATCATCAGGATAGGGCATAAATATCTGATCGGCGGGGTCCAACACCCAGCCCCCCCCTCCCCCCAATCAGCGGTTTGAAGAGGAGGCGGAGCTTCATGTGAGCGCTGCTTCCTCTTCATTACATTGCACTTCGTCTCGGAAGAGTGCCCGCTCCATTAACTTGAATGGAACGAGTGCTTGTAATAACACTAAGTCGCCGCGTAGTGTAATGACCAGGAAGTAGTGCTCGCATGGTCGTGGGGGTGCTGGGTGTCGGACCCCCATCAATAAATATGGCAGGACAACCGCTTTAATGTAAATTAACTTTATGTTGGTAGCTTTGAGTGGCTGCATTCAGCTTGTATTCTTGTACCATTTCAGCCTTTTAAAGATTAACATAAAAAGCTATGTGCACTGCATGGCACCATACACCCTAAACGGGTGCAAAGCGCATGTACAGACGTGCTGCTGATATCCGGTAACAAAGGTTACAAAACATTTAAATGGAGTTTTCTAATCCCATACATGACGTTCTTTTTTTTGGGGGGGGGGGGGGGGGGGTTTGGCTGTGGAGTTGAAATGTTGCTGTAGGTTTTTAGATTTGTGCCATGCCATTTTGGGGATTTGCACTGGATTTTCCCAGCAGCTTTCGGACCACTAGCACAGTCTGCAAAACCTGGACCCATTGATCACTGCCATGTACTAGGCCACTAATATTATGCAGGGTGGGATAGCCCTGAGGACATTGGAGGCCTTCCAGATCTACGAGACATTGATCTCATTGTATGATTTGCCACAATCGGGAGTAAACTAATTGCTGAACGTTTTCTTTACAGTTGCAGAACAGGCTGAATCCATTGATAATCCACTGCATGAGGCTGCTAAAAGAGGTAAGTGCTGTCTATCAAGTAGGGGCTAATAACCCCTTAACGGGGCATTTCAGGTCATTACTAATTGTAAGAGATCTGCCTAATGTCAGCAAATGACAACATTGTGAAATAGACTGTAGTTATTTCCTCACTCGGCAATCATCTGTAAACTAAACACATATCTTTCTCCTGTCCTAGAGTGAAGCCTGTTTAGCCTCTCCGCTATGAACAGGGCTGGTTTTTATTTTTATTTTCTTACAGGATCTCAGCCTCTTGTTTCCATTCACTGACTGCACGGAGAGAGAGGTAGCCATACAAGTGACTGTTGACTAGTTTTTCCCCAAATAGCTAGATCAACAATCACGTAAATAGGACCTGTCACCTCCTCTGACATGTCAATTTCAGCAACTGCTTGCATCCCCCATGTAATTCTGGAGCATCCTTTCATGTAACTCTGTGTTGTGTCATTCCTCGGTTATTCCTACTGGAAGTTCATAAATAACCTGCCAGCAGTTTGCAATAACTAGGTGTTACTAGTGTCACTGGCAGCACTGATTGGACAGTGGCAGATTATGCAGGGACACCCCCTAACTGGTAACACCCAACTGGGTCTCCATTGCAGACTGTTAGCAGAAGAGCAGGGAGGAATGGCACAATATTGTTATATGAAAGGATGTCATTGTTATTACCTGGGGAATGCTAGTAGTTACTAAACCAGACATGTCAGCAGAGGTTAGGGATCATCTGTAGTGTTATGTTCTGACTGTCAGTATGTCTAGAAGGCTACATTCACATCGGCCGCACTGCGATCTGGCTGCCAGTTCCGGCAGAGAATGCCGGGAATCGGCCAGACACAAACCGCAGCCGATGTGAAAGAAGCCTAAGGAGGGATGTCGTCCTATTATATCAGTCTCCTTTAAACATTTCAGGTAACCTTAGTTGGTTAAGAGAGTGTCTAGAGAACAGAGTTGGAGTCAACGGGTTGGATAAAGCTGGAAGCACTGCTTTATATTGGGCTTGTCATGGAGGACATAGAGGTAACTTATTTTCTGTTCTTCTACATCATCTACTTTTTGCATTATCCTAAAAATGGCTTTCCGGATACTTTTGTAGGGCTTAACCCCTTTAAAGGGAGATTGTCACATATTTTCCACTATTATAACTATCAGCAATGGCCATCGGTACGTAGTATATGTATTGTAGACATTGATTTGTCATTTGTGTGTTATTTCAATCTGCAAGAAAAGCACATTTATTCCTCTGTAAAACTGCTCCCAAATGCCCAGCTGAGGGGACTTTCCTTTTCTTGCCCAGAACCTCCGCCCTTCTCCTTTTTCCACTTCTTCCCAATGGCTTCCTCCCTTCTCCCCTGACGTCACCGCAATGCAGATCCAAATCTTGTGCAGGTGCTTCTGCAGCGCTTCCGACGCCTGTGCATTAAGTTTCCTTCAGTGGGCAAACACGTCCAGGGAGCTGTTCTGTGCATGCGCTGCGGACTTCGTTTCTGCACAACAATTACCTGAGGCGCTGTCCCACAGATGAGAACCTAATGCGCAGGCAGCAAAGGAATAAATGTGTTTTTCCTGGAGATTTAAATGATACACAAATACATAAAGGTATTTTTACAATGCCTATACAACGTTCTGATGGCCATTGCTGGCCAGTTATAATAGGAAAATATGTGACAGACTGCCTTTAAGGGCGCTACCACACACAGTCCATATTGTGTTTAACACCTGGCATTTTCATGGTGTTTTTGTATGCCTTGAATATGAAAGTACCATATCCTAGGTTTTAGAGGAGGAAAATAAGAAAAAAAAAATTTCAGCAGAACTCAGCTCAGACCCCCACTGTTAATAAGACCTCAGATCAGAGACGCAATCAGACCCCCAATGTTAATATGACCCTTAGCTTAGAGGCCCAATCAGAAACCTAATGTTAATCAGACTTCAGATCAGACCCCCAATGTTAATCAGACCTCAAATCAGACCTTAGATCTCCATTGTTAAGACCCCCAATCAGACCTCAGATCAGACCCTAATGTTAACCCTTTCGCTACCAGCGCCCTGCAAGCATGACACGCATGCAGCGGGCATCATGGCCGGCAAGTCTCTGCTGTTTCAAAGAGCAGAGGCCTGCGGCTAATTACCGCAACCGGCAATAATGCCGATTGCGGTAATTAAAGGCTTTAGATGCTGTGATCAAGTGATTTAACGGCACCTGAATGCGCAAAAACCCAGAAGCTCACGCTTCACATGCTGCCAATTGGGACTTCAGTACATGCGCTGAATGCTCTGAATCTCTATGAAGAAATTCAGAGCATTAATGCTGCAATAGTTATTTTGGCCACCAGATGGCAGGCCAACGTAAGAAATGAGCAAAATGCTAAGAAATTGTCATTTTTTTAATCGCTTATATATCAAAATAAAAAATTCAAAAACATCATTTATAAGATAATTTATGAGCCTTAAAATGATAAAAAAAAAAAAATTTAAGTTAAAAATAAATATAAATATATATCCATAGAAAAGGTCAGGCAGCACTCCTTCACATGCAGTAATAGTTGTATGGTGCCCGCGGTGGTCCCTCGATACAGGACGGATAAACAACAAAGAAAGTCCGCAGCACTCCTTGAAGTAAAAAATGTGCAGTTTATTCACACATGTCAGAAAATTGACAACGTTTCGGTTCTCTCACAGAACCTTTCTCAAGTCAGGTCTGTCTTGAGAAAGGTTCTGTGAGAGAACCGAAACGTTGTCAATTTTCTGACATGTTTGAATAAGCTGCACATTTTTTACTTCAAGAAGTGCTGCGGACTTTCTTTGTTATATATATATATAATATATAAAAGTTTAAATCACCCCCCTTTCTGTTTTATAAAAAAAAAAAAAAAAAAATCTGCGACTGAAAATGCCCATAATATTAAAACCAAAAAAAAATCCAATACGGCGAATGGCGTAACGGAAAAAAGGGTCACAATGGGCGATTTGTCATTTTTTTCATTGCTTCTCTTACCCAAAAAAATTAAATAAAGTGTCATCCAAAAGTCACACACACTCCAAAATGGTATCAATAAAAACTATGAATTGTCCCGCAAAAAATGAGCCCCTAAACAGCTCAGTAGACATAAGTATAAAAAAGTTATGGGGGTCAGAATATGGTGATTGAAAAATAAATAAAAAATTCTCAAAGTTTAAATTTATTTTTACACTATTTACACATAAAAAACTAGGGATGTCCTGATACCATTTTTTTTAGACCGAGTACAAGTACCGATACTTTTATTTAAGTACTCACCGATACCAATTACCGATACTAATTTTAACAATAAAATACACACACATGTATTTTCTGACCACTGACCAACCAAAAGGCCCAAAAACAGAACTATAACATTCCAAGGAGACATTATACTGTATGGGGGGCAGCCACAAGGAGACATTATACTGTATGGGGGGCAGCCACAAGGAGACGTTATACTGTATGGGGGCGGCCACAAGGAGACGTTATACTGTATGGGGGCGGCCACAAGGAGACGTTATACTGTATGGGGGGCGGCCACAAGGAGACGTTATACTGTATGGGGGGCAGCCACAAGGAGACGTTATACTGTATGGGGGGCAGCCACAAGGAGACGTTATACTGTATGGGGGGCAGCCACAAGGAGACGTTATACTGTATGGGGGGCAGCCACAAGGAGACGTTATACTGTATGGGGCAGCCACAAGGAGACGTTATACTGTATGGGGGGCAGCCACAAGGAGACGTTATACTGTATGGGGCAGCCACAAGGAGACGTTATACTGTATGGGGGCAGCCACAAGGAGACGTTATACTGTATGGGGCAGCCACAAGGAGACGTTATACTGTATGGGGCAGCCACAAGGAGATGTTATACTGTATGGGGCAGCCACAAGGAGACGTTATACTGCATGGGGCAGCCACAAGGAGACGTTATACTGCATGGGGCGGCCACAAGGAGACGTTATACTGTATGGGGGCAGCCACAAGGAGACGTTACACTGTATGGGGCGGCCACAAGGAGACGTTATACTGTATGGGGCAGCCACAAGGAGATGTTATACTGTATGGGGCAGCCACAAGGAGATGTTATACTGTATGGGGCAGCCACAAGGAGACGTTATACTGCATGGGGCGGCCACAAGGAGACGTTATACTGTATGGGGGGCGGCCACAAGGAGACGTTATACTGTATGGGGGGGCAGCCACAAGGAGACGCTACTGTAAGGAGTCAGGAAAACAATTTTTGAAGCCCCCCTCCTCAGTATAATAGTCTTGTGGCCATCATACAGTAATGTATATTTCTTCTTGCCCTAATGCCTGCTTTTAGAGATCAATGTGCAGCTTGCAAGCAGGAAGGGAAGGACCAGGGCCATAGAAGACAGACACTATCTCCTTTAGAGGGACTCGCTCCTGGCAAACACAGCTCTGCTGCAGTGAATGCAGTGGAGCAGACTGATGTAATTACAATGTATAGTTATTGCAGGGACTCAGAGAATCGTCTGAGAGTTTATTAGTTAAAAGAATCTAATGAGTTAGAGACAGTGTCACCGAGTCCCTGCCAGACTTCCTGCTCTGCTACATGCACCCTGTACACACCCAACTCCACTACATGCTATGCTAATAATGCCCCCCCCCTTCCCCCGGACGGACTTACAGGGAGCCGCAGAGCAGGAGGCCTGGCAGGGACTCGATGACACGGTCTGTGACTCATTAGATTCTTTTAACTAATAAACTGTCAGACGATTCTCTGAGTCCCTGCACTACGCTCCCTGTGCTGTGAGTCTCTGATTGGTTGGAGGGCGGGGAGGGGCGGAGCTATCTTCCACTGTCGGCTCCTATTACACAGTGCCTGCTGCTGCCCTCTGAAGCTGTTAGCTGTGCGAGGGGCAGGCTGCGGACAGACAGACACACAGAAGCGGCGCACAGGTATCGGCAGTGGTATCGGGGACATTTGCACGAGTACATGTACTCGTGCAAATGCCCGGTATCGGTCCCGATACCGATACTGGTATCGGGACATCCCTATAAAAAACCTATACATATGGGGTATCGTTGTAATCGTACTGACCCAGAGAATGAAGGGCATGGTTCAGTTTTGCCGTAAACCAAACGCCGTGGGAAGAAAACCCGTAAAACAGTGGTGGGATAGAGTTTTTTTTCCCAATTCCACCCCATTTGGAATTTTTTTCCCCGCTTCACACTACATTTTATGCCATAATTAATGGTGATATTAGAAAGTACAACTTGTCCCGCAAACCATAAGCCCCCATACAGCTATGTGACTGGAAATATAAAAAAAAGTTATGGCTCACGGAAAATAGGGAAGAAAAATGAAAATGCAAAAACGAAAAAAAAAAACTCTGTTTATCCTAAGGGTTAATCAGACCTCAGATTAGACAAAAAATTAAATGATCATCTCTCCTCTCCTGTTCCGGATGCCGCTTGTGAGATCCAGTGCTCTTCCTGTCCTGTGACCTGATATCACAGAGCTTGCTCACGTCCTCACAGTGTGCAGCGCTAGCACAGGGATAGCTGTATTCACTGTTCCCTAGTCTTGCTGTACCAACGAGCGCTTCCATAATGGAAGTGCTCATTAGTATTCGCCCTATAAGACGCACTGACATTTTCCTCCACTTTTGGGGGGGAAAAAACATGCAGTGGCAAAAAAAAAAACATTTTGTAAAGACAAATGTTTATTGTGCAAGTAGTATAGTATAGAGTAAAGTTATGTTATTTATACCACACAGTGAATACTATATTAAAAAATAAAAAAAATCCCCTGAAATGTTAAAATTGCTCTTCCCTCGAAAAATGAATGTGTTAATACACTATATGTACCCCAAAATGGTTCCTATAAAACTACTGTAGGTCCTGCAAAAGGTCTACAGCTACACTGAAAAAAAAAAAGTAAAAATTCTAGTTCTGTACCATTTATATCTATTTATTATAGAAAAATCTACAATAATAAGTGTTTTTTTTTTTTTTTAAATATGGCCGTTGGGGGTTTCCTGATTTAGATACTGATGGCCTAACCTTAGGATTGCTCATCAGTATCAGATTGGTGTGGGTCCAACACCTGGGACTCCCACAAATCAGATGTTTCAATGGAGGCTTTGTCCACTGTGTTGTTCTGGCGCCAGCATCACTTGAATGGAAGCTGAGCTGCAGTACCCTGACACGGCCACTACACAGTGAGTGGAACCTTGTGCCTCTGTTTCCAGCTGATCTGTGGGGGTGCTGGCTATCGAAAACTCCTTTAAAAAAGCGCTTAATAATCTCATGGCAGATCGTGTGTACCAGATCATTCTTACATATGTTTTACTTTTAATCTGCTAGATGTTGTAGAAGCCTTGCTGACACGGCCAAACATTGAACTCAACCAACAGGTATGTGTTTTCCTCTTGGGGTATGGTAGATCCCCGCCTTGATAAATTGTGACCACATGTAAAATGGCAGTAAGCATGGTTTTTATCCACATCCGGTGCCGTGGAGTTTGTTCACCTGGATTGCCCCTAAGGATACAGCCACACGTGATGTAATTGATGCAGAACTGTGTGCAGAAAATTATCAGCATCTTATGGTAGCAGCAAAGGGGATACAATAAAAACAAATCTCATCCACTCAGTAAGACATCTGCAGCAGAAATTGACCTAAGGTGTTGATTTTAAAGGGATTGCCTCACTTCAGCAAATAACATGTATTGTTATTATCCATATTGCTTCCTTCGCTGGCTGGATAAATTTCTCCATTACATTATACACTGCTCGTATCCATGGTTACAACCACCCTGCAATCCAGCACCAGTGGCCGTGCCTGCATACTATAGGAAAAAGCACCAGCCTATGTGAGGTCCCATGGTCCCGGCCACCAGAGAGGCAGGCACTTTTTCCTATAGTGTGCAAGCACGGCCACCGCTGCTAGATTGCAAGGTGGTCATAACCATGGAAACAAGCAGTGTATAGTGTGATGGAGAAATGAATCCAGCCAGCAAAGGAAGCAACATGGACAATCACAATACATTAGTAAGTGCCTTGTATTAACTTTCTCTACATGATAAATGCTAACTGCTGAAGTGAGAGAACCGCTTTGAATCTGCAGTATGTCAGTTTGGATTTCAACAGCAGATGTCACCCTTTTGCGATACCTGGGGTCCATTCACACGTCCGCAAAATGGGTCCGCATCCATTCCGCAATTTTGCGAAACAGGTGCGGAGCCATTCTTTTTCAATGCGGCCGGAATGTGCTGTCCGCATCTGCATTTGCGAATCCGCACTTCCGGTTCCACACTTCCATTCCGCAAAAAAATAGAACATGTCCTATTCTTGTCCGCAATTGCAGGCAAGAAAAGGCATTTTCTATGAGAGTGCCGGCAATGTGCGGTTCGCAAAATGTGTAACTCATATTGCCGGTGTCCGTGTTTTGCGGATCTGCAAATCACATACGGACGTCTGAATGGACCCTTAGGGAGAAATCTGCACTAAATCCACCCTGGGTCTCTGCACCGTTATAGCACTTTATACAGCTGATCGTAATAGGAGCTTCTGCAGGTTCATCTGGGATTTGTTATGTTGTCAATATGAAACATAGCTAGTCTCATTTCTATCTCCTTCAAGAGTTGTGATGTATAGTACATTGCATTGCTTTATATCAGTGTTCCCCCCCCCCCACCCCAGCTTGATGTTTTTCCTGTTTTTTTGCATTGCAACCTAGAATTGAATGGTTTTCAATTTGTTAGATTTTAGTCCAAATTGTTACAGTGGAATGAAAAAAAAAAAAAAACCTTGATTAAAAAGTAAAAGAAAACTGAAATGTGCATATGTATGTATTTGCCCCCTTTGCTATGAAACCTCTAAATGAAGTCTGATCCAACCAGTCAGCTTCGGAAATAACATGTTTAGTTGAATAAGGCTCCTCTGTATGCAAAGTCTCACATGATGTGAGTATAGATACTCCTGTTGTGATTATCCCCTGAGAATCCAACATGCGGCGTGGCTAGGGTCTCAAAAGATCCGGGGCCCAAGTCCCAAGTCCCAATGCTTATGTGCTGGATTCTCGATCCAACCACCCGCTCCTAAGACCTAGTGCTAAATGGCATATTTGGGGGGTCATTACATTCAATGCTGCCAAACATACAGGAGAATACAGCAATGCTTAGCTTTTACATACAGTAAAATCTCCACTGATGTAGACGGTCTCTTTCCTTAGCTTCTCCTCTCGGCTCAGACCGCCATAATGACTTTTTAGTGACAAATTGTCTTTGCAGAGTTTGCCACACAGACGTCTTAGGTTTCTCACTTATCCATCATCTTCCACCTTCTGGTGCCCCAACAGAGTTATGCTGCTGCTACCCCCAATACTTTGCCCCCAATAGTTATAATGCCCCTCTGTAGTTTCCCCATTTAATGCCCCAGTAGTATGTTCCCTTAGACTGACAAAGGGAATAATGAAATCAAAATACATGTACTCTTCTCCCAATCCTTGCTGCCATCTGTAATGCAGGCCTTTTGTCCTGCAGACTGAGTTGCTGGCATCTCAGCACAATCAGTTGTGATTAAATCATCGTGCCACCTACATCCTGGCCGCTGCGGTCGTAATGATGGGATCGCACCGCCTGAGAATCGGAAGAGGCGATAATGATGATGTCATCACTTTGTAATTGACTGTGTTTCGCTGTACTGTCTCAAAGACTTCAGGCCTAGTGGCCTTTGAGATTGAATGGCAAGGACGAGAGCTATTGGCTTCTGTGCCTTTTTGCTTTATTCAGCTGTGTCGACGATACAGTTGTATGTGCAGCAGCCACTACTGTCAGGGCCCTAGGTAAAACATCTGCGGCTGAAGCCTGTGTGTTATGCTCTATCGACGCCCATGTCTGCAACACAGGTAAGCAAGCAGCATGAAGACCAAGGAGCTCTCCAAACAGGTCAAAGGAGTGGATAAGTATCGAACAGGGTTGGGCTATAAAGAAAATTACCCAAAACTTCTCACAGAGGCATTAATCAGAGATTTAAAGGGAACCTGTCACTGGGATTTTGTGTATAGAGCTAAGGACATCGGTTGCTAGATGGCCGCTAGCACATCCACAATATCCAGTCCCCATAGCTCTGTGTGCTTTTATTGTGTAAAAAAACCCCGATTTTATACATATGCAAATTAACCTGACTCATCTCACATACAGGACTCATCTCAGGTTCATTTGCATATGTAATAAAATCGTTTTTTTTTTTACACAATAAAAGAACACAGAGCTATGGGGACTGGGTATTGCGGATGTGCTAGCGGCCATCTAGCAACCCATGTCCTCAGCTCTCATCAAGAGAATGCCAAGAGTGTGCAAAGCAGTAATCAAAGCAAAAGGACCAACAAATAACACTGAAGAAGCTCCCAAGTGGAGATGGAAGTATCCAGTGTTTTATTTACATTTGGCCATTGAGACCATCAGGGTCCCTAGACTTACACGTGTTAATTAATTATAAAATATAGCATTTATTACTTGTCCTTAAAATAAATCAATTAGAACTCTACTATTAAAATTATCAGCGATGTCTGCCTGCCTGATGTTTATAATCGCAACATAGTGTCTGATTATTGAGTACGTCCACTGGATGGCACTATATACATGTGGCTATGTCTCTCATTGCTCTCATTATTACAGCATATTTCTGCTTACATAATGCACGCTGTTATTTCCACAGCCTGCTACTTGCTACCATAACTGCCTTATTGATAGGAGTACAGACTAGGAAGGCAGTTATGGTAGCAAGTAGCAGGCTGTGGAAATAACAGCGTGCATTATGTAAGCAGAAATATGCTGTAATAATGAGAGCAATGAGAGACATAGCCACATGTATATAGTGCCATCCAGTGGACGTACTCAATAATCAGACACTATGTTGCGATTATAAACATCAGGCAGGCAGACATCGCTGATAATTTTAATAGTAGAGTTCTAATTGATTTATTTTAAGGACAAGTAATAAATGCTATATTTTATAATTAATTAACACGTGTAAGTCTAGGGACCCTGATGGTCTCAATGGCCAAATGTAAATACAATAATATAAAGTCCCAACACGTGTTAGGGAGATAAATGTAAATCCACCCGGAAGTATCCAGTGAGCACCACTGCCTTATCAAACAGCTGGTTGGCCGCACCCACAGGGTTTATTACCTGGACCCTTGTCCTGGTGATCAGATGATGAGCATCTGTGTGTGCTGAGATAAATGTGATCCTCTTACACTGGACATTTTTGGCAGATGTATTTGTGATTTTGCCTTTTTCCCTCAGAACAAGCTTGGTGACACGGCTCTGCATGCTGCCGCATGGAAAGGGTATGCCGACATTGTAGAATTGCTGCTCTTGAAAGGTAAATTTAAATGGTACTTGTTGTTTCAGGAAGGTTCTAAGAGGGAGAATGTGGTCCAAGCATGCTAAAAAGAAAATTACTCTTAGGGTACTTTCACACTTGCGGCAGAGGATTCCAGCAGGCAGTTCCGGACGCAAACGGATGCATTTGTGAGACTGATCCGGATGCGGATCCGTCTCACAAATACATTGCAATACCCGATCCGTCTCTCCGGTGTCATCTGGAAAAACGGATCTGGTATTAATTTTTTTTGCATTTTTAAAGGTCTGCACATGCGCGGACTGGAAAGCCGGATCCGTTTTGCCAGAACACTTAATGACGAATCCGGCACTAATACACTTCAATAGAAATTAATGCCGGATCTGGCATTCCGGCAAGTGTTTCGGAATTTTGGATGGAGAAAATACCGCAGCATACTGGGGTATTTTCTCCGGCCAAATACCGTTAGGGTCCGTTCACACATCCGTTTTGTGTTTTGCGAATCCACAAAACACGGACACCGGCAATGTGCATTCCACATTTTGCAGACTGCACATAGCCGCAATTGCAGACAAGAATAGGACATGTTGTATTTTTTTCGGTATCAGAATTGTGGACCCCGAAGTGTGGGTCCGTATTTTCGGATCCGTGCAGCACATCATGCGGCCCCATAGAAATGAATGGGTCCGCAATTCCGTTTCGCAAAATGCGAAACGGAATTGCGGACGTGTGAATGGAGCCTACGAGGGACTGAACTGATGCATACTGAACGGAATGCTCTTCATTCAGAGTGCATTAGGATAAAACGGAAGCGTTTTTTCCCGGTATTGAGCCCCGAGGACGGAACTCAATACCGGAAAACTTTAACGCAAGTGTGAAAGTACCCTTAGGAGGTTAATGTCAAAAATTTTACCACTGCAACAGCTATGCTTATGTTTCCATCGCATCCATATTCCAGTGCCTCTAGTGCATGCAGGTGTAAATGCAAGGCTGGGACATGGTCACAAGTGGGGCTATGTGCAAAACACCCCATGTGTAAGATACTTTTATTTAAAAATAAATGTTGCCAGATAACCCTAGTGTCATGACTAGGTCATGTCCTGGTACCATCCTCGGGAACTCCCTTTCTTGGAGATTCTATTTAGAAGACTGGCCAAGCTCAGCCTTGGCTTCTGATTTATTGCCGCACTCATATGTGGACGATTGTTACCCATCTGTTTATCTATTTTGGCGTAATACATTAATTCTAAATCATTCTAATCCATTCATACTGCCCATCAAATCATAGTTCCATTTAACCCTTTAAGGACCTAGCCCATTTTCATTTTTGAGTTTTTATTTTTTTACTCCTTTTCCAGAGCTGTAACTCTTTTTTATTTTTCAATTCACATAGACTTACGAATGCTTGTTTTTTGCAGGACTAGTTATACACTGATCAAAAAAATAAAGGGAACACTTAAACACAATGTAACTCCAAGTCAATCACACTTCTGTGAAATCAAACTGTCCACTTAGGAAGCAACACTGAGTGACAATCAATTTCACATGCTGTTGTGCAAATGGGATAGACAACAGGTGGAAATTATAGGCAATTAGCAAGACACCCCCAATAAAGGAGTGGTTCTGCAGGTGGTGACCGCAGACCACTTCTCAGTTCCTATGCTTCCTGGCTGATGTTTTGGTCACTTTTGAATGCTGGTGGTGCTTTCACTCTAGTGGTAGCATGAGACGGAGTCTACAACCCACACAAGTGGCTCAGGTAGTGCAGCTTATCCAGGATGGCACATCAATGCGAGCTGTGGCAAGAAGGTTTGCTGTGTCTGTCAGCGTAGTGTCCAGAGCATGGAGGCGCTACCAGGAGACAGGCCAGTACATCAGGAGACGTGGAGGAGGCCGTAGGAGGGCAACAACCCAGCAGCAGGACCGCTACCTCCGCCTTTGTGCAAGGAGGAACACTGCCAGAGCCCAGCAAAATGACCTCCAGCAGGCCACAAATGTGCATGTGTCTGCTCAAACGGTCAGAAACAGACTCCATGAGGGTGATATGAGGGCCCGACGTCCACAGGTGGGGGATGTGCTTACAGCCCAACGCCGTGCAGGACATTTGGCATTTGCCAGAGAAAACCAAGATTGGCAAATTCGCCACTGGCGCCCTGTGCTCTTCACAGATGAAAGCAGGTTCACACTGAGCACATGTGACAGACGTGACAGAGTCTGGAGACGCCGTGGAGAACGTTCTGCTGCCTGCAACATTCTCCAGCATGACCGGTTTGGCATTGGGTCAGTAATGGTGTGGGGTGGCATTTCTTTGGAGGGCCGCACAGCACTCCATGTGCTCGCCAGAGGTAGCCTGACTGCCAATAGGTACCGAGATGAGATCATCAGACCCCTTGTGAGACCATATGCTGGTGCGGTTGGCCCTGGGTTCCTCCTAATGCAAGACAATGCTAGACCTCATGTGGCTGGAGTGTGTCAGCAGTTCCTGCAAGACGAAGGCATTGATGCTTTGGACTGGCCCGCCCGTTCCCCAGACCTGAATCCAATTGAGCACATCTGGGACATCATGTCTCGCTCTATCCACCAACGTCACGTTGCACCACAGACTGTCCAGGAGTTGGCAGATGCTTTAGTCCAGGTCTGGAAGGAGATCCCTCAGGAGACCGTCCGCCACCTCACCAGGAGCATGCACAGGCGTTGTAGGGAGGTCATACAGGCACGTGGAGGCCACACACACTACTGAGCCTCATTTTGACTTGTTTTAAGGACATTACATCAAAGTTGGATCAGCCTGTAGTGTGTTTTTCCACTTTAATTTTGAATGTGACTCCGAATCCAGACCTCCATGGGTTGAAAAATTTGATTTCCATTTTTTTATTTTTGTGTGATTTTGTTGTCAGCACATTCAACTATGTAAAGAACAAAGTATTTCAGAAGAATATTTAATTAACTCAGATCTAGGATGTTATTTTTGTGTTCCCTTTTATTTTTTTGAGCAGTGTACTTTCCAATGGCACCATTTTAATATGCATATGATGTAGAGGGAAGCTGGCAAGAAATTCCAGATGTGGTGGAATTGGAAAAAAAACGTAGTTCCACCATCGTTTTATGGGTTTTGTTTTTATGGCATTCCCTATGTGGTAACACTAACATGTTTCTTTTATCCTGCACATCAGTACAATTACAGTTATATGACATTTATATAGTCTTTCTAGTGTTTGAATACTTCATAAAATAAAAACTTTGGCTAAAAAAAAGAACCAATTTTTTTCTTTGCATCGCCTTATTCTGACCGCCATGACTTTTTATATTTACAATACAGCCCAAAAGTTTGGACACACCTTCTCATTCATAGAGTTTTCTTTATTTTCATGACTATGAAAATTGTAGATTCACACTGAAGGCATCAAAACTATGAATTAACACATGTGGAATTATATACATAACAAACAAGTGTGAAACAACTGAAAATATGTCATATTCTAGGTTCTTCAAAGTAGCCACCTTTTGCTTTGATTACTGCTTTGCACACTCTTGGCATTCTCTTGATGAGCTTCAAGAGGTAGTCCCCTGAAATGGTTTTCACTTCACAGGTCTGCCCTGTCAGGTTTAATAAGTGGGATTTCTTGCCTTATAAATGGGGTTGGGACCATCAGTTGCGTTGAGGAGAAGTGAGGAGAAGTCAGGTGGATACACAACTGATAGTCCTACTGAATAGACTGTTAGAATTTGTATTATGGCAAGAAAAAAACAGCTAAGTGAAGAAAAACGAGTGGCCATCATTACTTTAAGAAATGAAGGTCAGTCAATCAGCTGAAAAATTGGGAAAACTTTGAAAGTAAGGGCTATTTGACCATGAAGGAGAGTGATTGGGTTCTGCGCCAGATGACCTGGCCTCCACAGTCACCGGACCTGAACCCAATCAAGATGGTTTGGGGTGTGCTGGACCGCAGAGTGAATGCAAAAGGGCCAACAAGTGCTAAGCATCTCTGGGAACTCCTTCAAGACTGTTGGAAGAACATTTCAGGGGACTACCTCTTGAAGCTCATCAAATGAATGGCAAGAGTGTGCAAAGCAGTAATCAAAGCAAAAGGTGGCTACTTTGAAGAACCTAGAATATGACATATTTTCAGTTGTTTCACACTTGTTTGTTATGTATATAATTCCACATGTATTAATTCATAGTTTTGATGCCTTCATAGTCATGAAAATAAAGAAAACTCTTTGAATGAGAAGGTGTGTCCAAACTTTTGGTCTGTACTGTATGTCTATTGAACGGAGGGGGGGCTCATTTTTTACTGGACTATCTGTAGTTTTTATTGAAACCACTTTGGTGTGCATTTGACTTTTTGAAGGGCCCGAGACTGCCATAGCAAGTAAACGGCTCCCTCAATTTCTGCACGGGGGAGCCTTTCGGGTCCTGGGAGTGCAGCATAATTGATCACAGCATCTGAGTAGTTAAATGTCTTTGTTCGGCATTACTGCTGTGCCTGGACATTGCTTCCTGGGGTCTGCTGGGTAAAACAGCATGTACCCGGCGGCTGTGGCACCTGCTCAACATTTTAGCGGGTGCCATGTTTAAACCTCGGATTTCCTCTTTAAATGTACAGTGGTTGTCCTTAACCCCTTCCGGACTGCCTCACGTATGTTTACATTGATGGTCGGGTATTTAAAAATAGCGCCCGCTTGAAGACGCTGATCACACACATTAAATCCCTCATGACATCTTGTAGATTATAAACCCGGGAATGAACAATCCGTGCTTTGCACTGGCTTCACACGGCGAGGATCAGAGGAGCCGGATGCAGTGTGCGGCAGCCTCTGTACTCCTGAGCAACACGATGCCTGTGTCACCTGCCGGTGAAAAAATATATAAAAATTCAAATCACCCCTCTTTCCCCAAAATAAAAATACATAAACGATAAAAAAAACAAAAAAAACAAAACATCATAGACATCGCCACTTGCAAAAACACCCGTACTATTAAAATATTAAAATATTTATCCCATATAACAAAACAGGAAAAAAATGATCAAAATGGCTGATTCGTTGTTTTTTTGGTTGCTTCACCTCCCACAAAAAATTTAATAAAGACCGATAAAAAAAAAAAAACGCACCCCAAAATGGTATAAAAAAATTAGTGTTTTTTTCTGTATGAAAACGAGGTAAAAAATATGCATATGAGGTATGGTTGTAATCGTACTGAACCAGAGAATGAAGGGAACATGTCAGTTTTACTGCATAGGTAACACCGTAAAACCAAAATCCATAAAACTGTGGTGGAATTGTGCTTTGTTTTTTTGTTTTTAAATTGCAACATATTTGGAAAGAAAATAGAAGAAATGTGAAAATGATTCAAGTACCTTTGTGTTTAAGTTTCAGCTTGGGTCACACTTTTTTCCAAATATACGTTTTGTTTTTATACATATTTCCAAAGGAAAGTTACACTTGATGCAAATGCATGTGGGTGCCTGAGTTTATAAAGTGCTGAGTGGCCTTTGACAATGTGGTGTCTACTCTCAGAACATACTGTGTATAGGTTTGGGATTTTTTTATTGAATAGTTTAGATTTTATTTGTACATGTCAATATTGTGATAACTGTCCTGGCTAGCGGAAGGGCGAAATGTTCAAAACCCCTTGGCAGTGGAAAGGTTAAAGCTACCATAAGCAAAGCCTGGAGTGGACTAAAACTGTGTCCTGTGAAATGTACGATTTCTTCTTTCTTAACAGGAGCAAGAACAGATTTGCTGAATAATGAGAAAAAGTTGGCTTTGGATATGGCTACAAATGCACAATGTGCCTCACTGCTTAAAAAGAGACAGGGCCAAGGTAATGTCTATCATTTGATTATTATTTTAAACCTAATTGAGTCATATATTCAGCCTCTTTAGGGTTTTACTATGCTGAAATTGCCCTATTCGCAATTCTTTACTATAAAGATCTTTTTGAATTGGTGTAGAATATTACTTGCAGAATAAGTCTTGCCTAGAAGGGTTTCCATTTAAAAAGTCATGTTCAAGACAGTAGTCTGGGGATTTGATTTGATAGTCTAGACTTCCACTGTGGTTTGGGTTGGCGGTAGTGTTGTTTGTTCCTTGTACCACATTTATTGTGTTTTATACACTTTTTTTTCCGCCTCTTTGAAAAAATAGAGATTAGCCTAGCGGCAAAGGGGACACGGTCTCTTGGAAAAGGACGTAGCTTTAGTGACATTGTACAAAAAATTTTGCTCAAATTTCTTGTGCACAGTGAGCCAACTAAGGGCTGATGCACACGAGCGAGTCCATTGCGGGAATCGCGCTCAGTATGTGAGTGTGATCCTTCGTTCTGGACTTGCATGAGCACATGGCATTATCATCATTTATAATGTTATGTGCCTCTGCTTGACGTTACTGCTGCAGGATCATAGTGACATAAAGTTGTCAGTATGATTCTGTAGAAGTAAGGTCAAGCAGAAGGACATAGCATTATAAATGATGATGCCGTGCTATCCTCCAGAACGGAGGATCACACTCACACACGGAGTGTGATTCCCGCAATGGACTTGTTTATGTGCAACAGCCCGAAAAGGTGGTATAAACACAGACTAGACAGTCTAAAGCTGAGCCAGATTCGTCATCCACCATCAGCCACTGTGATAAATTTGGAATATTTTTAGACTGTCTAGTATAATAAAAAATAGAAGAAAAAAGGAAGGCGGCATTAAACGAATCTTCAACAGTTCGTAGCTTTATTCGGGTTAAAACATAGCGGGTGCGGGTCACAATTTGCGGAAGAAAAAGGCAACAGCCGTTTCGCGCAACAGTCACGCTTTGTCAGAACCCCTTTAAGAATCATTTTGTTTTTTTTAAATCTTTTTAATGTTGGGGCTTTGGCCATGTACCAGTAAAGATGCTGACTACATAAATGGAGTCTTCTTTTTAAAATTATAAACTAGAGATGGGCAGAACAATGTAGAGTTCTTGAATTAAGATATGCATTGTGTCAATTATTCTATAGATCTTCATCCTCCATCTTTGTTTTCTTAGGCCTTGTACGAACGTCCAGCAATGCAGAAGAATACCTTGATGATGAAGACTCTGATTAGTTGTCAGCAAAATGTTTTCTCTCCAAATCCTGCATTCCAGAGCACATCCTTATTTGAAGAGAACCTAAGCTATGCAAACAGTCAATGGTGAAGATTTATCAGAACTGTCTAATAGAAAAACTTTTTTTTTTGGGGGGGGGGGGGGGGATTTATCATTCCCCTTATGCTTTTTTTTTTTTTTTGGTTTCCAAAATCCACTGGATTTGTGACTTTTCAATGCATTTGCGACTTTTCTTGTTGCAGTCTGCATTTTTACACCGCCCTTGTCAAGTCTACAAAAAGGGGGTGTAGTGAGGGCATTGTGAGGGCAAGGCCATCAGCCCCAGCTAATTCATCATTATTTATACCAGAAACTGGCAGGAATAATGACTGAAATCTAAGGCAGCTCTAAGCTACCATAGATTTCATTCCGGAGCACAGAGAGCCAGAGGAGGCAGGTAATTTATGACGAGGCCTGCACATCATCATAAAGTAGGTGAGTCCTGCTGCAGCGCAGTCCCTATCAAGACCACATCGGGCCTTTGTTTTTCATAGCAACCAATATGTACTGCTGTTGGCAACAAGGCTAGGTTTTCTATTAGACAGCTTTGACAAATTAATCTCACTGATTTTGTGACATGATGCAAAATGCCTTACAATACGGTATCGTGAATGAAAATAGACCCATTCCATGTTTTTGTTATGTGTCCACCTGATAGGATGTCATTTGGTTGTCCTATACCTGCACTTGACTTTTTTACTACTTTTATTTGTCCTGTTTAATGTCTAACATCTAACGTTGATCAGTGTCTTAATTTTCATCAGCTCTTCACCAAATAAATATTCATGATCAAAATATTTTAAGTGACTAAAAGAAAAAAAAAAAAAAAAGTTTTAACATTAACAGAATGTTTTTACTTATTTGCCAATCAGACCTTTGGTTGTATTTAACTTTTTGCATATAATAAATAGTCTTTAAAGTTCTTTTATGGAATGTGTGTTGACATATGTACACACATTACACAGCACATAGAAAAAGTAATCCTGATCCTGCTCCCTCAGGTTTTCTGCAAATACACAGCAGCAGCAGCATGAAGGACTTTGTACCGTAGTACCAGGCTCGGACTGGCTCACTGGGAAGCCGGTAAAATGCCCGGTGGGCCCCTTGCCTGTCTGCTTATACTGCAGCCAGAGCCACCAGCAGGGGCAGGGCAGTTACTATACTTTCAGGCGCCTGGCTGTTATTAGGGGCTGGACTGCAGCACTGGCACACATATCATTTTACTTTGGTGAAAGGGAAAGCACAATACTTTGCAGCGCTTGTTCCTTTCTCCAAAGTAAACTTCACCGACCCGACATGAGCGGACAGCTCCCCCCCTCCTCTCTGCAGTGTGATATTCCATCATGTGTGAGGAGGGGGCGGAGCCAGAGGAGCCGACAGCCAGGCAGCAGGAGATGGAGACGCTGCTCTCTCTGAGTCACTGTGGCTCCACTAAGTTGAGTCCTCTTCTCTGGTCCCACTACTCCACACAGCAGCACTGGGGTAAGTTACTGTGGGAGGGAACTGGGAAGTTAGGAGAGTCCTGAAGCTGCTGCCCCTGCACATCTTGTGTCCCTGTTCCAGCCCCTCACAGACCTTTGCCCACCATCTCACCTATACTTTATACAGGGCAAGAAGTTATGTCTCCCAGTGTCCCCCTCTTCCCTCTCATCAGTGGCATTTCACACTTTCCCAGCCCCTCACCCCCACATAATATGTAATGTCTCTGGAGCAGTGGCGTGCACACAATCCATGGGGCCCCGGTGCAAAACTGAACCATGGGGCCCCCCTCCCCGTCGCCGCCCCCCCCCCCCAACCTCCCTCCACCAGCAGCAGAGCTGGGCTCCATTCACACCTACGTTAGGTGCGGATCCGTCTTGTATCTGCACAGACGGATCCGCACCTATAATGCAAACGCTTGTATCCGTTCAGAACGGATCCGTTTGCATTACCACGAATAAAAAAAACAAGAGAATGCAAACGGATCCGTTTTGACTTACACTAAACATCAATGGGGGACGGATCCGTTTTCAATTGCACCATATTGTGTCAGTGAAAACGGATCCGTCCTCATTGACTTACATTGTAAGACAGGACGGATCTGTTTGGCTCCATCGCCAGGCGGACACCAAAACGAATCTGCACAGACGGATCGGCACCTATAATGCAAATGCTTGTATCCGTTCAGAACAGATCCGTTTGGCTGCAAGCAGCGTTTTGGTGTCCACCTCCGGAGCGGAATGGAGGCTGAACGGAGGCAAACTGATGCATTCTGAACGGATCCTTATCCATTCAGAATGCATTGGGGCTGAACTGATCCGGTTTGGGGCGCTTGTGAGAGCCCTGAAACAGATCTCACAAGCGGACCCAGAAACGCCAGTGTGAAAGAAATATAGCAGAGCTAGTTATAAAGCCAGCCCCCATCAGACCCTACTCTGAACTCACTGACCATAAATGTGCTGAGCAATCATAAGGACCTTTTTTTTTTTTTTACAAATCTTATCTTCACTTCCGGACCGGCACCGGCTTCTTCACGCTCTCCCGAAAGCTTTTCCGGCGCCTTCTCCCTGCTGCGTCTTGGCGTTGTTGTGCGCCTGCGCAGCCTAGGGAAACGTCATGTCCGGTGCGGCCACCCAACAGGAAATGACTAGCCACGCCGCACCCGCACGGGGAGGAGAATCAGGGGGAGGAGACTCTCACTCAAGGAGGGTAGGGATGGCTGGCCTGGCCTGGCACTGCAGCGCAGAAACGCAACACTGGGCGGCAGGCCCCAGGTCGGCCGCCCGGGTTAAGGCTGTTTCACACGAGCGAGTGCATTGCGGGAATCACGCTCCGTGTGTGAGTGTGATCCTCCGCTCTGGACTTGCAGGAGCGCACGGCATTATCATGATTTATAATGCTATGTGTCTCTGCATGGCCTTATTTCTACAGGATCATACTGACAGCTTTATGTCGCTATGTCCAGAGCGGAGGTTCACACTCACACACGTGTGAAGCACTCACTCGCTCGTGTGAAACAGCCCTTATACAGGCAGGCACAGCACTACTGCAGGGCGGGGCCAGGGGTCCACAGGCAGCTGGGCCCCCTGGAGTGCCGGGCCCGGTCGCAACTGCGACCCCTGCATGTACGCCCCTGCTCTGGAGGTTATATCAGTACTGGAGCGATATAAGAGGAGCGGCTGATATCAGTCACATAGGATGTAATGCCCCTGAAGGTTATATCAGCGTTGGAGCGTTATAAGAGGAGCGGCTGATATCAGTCACATATGATGTAATGTCTCTGGAGGTTACCGTATTTTTCACCCCATAAGACGCACTCCCCCCCCCAAAATGGGGGGAAAATGCCCCTGTGTCTTATGGGGCGAATGCTGACATTTTTACATCGCAGGCTGCGATGTATGAGCGACCGGGGAGGGACTGGGAGGAGGAGCTGGGGGCCGGCAATTGCGGCAGGGCTGGTGCAGTCACTGTACTCCGGCCCCGCCGCTCCAGTGCTGCAATATTCAAATATAAAATGTCTCATTCAATTAAAAGTGATTAAACATGCCCCCCCCCCCCCCCCACACTTTTAATATTACCGTACACCCTGACAGCTTCTGTAGAATGCAGGCCGGGCGGGCGGCAGCATTACTCCCTGATGTCACTTGCCTGCGCCACCTACTTTATGAATCAAGCAGGCGGCGCAGGCACGTGACGTCAGTGAGTGACGCGCTGGCCGCCCGGCCTGCCTGCCTGCGTAGTACAGAAGCTGTTAGGGTATACGGTAATATTAGGAGTGAGGGGGCATGTTTAATCACTTTTAATTGAATGAGACATTTTATATTTGTATACTGCAGCACTGGAGCGGTGGGGGGGGGGTTCTGTGGATGACAGTTTTATGGGGGACATCTGTGGATGGCACTGTTAAGGGGTGGGGGGTCTGTGGATGGCACTGTTATGGGGTGGGGGGGTCTGTGGATGGCACTTTTATGGGGTGGGGTGGTCTGTGATGGCACATCCATAACAGTGCCATCCACAGATCCCCCATAACAGTGCCATCCACAGATCCCCCATAACGGTGCCATCCACAGATCCCCCATAACAGTGCCATCCACAGATCCCCCCATAACAGTGCCATCCACAGATCCCCCCATAACAGTGCGTCATCCACAGATCCCCCCATAAGGCCTCATGCACACGACCGTTGTTGTGTTCCGTTCCGCAAAATGGGGTTCCGTTGTTCCGTTTCCGTTTTTGTTTCCGTGTGTCTTCCTTTATTTTTGGAGGATCACCAGACATGAAGGAAAGTAAAAAAAAATCTAAGTCAAGTTTGTCATGCAAATGATAGGAAAAAAACTGATGCGGACACGTGGACGTGGATTACAATCTTGTGTGCCTTCGCGTTTTTTCACGGTCCCATTGACTTGAATGGGTCCGCAAACCGTTTTCCGTGGAAAAAATAGGACAGGTTATATTTTTTTGACGGACTGGAACCACGGATGCGGATGACAAACGGTGCATTAGCCGAGTTTTCAACAAACCCATTGAAAGTCAATAGGTCCGCAGAAAATCACGAAAAACGGAACAACGGACACGGAATAAAACAACGGTCGTGTGCATGAGGCCTAACAGTGCGTCATCCACAGATCCCCCATAACAGTGCCATCCCCAGATCCCCCCATAAGTGTCCTTCACAGATCCCCCCCCCCCCCCCCCATAACAGTCTCCTTCACAGATCCCCAGTAACAGTGCCATCCACAGACTACCATTAGTTCCAAACCCACCAAAAGCACACCTTTTGGTTAAAAAATTTTTTTTTCTTATTTTCCTCCCCAAAAACCTAGGTGCGTCTTATGGGCCGGTGGGTCTTATAGGGCGAAAAATACGGTATATCAGTACTAGAGCGTTATAAGAGGAGCGGCTGATATCAGTCACATGTGATGTAATGTCTCTGGAGGTTATATCAGTGCTGGAGCGTTATAAGAGGAGCGGCTGATATCAGTCACATATGATGTAATGTCTCTGGAGATTATATCAGGGCTGGAGCGTTATAAGAGGAGCGGCTGATATCAGTCACATGATGTAATGTCTCTGTAGTTTATATCAGTACTGGAGCGTTATAAGAGGAGCGGCTGGGGGGGCGGAGCTAGCGCCGGACGGAGATGGCTGCATAGTTCACAGCTCTCCTAAGAGGTTTGCGCATAACACCAGCTACCAGCAGCTTCTTCGGGCGAGAATGGTTAAAATTGGTAACCAAAAGCAAGGTGAACACTCCACCACATCTAAAAATCAAATTCCTCCTGGAGAAATGGAGAAATTCCTTAAAAAAGCTGCCGCAACGGTCGCACAGAGAGAAGCCAAGATGGCGCCGACACTACAGGCAAAAGCCCAGAAGCGTGCTCCGGCTCTCTCGGAGGGAGAAAGTGAAGCGGAGGAACCGCAGGCCAGTAATGATCTCCCCCTCACCAGAAAATACCTGGATCGAGCCCTGAGCAGGGTCATGGAACCCATCCTCACGGAAATCTCTGCGTTCAGGCAGGAGTTAAAGCACATCGGAGATAGAGTTGAATCCGTGGAGTCACTCCAGTCGGCGTCACTAAACCACCAAGCCGCTACGACAGATGCCCTAAACAGGTGCTCTACTTACCTAAACGGGCTCCATAACATGATTGAAGATCAAGAAAATAGAGGGCGCCGCAATAACTTAAGGATTCGTGGGATACCGGAAACGATATTACCAGGTGACATTCCGACTACTGTCCTTAATATCTGCAGCTCTCTTTTGGGGCCTGACTTCCCACAAGATGTGATTATAGAAAGGGCGCACAGGGCTCTCCGCCCGAAACCCAAGCCCTCTGACCCACCCAGAGACATTATTTGCAAGTTTCTGAATTTTCCGGTCAAATCCGCCATCTTGGAGGCAGCTCGCAACGCAACAGATCTATCGTATGAAGACTCCAAACTTGAAATATACCAAGATTTGGCCCCCTCTACCTTGAGGAAACGACGTGCACTGAAGCCCTTGACCGACTGGCTCAGGTCTAACAAAATCTTATATCGGTGGTCTTATCCATTCGGACTCTCATTCTCCTTTTCTGGAAAAAAAGTTTTCATCACTTCCTTCACTGACCTGTTTGCTACCTACGAGATCTTAAATATCGACCCATTACCAATTGAGAACTGGGAACTCTATCAAGACCTGAGAGATCTTCCAGAACTGCCCAAAATAGTTCCTTTTGAAGTCCCACGTACCCAGAAGAACTCCAGATCCAGGAAGAGAGGATTACAGTTTACACCAAGAAGCTTCTCCCAAGATCCTTAACTCAAGACATAGGAATCCACTTCAGTATGAACGGGACTGTATATTACTATTCTCTTTTTTTTTTTTTTCTCCCCTGAGTAGGTCCCGGAATGTATGTCTACTAAAATGTTAATATAGGTGAAGTTGCTTAATTGTTTATTCCTGCCTAACTTTCTGGAAGACGCTCCCTCTCTGATAATTTTATAGCACCAGCTGAGGTGTTATATGACCTCTTTTTCGGTCACAAGACCACATTTCCCCCTAATGAGTGTAGCATATACATGTATGCTTAGTTCTTTATTGTTTGTTTTTTCTTGTTCTGTTCTATATTCTTACCCTGTTTCTTCCCCAAGGTATGAGACGCTCCTACCCACTACATATGGTCACTGTGGTACACTGACATTTGCTGCATATCCAGAAAAGAGAACGCTTGACAATCTGTTGCTCTCCTGGAGGAGACATCACCAGCATAGAGGTACCTACACCTACATCTCACAGTATGGCTAACTTACACATTGCTTCCTACAATGTCAAAGGCTTTCACTCCCCTTCTAAAAGGAGTCAGGTTTTTGCCATTTTGAGGAAAGCAAAGGCTGAAGTGGTGTTCCTCCAGGAGACACATTACAGGTTCAATCGTTACCCCAACATGCAGTTCTCCTATTACTCAGAATGGTTTCATTGCGGGGCAATTCCTCCGCTTCATGTGGGGTTAGCATAGGCTTCCACAAAAAGATCCCATTTAAACTAACAGATCAAATTTTGGACCCAGAAGGAAGATATATGCTGATTAAGGGCTTTATTGGCCAACAAATATATACCTTCATCAACATATACGGTCCTAACACCAATCAACCTCAGTGGATCGCAAATATTGTCCCAATTGTCAACCCTTTCAAAGAAGGGATCGTGATAATGGGAGGAGACCTAAATGTGGCCCTATTCCCTCAGTTAGATATATCATCACACAAATCTTCCCACTCAGGCAAATCCCTTAAATTCATCAGGAAAAACTTGTGGGACCTTCACCTGGTCGACTCGTGGCGCTCCCTCCACCCCAACACACTAGATTACTCCTTCTACTCTTCAGCCCATGACACATACCACCGGCTGGACTACTTGTTCATATCTAAGGAACACCTCCACCTTTGTAGCACAGCATCAATAGGATCTATTCATCTATCAGACCACTCCCCAATATTTATTAAGATTCTAGCTCCCTCCAAAAACCCTACATGTTTCAATTGGCGTCTAAATGAAACCCTATTGGACTCCCAAAAACTGATAGATCAAGCTTCCAAACACCTAGCGGATTATTTCTCACTGAATGAAAGTGCAGATACTTCTATTAATACCTTGTGGGATGCCCATAAACCAGTTATTAGGGGCCACTTCATTAGTATGGGTTCTTTCAAAAAGAAATCGCAAGAGAAAGCAATAGATGAGGTTCTCAAAAAAATACAGAGTCTCGAGTCTTGCCACAAATCTTCCCCCTTAAACTCACAGCTAAAAGAACTTTCTGAATATAGAGCGAAACTCAAATCTCTCTTATCAGCTAAAACAGCAAAGTACTTTATGAGCATGCAACACAAGTTCTTTGCTCATGGAGATAAGGCCACAAAATTCTTGATGAGCAGGATCAAGGGAAGGAGGTCTTCCAATTATGTTCACCAATTATCATCACCGGATGGTAAATCGATCTTTTCTATAGCCCAGATTGCTGCGCAATTTTGGGACTACTATAGTAACCTGTATAACCTCTCACCCACAGAACCTATCGACAAAAGAACTTCAGTTATAGGAAGCTTCCTGGACTCATCCAAAATACCCTATCTCTCACCATAACAAAAATCTAAACTAGAAGCCCCTTTTACCAATCTAGAACTCAAAAACACAATGCTACAAATGCCAACTGGAAAGAGCCCAGGTCCAGATGGTCTCCCTCTCACATATTATAAAGCCTTTCAAGGAATTCTCCTCCCCCGCCTTTTGAAGGTTTGTAACCAATCCCTGTTGGGTTGCCCATTATCAAGAGACATGACTATGGCACACATTACCCTTATACCAAAAGAAGGGAAAGATCCTAAACAATGCTCCAACTATAGGCCCATATCCCTCCTAAACATAGACCTCAAGCTCTTAGCTAAGATGTTAGCAAATAGACTAGCCTCTCTTCTACCCACTCTTATACATGGGGACCAGGTAGGCTTTATCCGCGCAAGAGAGGGCAAAGATAACACATCCAGAGTGATAAATGTCATCTGTCATGCCAAGAGACTTTCCTCCCTTTTACTCCTTCTAAGTACAGACGCGGAGAAGGCATTTGATAGGGTAAATTGGCAATACCTAAAACTTACCCTTCAGAGATTCGGCCTGCCTGGTCCCTTCATAGAGGCAACATTTGCCATGTATGAGCAGGCGTCAGCAAGAGTACAAATTAATGGAAGCCTATCCGCCCCTTTCTTGATAAGCAATGGGACAAGACAAGGCTGCCCCCTCTCACCCCTCTTATTTATATTGGCATTAGAGCCTCTCCTTGCTAACATAAGAAGAGACGGAGAGATTTCAGGTCTATGTTTGGGAGGCAGGGAGCAGAAAGTTGCAGCATTTGCGGATGACGTCCTCATAATGACGAACAACCCTAAAGTTTCCCTTCCACGTATTCAATCCCACTTGAATAGCTTCAGTATAGTTTCAGATTTTAAAATCAACGCGGGCAAATCACTAGTCCTTTGTATGGGAGTACCCCAATGTACAAAGAATCAGTTGATGGTAGACTCACCCTTTAACTGGTCCTCAAATACTATTACATACTTAGGAGTAAAACTCAGCCCTAACATACATGATCTTTTTTCCCTCAACTATACTCCTCTAAGGAAATCCTTATTTGAATCCATAGACAAACTGGCGCAAGCCAACCCAACTCTCTCTTGGTTCGGGCGCAAAAACCTTCTGGCATCCCTAATCCTTCCTCGACTAACCTACATGCAACAGGTACTACCCATTACGGTCCCCAGACACTACTATGAGCAAATAGCCAAAAAGTTTAGATCTTTTATTTGGAATAGCAAAAAGGCTAGGTTGTCTTATTCTCTGCTCACTAGACCTAGACATGAAGGAGGGATTGGCGTGCCAAACCCAGAAAACTATGGCAGGGCTATCCTCCTCGCTCGAGTAGTGGCCTGGTTGCGACCCTCCCCTCAATCGCTTTTGGTGGAAGCAGAAGTAGATATTTTAAAGAGCCCCCCTAGAGCACTACTCCTTGGTTCCCAAACGATTATTCCAGGCCAATTTACTCATTACCCATTAATAAAAGCTGCGCTAGAGGTCTGGAAATGGTTTTTGTCCTCACATGGCTCTGTCCCTTTTCCCTCCCCGCTTCTGACAGTAAAGGACATTATTGATACAGCTCCCCCTACCTTAAGATCCGCCACCTCCCAAGGGCTTAAGTCCTCAGTATTGCAAGTGGTGAACCTGGCACTACCCACGGGGGATTGGTTAGACCATCAATCAATAAACGCCCTCCTAAATCCACACCCATGTGACACCTTTACAATTATATACATCAGAGCTTACTTAAAACAACACATAAATATAGGTGACCTGTATCGTCCCATAGTGTGGTTTGAATCAATCATATCATCTCTTTCCCCACCTAAGAAACTCATCTCGACGATCCATAGCAAACTCCGCTCGCCACCTATACTCGCTAAGCCATCATTCATCTTTGGGTGGGAAAGAGATCTCAATATAGTGATTCCGTTTCACAGTCTCCCCAAAATCCTGAGCTCTCCCCATGGGGCCTCCCGCTGCGTCCGGATCCAAGAGAATAATTATAAGATTCTTACCAGATGGTATAAAACACCAGACAAAACATCACTATACTCCGACTCCGCTTCGGACGTATGCTGGAGGTGTCATGGGGGAAGAGGTACCTTCTTGCACATATGGTGGACTTGCCCTACCATTCACAAATGGTGGATAGAGATATTCGCACAATCAAACAAGATATGTGGGACCTCTATCCAAATTTCACCACAACTGGCTCTCCTATCCCTTCCTTCAGCTGATCAAAAGGTGAAGCCACCTTATGTGTTTACCCAAATGTTAATTGCGGCGCGCCTTCTGCTCCCCAAGCACTGGCTTCAACCCCACATTCCAACTACAGAAGATTGGATCCAAAAAATAGATCAAATTCACAGGTTTGAAGAACTATCTTCATGGGAGATGCGATCACATAGCACATTTCTGAAGAAATGGCTTCTCTGGTCAGCCTACAGAAACCCACAAAAGTAAAAGTAATCTGTAACCTTGCTCAACGACACCTCACGACACGACTTAGGTTTATTACCTTTACACTAACTGAGTCCCCTGTAGGAAACCTTTACACTAGTGGCAATGGGAGACAGGAACTAACTCAGAGAAACAAGCTAATATACATAAAAATTAGTCCCTCTTCCCTCCCCCTCTCACAACGGAAATTGAGCCCTGGCCGACTTGATCCCTACATGCACCAACACAAATGCAAACATCGACTCAAAACCATGGTGAATTAATCTAATATTAGGTTATTCATTCTCCAGTATAAGGACACATATCCTGACAAAATGAGGCTTTTTGGTGTCTTGAATATGCAATTTAAACTTATGGTGTAATGCTAAGTAATAATGCAATGTACTCATTTGTGACTCCGGAAAGGCCTGCGTGCCTCAACCTTGGTACCCTGTTACCCTCTGTTCTTTGTTGAAAAACTAATAAAAACATAAATTTAAAAAAAAAAAAAAAAAAGAGGAGCGGCTGATATCAGTCACATATGATGTAATGTCTCTGGAGGTTATATCAGTGCTGGAGCGTTATAAGAGGAGCGGCTGATACCAGTCACATATCATGTAATGTCTCTGGAAGTTATATCAGTGCTGGAGCGTTATAAGAGGAGCGGCTGATACCAGTCACATATCATGTAATGTCTCTGGAAGTTATATCAGTGCTGGAGCGTTATAAGAGGAGCGGCTGATATCAGTCACATATGACTGTGGATAGGTCATCAGTATCTGATTGGTGGGGGTATGACACCCGGGACTAGGGATCAACTGATATAGATTGTTTTTAGAGCCGATAACCTGTGAACTTTCAGGCCAATAGCCGATAATTTAAACCAATATTTTGTGCATTTTCACAAATTCCTACACAAATCTGTTGTTAAATGAAGAGATGCCATTATATATCTAAGATTAAATATTTATATTTTATATTTTGGTGTTTTTTTTTAATTTAATAACTATCTCCCCCTTAGGGGCTAGAACCTGGATCCCTTGTCCTATTCACCCTAATAGAGCTCTATTAGGGTGAATAGGACTTCACACTCTCCCTGCTGCCCTGTGCATAGTACACATGGCAGCAGGGAGCTGACTATGGCAGCCAGGGCGTCAGTAGCATCCTGGCTGCCATGGTAACCGATCAGAGCCCCGCAATTACACTGCTTGGGCTCTGATCAGAAGCTGCCACTGCCACCAATGAAGATAACTTGCCCAATAATTAAAATATAGCGACACCTGACCTCTATGAGAGGTAGCTGCGATCCGCGACAGTTAACCCCTCAGGTGCAGCTATATGATTCACCCGCCTCCTATATTTGAATTAATAACTGAGTTAACATCATTGGTGCCGCAATGGCCACAGCGCCTCCCCTCCTCCTCCCCTCTTGCCTCTCACTGGTGGCAGCAGCGGCACAGGGGGGAGGGACTGCTTCCTTCTCCCCTGTGCTGCTGAGGGAACATTGATTGCGTTGATAGCAGCGCGATCCATGTTCGCGATTCGTTATCGGCATATCGGAAAGGTTAGATGCTGATACCGATAACTTTGGAAATCCTGAATATCGGCCGATAATATCGGTAAATCCGATAATCGGTCGATCCCTACCTGGGACCACTGCCGATCAGCTGTATGAGAAGGCACCGGGGCTCCTGTGAGCCCTGTGCCCTTCTCTGTGATTTTTCTGGGCCATGTGACGTCACATTCATTGATCAAGTGGCCTAGGAGCAGCTCAGCCCCATAGAGGTGAAAGGGGCTGAACATGATACCAAGCACAGCCGCTATAGGATGTACGGCGCTGAGCCTGGTGAGCTGTGCGGAGGCCGGGCACTACTGCCAGCACTTCAATAAACTTATCCTTTTGAATATGCAGGAAACATTTCCTTCACTTTGGATATTGTTTAGGCTGGCTGGGGGACTGGGTGGTTCATCTAGGACATGGAATGTCCACGTGTGACTGCTGTCTAAACTACTGACTGTAAATAACAGATACAGTTATCAACTAAATGAGTTGCTTAAAGGGAGTCTGTCATCACAGTTTCACCTTTTTAACCCTTCCCATAGCTTTCGAGCAGCATTACAGTTGATAAAAATGTTACCTTTATAAGCAATCGTGGACTTATAAAACTGGCAAATCATCTTAGTAGGATGTGCAAATGAGGGCTCGCAAGTGCCCAGGTGCGGCGTCAACCTCGTAGGTGCCGAGATCCCGCGCCTGCGCACTGAGTCCATCGGCCGGCGCATGCGCACTGCGATGTCCATTCCTGGTACGGCATCACAATAATTAATGCGCATGTGCCGGCTAACGGCAAAAGAAGAAGTAAGAAGATGGGCGGGCAGAGGGAAAGGATGAGCGGGGGAAAGCGACGATAAGGCAGAGCTGCCTGGGCACCTACGAGGTTGATGCCGCCACTGGGCACTTGCGAGCCCTCATTTGCACATCCTACTAAGATGATTTTTGCCAGTTTTATAAGTCCACGATTGCTTATAAAGGTAACGTTTTTATCAACTGTAATGCTGCTCGAAAGCTATGGGAAGGGTTAAAAAGGTGAAACTGTGGTGACAGACTCCCTTTAAAGAGAAACTATTTGATATAGTGCAGTGCACAATACTGTTCTGTTTAGCATACTGTTACTGTATTGTGTGCTAAAATGCATACATTCATGTGTGCGAGACTATAAAATGAACAAGTTATATCTCCAGCTCTAGGGTGGGCCCCCAAAATCAATTCCACTGGTGGGCCCTAGGCACCCCAGTCCGACACTGCGTAGTACTGAACATTGTTGTTCTGAATCCAGCACTGGAGTGAGATAGAAAACTTAGAAGAAGGATTTCCATGTGTCTCTCGCTCTTTCATGTTTCTGTAACAAATTCCTATCACCGATTTATGGAGAAAAAATTCTGAAACAATGATTACACTTTTGGCTGTCACCTCTAGAGAGAGCTTATAGAATACTATTTATGCATAGAACTATGCCACGATGATTGCATCTCGGCCTTTTGGCTAAGATCAAGTGTAGTATCTGTTCTGATCAGTCTACCTTGACTTGATGGCTCAGGTCCTTTGGGTACCCGCTGCACTCGGCCTTTGGGCATCGGCGATTAAATTTGTCTTAAGCTCATTGCTCCTATTGGGTGTAGGGCTATTCCCTGAGAAAGATAGAGTTCTGATGCTTTTGAATTGTCATTTTATAGGGAATATGTATGCATAGCGACAGGTCCTCTTTAAGCTCTGATCTTTTGTCTGGTTTCACACTGGAAAAATGATCCTGCATTAATTTTATCTTCTATTACACAGTTGCCTCTTTAAAGGTACACATTTGGGGGCAATTTTGTACTTATTTGAGCTAAAAATATATTTTTTATTAAAAATATCCAATCCTCTTTTGTGTACATAGCTGAGATGCTGTGGCAGAAGCCTGTGAATTTTCTGTCTTTTCCATCATCTGGGTAGCAGCGGACTCTGCTCTCTCACATTATAAACACTCATTATAGCTCAGTTCTTATCTTACTGATAAGAATGTGGCCTAAATAAGTGTTTATGACCATTTTAGTGGTTTAGAGATGAGGGTTATTAGATGACTGGCACAAAGTGAAAGTACCAGTCACACAGAAAAACAGTTAATCTTTTGTGACAGAATGGCTTAATATTTTTAATAAAGGCCAAATGAAAATATGATTTTAAGCCAAAAGTGAGTAAAATACAATCAAAACAAAAATTGCCTCCATATGTGTACATAGCCTTTAAGGCCCTATTCACAACAATTTTTTTTTTTTTTTTTTGTCTCATTGGAAAAGCTCCTGACATAGACATTAAAGGGTTTCTGTTACCATAATTAACTCTATTAAGGCTACTTTAACACTAGCGTTCGGGGCTCTGCTTGTGAGCTCCATTTGAAGGGTCTCGCAAGCGGCCCCGAACGGATCCGTACTGCCCCAATGCATTCTGAGTGGATGCGGATCCGCTCAGAATGCATCAGTCTGCCAGCGTTCAGCCTCTGCTCCGCTCAGCAAGCGGACACCTGGCCGTGCGGAGGCAAGCGGATCCGTCCAGACTTACAATATAAGTCAATGGGGACGGTATCCGTTTGAGGTTGACATAATATGGCTCAATTATCTAACGGATCCGTCCCCCATGGACTTTCAATGTAAAGTCTGGACGGATCCGTCTGAACAACTTTCACACTTAGAATTTTTTTAAACTATAATGCAGACGGATCCGTTCTGAACGGCTCCAAACGTCTGCATTATAGGAGCGGATCCGTCTGTGAAGACATCAGACGGACCCGCTCTGAACGCAAGTGTGAAAGTAGCCTAAACTGGCTGACATTAGCGATGTGCTAATGTCAGCAGACCTTAACTCTCCTAATCTTATGGATGCGTCCCTTACTGCACAATTTTAACTTTTATGATATGCAAATTAGCCTCTAGGAGCAGGGAGGGCCTTGCTCCTGCTCCTAGAGGCTCTGTTCTCCCATCTCATGTCACACCCTGCTGTCCTTGATTGATAGGGCCAGGCAGCGTTCATCTCCTCCTGCCTCCCCTGTGTGCTGGGTAAACGACACTGCGCAGGCGCGAGATTTAGCCAGCACAAACGGCAGAAGAAGATGAATGCTGGCCCTGTCAATCAAGGACAGCAGGGTGTGACTTTAGGTGGGGGAACGGAGCACTAGGAATAGGAGCAACTCCCCCCCCCCCCCCCCCCCGCCCTTGCTCCTAGTGGCTAATTTGCAGATCATCAAAGTTAAAATTGTGCAGTAAGGGGCGCATCCATAAGCATAAGATTAGGAGAGTTAGGGTCTGCTGACATTAGCACATCACTAATGTCAGCCAGTTTAATAGGGTTAATTATGGTGACCGAAACCCTTTAAATTAAGTCTGGGACAGATTTGATTTACAAGTGTAAACACTTCACAACACATGAAACTGTAGAGTAACTCACTCTACAGATGGACTTTTACCTGTCTATGTGAGGCCCTGTTCACATATGGATTTATCTTTGCAGTGTTTTATAGAAAGTCTTTTTACCCTTTCACTGCCAAAAATGATTGTAATATGAATTGCAATTAAATGCTTGCCACTGCTATAAGATAAAGACTTCATTTTGGTATATGAAAGCCCTGAATCTTTCAATTGAAACCAGGCTCAACATAAGTACAATATATGGGGTGCAGCACTTGTTTGTAGTCTTGGAGCAGCATAAAAAGTTATGCTTCCTGCTTCTGTGTGAGTGGAGGGGGGGAGGGGGGGAGTTGGATTAGGAAGTAAGATTATAGAATGTTACTGTCACCTCTCCTTCATTACCCCCTCCAGTGATCCCAGGGAATGATACAAGAACCTTTTTTCTTGTTGTCACCCCTTTTATTAGTCACGTGAGATATGTGCATTGTCACCTTTTGGGTATTTTTTTTTTTTTAAAACAGTGAGTAGGTGCAGTTGCAAATGTAATCACTCCAATTCCCTTTAAGCAGGACTCAAAAATAAAATCATGTCTTTAAAAAAAAAAGTACTAGAGCTTAAAGAGGACCTTTCACTAGAATAGAAAATCTAAACTAAGTATACAGACATGGAGAGCGGCGCCCAGGGATCTCCCTGCACTTACTGTTATACCTGGGCGCCGATCCGTTCTCCTGGTATAGCCTCCGGTATCTTCATATGTTCGGCTCCACCCAGTTGAGCCTGCCGGCGTCTCTTTCTCCCAGGCTGTAGCGCTGGCCAATCGCAGCGCTCCGCTCATAGCCTGAGAAAAAAAAAACTCTCAGGCTATGAGCTGAGCGCTGCGATTGGCCAGCGCTACAGCATAGGAGAAGGAGACGCCGGCAGGCTCAACTGGGTGGAGCCGAACATATGAAGATACCGGAGGCTATACCGGGAGAACGGAGCGGCGCCCAGGTATAATAGTAAGTGCAGGGAGATCCCTGGGCGCCGCTCTCCATGTCTGTATACTTAGTTTAGATTTTCTATTCTAGTGAAAGGTCCTCTTTAAAACAAGTTGCCAAAATTATACAGATGCACAGAATAAAGTTAATATGTAATTTATATCGCACAGTTAATGTCATAAAAATAAACCAGAAAAAAAAGATTGTGGAATTGCTGTTTTTCCCACTTACCAAGGGCCAAGACTGTATGTATGGGTCAGGAGAGATACAGTCAGGTCCATAAATATTGGGACATCGACACAATTCTAACATTTTTGGCTTTATACACCACCACAATGGATTTGAAATGAAACGAACAAGATGTGCTTTAACTGCAGACTGTCAGCTTTAATTTGAGGGTATTTACATTCAAATCAGGTGAACAGTGTAGGAATTACAACAGTTTGCATATGTGCCTTCCACTTGTTAAGGGACCAAAAGTAATGGAACAATTGGCTTATCAGCATTTCCATGACCAGGTGTGTGTTATTCCCTCATTATTCTAATTACAATGAGCAGATAAAAGGTCCAGAGTTCATTCAAGTGAGCTATTTGCATTTGGAATCTGTTGCTGTCAACTCTCAAGATGAGATCGAAAGAGCTGTCACCATCAGTGAAGCAAGCCATCATTAGGCTGAAAATATCAGAGAGATAGCAAAAACATTAGGCATGGCCAAAACAACTGTTTGGAACATTCTTAAAAAGAAGGAACGCACAGGTGGGCTCAGCAACACCAAAAGACCCGGAAGACCACGGAAAACAACTGTGGTGGATGACCGAAGAATTCTTTCCCTGGTGAAGAAAACACCCTTCACAACAGTTGGCCAGATCAAGAACACTCTCCAGGAGGTAGGTGTATGTGTGTCAAAGTCAACAATCAAGAGAAGACTTCACCAGAGTGAATACAGAGGGTTCACCACAAGATGTAAACCATTGGTGAGCCTTAAAAACAGGAAGGCCAGATTAGAGTTTGCCAAACAACATCCAAAAAAACCTTTACAGTTCTGGAACAACATCCTGTGGACAGATGAGACCAAGATCAACTTGTACCAGAGTGATGGGAAGAGTAGAGCATGGAGGAGGAAAGGAGCTGCTCGTGATCCTAAGTATACCACCTCATCAGTGAAGCATGGTGGTGGTAGTGTCATGGCGTGGGCATGTATGGCTGCCAATGGAACTGGTTCTCTTGTATTTATTGATGATGTGACTGTTGACAAAAGCAGCAGGATGAATTATGAAGTGTTTCGGGCAATATTATCTGCTCATATTCAGCCAAAAGCTTCAGAACTCATTGGATGGCGCTTCACAGTGCAGATGGACAATGACCCAAAGCATACTGCAAAAGCAACCAAAGAGTTTTTTAAGGGAAAGAAGTGGAATGTTACGCAAAGGCCAAGTCAATCACCTGACCTGAATCCGATTGAGCATGCATTTCACTTGCTGAAGACAAAACTGAAGGGAAAATGCCCAAGAACAAGCAGCAACTGAAGACCGTTGCAGTAGAGGCCTAGCAGAGCATCACCAGGTATGAAACCCAGGTTCTGGTGATGTCTATGCGTTCCAGACTTCAGGCTGTAATTGACTGCAAAGGATTTGCAACCAAGTATTAAAAAGTGAAAGTTTGATTTATGATTATTATTATGTCCCATTACTTTTGGTCCCTTAACAAGTGGGAGGCACATATGCAAACTGTTGTAATTCCTACACCATTCCCCTGATTTGGATGTAAATTCCCCTTAAATTAAAGCTGACAGTCGGCAGTTAAATCACATCTTGTTTGTTTCATTTCAAATCCATTGTGGTGGTGTATAGAGCCAAAAATGTTAGAATTGTGTCGATGTCCCAATATTTATGGACCTGACTGTAGCTGTCCACTGATTGCGCATTTGGCTTAAAGCTGTTGAAGATATATGGGCATCTTAATGGGGAATGGCCATGCCTTTTAGCTTGATGGCTTAACCTAGGATAGGTTATCAATATCTAATTGGTGGGAATCGAACACCCTGCATCCCTGCCCATCATCTGATTGAGGTGGTTGTGAGGTTTTGGACCCCCGCCTCTCAGATATTGATGCCCTATTCTGACACCTGAAGTAGGTCCTGTGTGTGTCTTTTGTGACTCTGTTAGAGGATGTGGTGTTCCACCAAGATAGCACCTTCCTACACACTGCTCGCTCTATACAACATGCTTCTCAGGGATTTCATCAGATCTCTTCCCCAACTAGAATGTCTAGGACTGGATGGGGCGACAGATCTCCCATGCTCAGAAGCCAACAACCACCACCTCAGCTGAACTACAGGTTTAAGATGAAAGAGCTTGGAATGACACTACAGGAGGATATCCAGCATCTGTATGACAGTTACCATGTTAGAGTGGCAGCCTGTATCGCAGCAAGGGAAGATGTCACCCAGTATTAATGTGACCTTGCCTACTGCAGTACCCTGAATAACGGATGCACCACCTTGGTTTTGTGATCCTTGACCAAGCGTTTTCCAAGCGATCATTGACATTACGTTTTCCAGGTGGTTTTCTAGTGTATTTTCTCTTCTTCATTTAGAGTGGCACAGATTAAATATTCCAAATGAGCACATCTATTGTTTGATCATTTTACCAATCTTTAGTGATCGATCATATTTTATCTGTGTCGACTCCCCTTTAGTTATTGCCCTTGCCTGCGAATAAGACCATATAGGATAAAAAATGTGAATAAGTAATTTTACAAGCTGTTGGGCAGCTAGAGTGCCGGCATTTCCTGTCAGTCTTTTTCATACGTAAGTCCATAAAACATATAGATGCCCTATAATGGCTTGGTATTTATACTGTATGTGGTGGGATGGTTTGTGTGACGATCCCTACGCTCGGGTCACGTCACAGGGGGTGAATTATACTAGTGAGCTCATCAATTTACCGCAAAAATTCCCACCCACCTATTCTAGATGACGGAATTATGCTAACTTACTCTCCTAGATTCTAACACCCCAATATTTTCTATCGCAATTGCCACAACCTATAATATAAGGAAATAGGGGCCTATACTCGCATATTCTCTCAACCCGGTAACGTTATTCCCTCCGAAAGAGCAAGTTCTATAAGACAACAAGGAAGGGACTTATCAATTTTTAAATATAATACACAATAGTGCAGTGCAGTGCAATACAAAAAGAAAGTGTCATAAAAAATAAGAAACAAAAATATACATAAAATAACAATGCAATAAACAGATAAAATAAAAAGGATAAAATACAGAATATTGGCTTACTGAGAAGCAGCAGTTATATTCCGGCTGTGGGGACAGCTGAAGGTACGGGCAGTCACTCCAAACAATGTGGATCCCCAAATGGCTGACAATTAACTGTTCCCAACCACCCATTTTTTTTCCTCCCTTAGCCGAGGGGTGGGCTGTGATGGAACCTCCCTCCTTTCGGTCCGGCCTTCTGGGACGTCTGAGATTATTCAGGTTTTTGCCCCACCTTCCCAAATGGCTGACCGATGTGGCAATATGAATCACGGCAATTTCTCGCTGTATGACAGGGACTGCAGGTACAGGTAAGATCCCATAATCTGAATCGCCTCATCCCGGTCATACAGACACCAAATATGATCGAGTTATGATTTCCAGAAGGCCAGATCCTGAATACCAAAAAATGCCTCCTGTCCAGTATGGTGTGTCTAGACTCTCCCCGAAGCCAATGTCAGGCTGAACACAATTATTAGGGTTCTGAGGATGTGGGTGTTATGAGGTCGGAGTTATGGCTTCTGATATTATTTCATCCACCTACTGAATGGCTTAGATGGGTTAGCAGCCACCATGTCTGGGGTTGCCCTGCATTTTTAGTGTCCCCTTCCAGGTCTTCATTAGTATGCCCATATGGCTTGTAAGTAGCAGGCCAGTGCAAAATGGAGTTTCCACTGAGAATGTGGAGTGTCTCACCTTTTTGCAGACTGGTTGGCATCTAGAGGCACAATTTGCATAAGTCCTTAATAGATCAAAAGACACTGACATACAATCAGCTATTGATAATGCAAGTTTAGGAAAATCTATATCTGTCTATCTACCTCAGATTTTGTTACAGTTTGCATTAAATGTAATTTAAGATTAATTTAATTACTTTAAAGTGAGAATTAAGCTTATAATTTACGCTTGAAAACTGTATCCATTTAGTTTTTTTATTGTAATTTAACTTGTTCCTCTTGCTTTAGTGGATACAGATTAACTACAGCACATAATTCATTTAGGAATTCAATCACTAGATGGCGATCTAGGCTAGGTTTTGCACATTTTTAGCATGTAGGAATACCATGTCCAATAAGATTTTTTTTTTATTAATGGGACCTAATGCGAAATATTGTGAATTTTGTAAGTCATAGAAAAGCTACCTGTAAAAGTAAATACAAATATCAGCATGAAATTCATTATCACTTTCCCAACCAAAAATTTCCACAACCAAAGCTGTTTGTGTCTTTTTATGGATTTTCTGGTACTTTTATACTATCACTACAATGGGAGCAGCGCTGCAGTTCTCTGCTCTATCCAGTACAGATCGGATGAAGCTGTTTGTTCCAGTGCCTACTTTCCATGCCGGATCTACTGCAGAACAGTTGATCAGTGGGGTAAGCGTTTGTCGGATTCCTGTTGATCAGGTATTGATAGGCTATCGATATAAACGTACCGGAAATCCCTTTTAAGGAGTTGAAATAAACCAGTGTATGTAAATACATACAGGGGAAACTCGAAAAATTTGAATATCATGTAAAGTTCATTTATTTCAGTAATGCAACTTAAAAGGTGAAACTAATATATGAGATAGACTCAGTACATGCAAAGTGAGATATTCCAAGCCTTTATTTGTTATAATTTGGATGATTATGGCGTACAGCTTATGAAAACCCCAAAGTCACAATCTCAGGTACCCTTTGCTCAGGGATATGGATTAATTAGCTGACTAGAGTGTGACACTTTGAGCCTAGAATATTGAACCTTTTCCCAATATTCTAATTTTAAGCTGCATTAATGCAATTCTATTTAATTTGCATTACTGAAAAAAATGGACTTTTGCACGATATTCAAATTTTTGGGGTTTCACCTGTACATTCTACCTGGTATGATTCACTTCTTAAAGGGAGTCCGTCACTAGATAGTCAGCCAGATGGTACTAATGCACTTGCTATGCAGAGCTAAAATTGTTATTTGGGGTGCTAGAAGAAAGTGCACCCTGTTCCATGTTATGGAATTTTCCAATAAGCTCATTGGCTGAGTGACACCATGTATCTACGGCTTGACCATCAGCCCAGCAGTCCCAGACAACCGCTTTGTGTATGCATTATTAGGGAATATGTAAATCATAGCAGGGATCCCACAATGTAACCTTTTTGAATGACCATTATGTAATACTACATTTTACCTGTAGCTGCCATGCAGAGCATACTCTGATGCTTGAATGGTCATTACACATTAAACAAACTTTGCACACATTGTTAGTACAGCTGAATATAAGAATCTCTTTAATAAATCTTATATGATAAGATTTATCATAGATTCTCCTCTGCCTCCCTCCTAAATTGTTCACTCACTCTGAATTCTCTGTTAATTCCTTTATGGTCTACCAAGATGGCCTGCCGGCTCACTAAGAAATCAGATTACAGCTGCCCATATATGTCAATGGAGGGAGAAGGGAAGTGGATAACGAAGGCACTGCAGAGAGACCCACACAGAAATGCTGCCTATAGAAGTCTGTTGAGATGATAGGGGGAGAAGGGATGAGGAGCAGAAATGTGAAAGAGGCAGAGAGATACACAGGTTGCAGCTTGCATCACCATATTCTGACACACGTAGATTTTTTTTATTTATCTGCCTACAGAGCTGAGTGAGGGATCATTTTTTGCAGGGAGAGCTGTAGTTTTTATCAGTACCATTTTGGGGTATTTATGTTTTTTTGATGACTTTGGAGGTTGGAGGCGACATTGCAGCATTCACCACACATGATAAATATTGTTATATTTTAATAGTTTGGCAATTTTTGGATGCAGCGATATCATGTTTATTTTTTAATAGTTTCTTTTTATGTGTAAAATTGGAAAAGGGGCTTAATTTGAATTTGTAACATTTTTTGTGTTTTTTTTATAATTCTTTTTATTATTTTACTGTCGTTTTTAGTCCCCTGAGGGGACTTAAACATATGATCTTCTGATTGATTACCCCATATACTGCAATAGATTGCTGTTGTAGTATATGGGATCTTAACTGGCTGCCTATAAGGCTGTGTCTGAGGCACAGCTTTTCAGGCAGCAAACTATGACAGCACTTGAGCCTTTATAAGGTCCCAAGCTGTCAAAGCAACCGTTCAGAGCCCTGCGATTTCACCATGGGGGCTTAGATCAGAAGGCATTCTCTGTCTAATCCCACAGAAGCCGTGTTTGCTATTGATTGTGGCATCTAAGGGGTTAAATGACTGGAATCAGAGTCATTTTCAACCCAGTCACGACAGCAGGTGCCTGATGTGTTATACAACCGACACCTGCTATGTATGGAGCGAGGTCAGGTCGTGAACCAGTTACATAAAAACCCCTTAATGCTCATGACATACTGGTACATCATAGTGGGTTAAGGGGTTCAAGCTCATTGGTTGGGTAAGTTCTTTATAAAATAGTGTCCTCATCTGAAGCATTTATGGAATATTTATATTTATGATAAACTCTTTCTATAGCTCCAACAGACTTCAATGGAGAAGACCACATGCAAGTGCCTTCTCCTCTCCATTGAAATATATTGAGCAGCTGGGTATCTGTGATCAGGAGTCAGCATGTTCTTCAGATAGGTGAGGGCCCTAGATGCGGGACCCTTTCACTGCAGCAGAACCAAAATTCATTAAAAAAAAAAAACCCTAAGGCTTCGTTCACATTTTCATGTCTGTTTGACGTTCGTGAAAAAATCAGTCTTTGATTCATCTGTGAAGATGTCCATGTTTGGTCAGTGTGCCCGTTTTTGGCCCTCCATGTATCATCCATATTCCATGGACTATGCTCAACTGAAAGTTATATTACAAAGAATCTATTATCAGTGAAAAACAGACCAAAAACATGGAAGCAAAACGGATGCCATCTATGTTGTGTCCATGATTTTCATGGACCCATAGTCTATAATGGGCGTGTTTGATCTGCAACCAGGACCAAAGTAGTGCATGTCTCAGTAAAAAAAATACTGATATGTGATAAAATCAATGGGTACGTGTGCATCTTCCACTGACAGCACATGTATGATGAACACAAAATCATACTGATTTGCTGAATAGCGGGAGTCCCCTTGCACTCCATAGTGTTGCTATACACTGCCTGTCCAAAAAAAAAGTCGCCACCAAAAGATTCTTAATGGGGTTAAGGTCTGGACTCTGTGGTGGCCAATCCATGTGTGAAAATTAAGCCTCATGCTCCCTGAACCACTCTTTCGCAATTTGAGCCCGATTAATCCTGGCATTGTCATCTTGGAATATGCCTGCGCCATCAGGGAAGAACAAATCCATTGATGGAATAACCTGGTCATTCAGTATGTTCAGGTAGTCAGCTGACCTCATTCTTGGAGCACATACTGTTGCTGAACCTAGATCTGACCAACTGCAGCAACCCCAGATCATAGCACTGCCCCCACAGGCTTGTACAGTAGGCATTAGGCATGATGGGTGCATTGCTTCATCTGCCTCTCTTCTTACACTGATGCGCCAATCACTCAGGAACAGGATAAATCTGGACTCATCAGACCACATGACCTTCTTCCATTGCTCCAGAGTCCAATCTTTATGCTCCCTAAAAAATTGAAGCCTTTTTTTCTGGTTTGCCTCACTGATTAGTGGTTTTCTTACGGCTACACAGCTGTTCAGTCCCAATCTCTTAAGTTCCCTTCACATTGTGCGTGTGCTCTTACTTTAACTATTAAACATAGCCCTGAGTTCTACAGTTGTTTTTCTTCGATTTGATTTCACCAAACTTTTAAGTGATCGCCGATCACGATCATTCAGGATTTGTTTCCCGACACATTTCTTCCTCGAATACGATGGGTCCCCACTATCCTTCCAGTTTTTGTAAATCAAATCGTTTTTATTGAATCAATAAATGCAGGATATTACAAAAACAATACATTGTCTTTTCTTACTTTATCCACCTTGTGGGATCGGTGTACAGCAGTATCCGTAGAAATACCAACACACAGTTATATCATGTATCTATATATACCGTGTACACAAGTAGAAACAAATATTGAGACAAAGAATTGTATATGTCCTAACAATCTCAAATCCCCTCCCCTCCCCCCCCCCCACCCTTCCCTACCACCTCCCCACCCTGTTAATTAGTCATGAACCTTCCCGAGCCTATATAACCACATGAGTATGAGATAACCAATCACTCCACATTTTATCAAACTTCTGAGGACACCCTCTCTTCACATACACCCCTTTTTCCAATATCAGCATGTCATGCACCTTACGTTCAAACTCACCCAGTGTAGGCGGACTTCCCTGGATCCACCTCATAGCCACCAGCTTCCTGGCCACATACAACAACCTCCCCACTGCAACCTTAACCGATTCAGTCCCTACAATCTCAGACACATACCCCAATACACACACCTTGGGGTCTTTTTGAATTTTCAAGTCATTTTACTATTAATCATATTCCTTACATCCTCCCAATAATTACCAATTACTGGACAAGACCACAGCATATGTAACAAATCCGCACCATCTTCCATACACTTTGGACACTTGTCATCAATTCTTACTCCAACCTTTTTTAGGAACACCGGTGTTTTGTACACTCTATGTATGATAAATAGTTGGGACAGTTTGCCCTGTTCACTCAAGGATACCTTGGGGACCCCTTCCAATATATCATCCCACTTATCCTTAGACATATCCCCCAATTCAGCCTCCCATTTCTTCATTCTTGAGAGCGGAAAACCCTCTAAGAATTTATCAAGTAGAAGAGCGTACACCTGTGATATCAGCCCTCTTTCCCCCCCCCCCCTGTCGGGAGAACAAGCTTATGAACCACCTCCATTTGGGCTATCACACATCCTTTCCGCAGCGTGACCTCAAGGGCATGCCTCATTTGAAGATATTTATAGAACCATCCCCTAGGGATATTAAATTCCTGCTGCAGGTTCTGAAATGACTTACATATCTTGTCCTCAATTAATTGGCCAATTCTCATCACTCCATAAGTTTCTTAGTTCCGAAGTCCTGACATGGCAAAAAATTCAGGCAACAAGTGATTATTTCTAATAGAGGAAAGCTCACTGATTCCACCTACACCTCTTAGCTGCTTCACCTTTGCCCAAACTTTTTTCATAAGTTCAATAAGAGGGAGTTTTTCCCTCCCAGCATGCATACCTGACCCTTCCAGAATACCCATGAGATCACGACTGCCCAACCAATGCTGCAGTATCTGCCCAGTCATATCCGGCCCTTGGAAGCCAATAGACCCCTTGAAATGCTGACATTGGGAAGCCAAAAAATAAATCCATGCATTAGGAACAGCCAGGCCACCTTCCGACTTAGGGTACTGCAATGTCTCAAGTTTAATCCTAGCTTGACCATATTTCCAAATAAGATCCCTAAATATAGAGTGAATTTTCTTAAATCTATCCAGGGGGATCCATACGGGAGCATTGTTCAATACATAGAGCAACTGTGGCATCATAACCATTTTTAAAAGGTTCACTCTACCTACCACCGAAAGAAAGAGCCTACACCATGACCTCACCTTTAGCCTGAAAGTAGCCAGCAACGGAAACAAATTAAGGTCCTCAAATTCCGACAATCTAGGTGTTATATACAGTCCCAAGTATTTAAATTTATCCACCCAAGGAACCAGACTATCTACTTGTCTGCCTGACAGGGCCTGCCCATCAATTGGCATCAAAGAGGATTTTTGCCAATTTATCTGAAGCCCAGAGAAGCCACCAAATCTGTCAATCAATGCCATGGCCGCATCCAGGGATGCACCAGTATCGCCCATAAAAAGCAGAGTGTCATCAGCGTACATAGCCACTTTATTGTGCAGCCCACCATATCTAAACCCCTCTATATTTGTTGATAAGCGGATATACGCCGCAAGCGGCTCTATTGCAAGGGCAAACAATAAGGGCGACAATGGGCATCCCTGTCTGGTGCCCCTGGCAAGGGCGAAACAATCTGACAACCCTCCATTAGCTCTAATTCTCGCCTTAGGACTAGAGTACAGGACCTTTACCCACTGAATGAACCGCGCTCCAAAGCCCATGGTTCTCAAGACCCCCCACAAGTAGCTCCACTCCACACTATCAAACGCCTTGGCGGCGTCGAGAGCAAGCAAGGCCCTGTCTCCACGATTATCCGCCGGAATATTCAAACTAGCATATAGCCTACGGAGATTAATAGCCGTCGATTTCCCAGGCATGAAACCCGTCTGGTCCGGGTGCACAATGGTCAGAATCCCCTTGGACAGCCTGTTCGCCAACACCTTCGCCAGGAGCTTAACATCAGCCGTGAGAAGCGAAATTGGTCTGTAGGAATCCGGTATTTTAGGATCCTTCCCAGGTTTAGGTATAACCACAATTATAGCTTCCTGCATCGAATGTGGTAGCGAACCTGCCTCCAATGAGTGCTCAAGCACCTTAAGTAATTCAGGAAGTAATATCCCCTGCAGCTTTTTATATACCTCTACTGGGAGGCCATCAGCTCCAGGCGCCTTACCATTCGCCATATCCCCAAGCGCAGCTTCCAGTTCTTCAAGTGAAATCGGCTCCTCCAGCCTTTCTCTATCCTCCTCTGACAGCACCGATAACTGTGCCTCCACTAGGAAATCATTCAGAGCCTCCTCAGAACTAGAGCCGGTGGAAGCATATAGAGATACATAAAAACTTTTTAGAATATCTAATATTCCTTTCGTGTCCTGGCTACTATTCCCCATGTCATCTCTCAGTTCCTGAATACAAGAGGAGCCTCTCTGGGCCTGTGAAACCACCGACAACAGATGCCCCACCTTCTCACCTTCTTCAAAGGATCTCTGACGATAAAAACTTCTCTTTCTTTCTGCAGCCTGCACTAAATGACACCTCAGCTGCTCCTGAGCTACCGCCAGCGCCTCACTATTAATCAGGGTGGGGGATCTACCAAACTCTCTCTCAGCCTCAGCCACTAGGACATGCGCCTTAACATCCACCTCCCTAGACCTAGATTTATGCTTGCTAATTTCTTTCATCAAGACTCCCCTCAGGAATGCTTTCATGGCTTCCCATACACCCGGTATCGAAGCCGTCCCTGTATTGATATCAAAAAATTCCTTAATCTCCAGAGAGATCCCAGACAGGTCACCCAACACATTCAGCCAATGTGAGTTACATTTCCACAGCCTCGGTCCCTGTCTGAGCACCCCCAGGCACAAGTCAATCTGCACCAGAGAATGGTCAGACAACGACCGAGGATGATAGACAACATCCCTAACCAGTGGCAGCATTATATCATTAACAAGGGCCAAATCAATACGCGATAGCGAATGGTGCATGGCTGATCTGCATGAGAATTCACGCTTATCAGGGTTACGCAATCTCCATACATCATGTACACCTATTTCACACATAATATTTCTGAGAGCCACGCTCCCCGGTAAACCACCTGCTCCTTCCACCCGATATCTATCTAGGGAGTCATTCAGCGTGCAATTGAAGTCCCCAACCAATAGCCACGGCAACCCAGGGAAGTCCGCCACAAAGTCCATGATCTCTCTTATCAATGGGGATGCAAATGGTGGGGGCACGTACACAGACACCAGCACCACCTGTATTCCATCCACCTTACACACAACACACACATACCTACCGTCAGCGTCCACACATTCCTGCATATGTTCATACCTAACGCTACTATGCACAATCATGCTTACACCTCTAGAGTGAGAAGAATGAGTTGAATGTAACGCATGGATCACCCAATTTTTACTCATCCAGTGTAAATTATCTCCAATCAAATGCGTTTCCTGAAGACAACATATAGCCGGCTGAAACCGCCCTAAGTATTGAAAAACACACTGTCTCTTTCGTGCATCTGCCATTCCTCTCACATTCCAGCTTAAAACTCTAATCACCTGTGACATGATAGAACTTCAGACCATACTTGTATCTCACATCCCACTCAGACTCCTTCTGCTCATAGTTCAAGACCATATCCCTTCCCCCCAACTTTCTACCTACTCTCCCACCCCCCTCCCTCCCTCTCATAATCAGCTTGCTATAACTGGGGAACACTGTCCCTTTGGTATCAACCTCATACATTAAAACAGGGCAATCCGAGAGCACCTTGCCCCCCAACATATAATAATCATAACAGATTATAACACCATTCCTCAGGTAGAGAATCCTCCCCACATCTGAGAAAAACATTTTCCTCTCTCAGTCACCTACTCCCTCCACAGGATCTACCTTGTGGTAGCATTACATAATACACTTCTTAACTGGTGCAACATTTAAAGCAACCCTAGAGTGCAAATGCATATATATAGTGAACATAAGAAACCATATCTTAGCCTCCTTCAAGTGTCCAGGGCCCCACTTCTCAATTGTCGCTCGTGGACGTCCAGCCACTGCGCGGCCTCCTCCGGATCTTCAAAAAATCTGGTGGATCCCAGTGCCACCACACGCAGTTTAGCAGGAAACAACATAGCATACTGGACTTGTAGACCTCTCAGCCTTTTCTTTATTTCCATAAATCTGCTTCTCCTCCGCTGCACTTCGTTGGAATAATCCGGGAATATGGACACTTTAACCCCATTCAGGACCATCTCCTCATTGTCCCTTGATTGCCGCAGGATAGTGTCCCGGTCTTTAAAATGCAGGATCTTCGCCAGTATAGGACGGGGAGGTCTGCCTGGCGGAAGCGGCCGCATGGGGACTCTGTGCGTCCGCTCCACCGCATACAGGGAAGATAGACCTTTCTCATGAAATAGCTGATGCAACCATTTTTCCACAAACTCTGTAGCGTTATCCCCCTCCGTCTTTTCTGGCATTCCCACAATCCGCAGGTTGTTCCTTCTGGACCTGTTCTCCAGATCATCTGTTTTGGCATATAAAGCAGCTATGTCCTTAGCAGTTGTTTTTGCCGCCATTTGCAAAGGCTGAATATCATCTTCTATGGTGGACACCCTCTTCTCCAATTCAGAGGTGCGTTCAGAAATCTTGTGTAGGTCGTGCCTAATTATACACACATCTGACCTCAGGCTACCAACTTGCACTGTGAGCACCTTCAGGGTGCTGTTACAGCTGGCCACAACAGCCATAATATCTTTTAACGTGGGCTCTTCATTAGCCACAGCTTTGGGGCCTACCGCGCTTTTAGCTGGACGTGCAGGGGTCAATGGCGGCCAATTCACCGCATCCAGGGCCTCCCCATCAACAGATCCGTCCTCCTGTTCAGAGGAGGTATGTGCGTCTGTCTCCTTTCCCTCTGCCCAGTCGCCCACACCGCTGTCAGTGCGGGCAAACTTGCTCAGCTTTGCGGCCGCACTCTGGCTCAGCTTCGGCTGTAAGGACGGCCCCTCTTCTTCCTCGGCGCCATGCTGGCTCACCTCTGGCCTGTCAGATCGCGGCCCCTTGCTGGACTTCCTCGGCATGTCGGAGCTCACAAAGTTACCACCGCACCCTCCGGACACTTCTCACCCACCAGGTAAGGTAAAATCAGCGATTCAGGGGTTGCTACCACTCTAATAATCAGGATGCCGGCAGGAGCTATGAGCGGTGCGACTTACTCCATGCGCTCTTAGGCCACGCCCCCCATCCTTCCAGTTTTTAATAATGCGTTGGACAGTTCTTAACCCAATTTTAGTAGTTTCTCCTTAGATGTTTTCTCGCCTTGATGCATGCCAATGATTTGACCCTTCTCAAACAGACTAACATCTTTTCCACGACCACGAGATGTGTCTTCTGACATGGTTGTTTAAGAAATGAGAAGCAACTCATTGCACCAGTTAGGGTTAAATAACTTATTGCCAGCTGAAAGATAATCGCCCATGCAGTAATTATCTAATAGGAGCCTCATAACTATTTGCTTAGTTAAATCCAGGTGGCCCATTTTTTTGGGGACAGGCAGTGTAAATCCACCAACATTTTGTTGTATCAGACATTAAGAATAAGTGCACTTTAGTAAATAATTGCAATCAAAATAATGTGACATTAGGGATATAAAAAGATATCAGATATCTGAACCTAAAATAAAAAACAATAAAAGTAATTTAAGGTCACCACAATTAACTCAAATGAGTCACTGGGAGTATATTCATTATAAAAGTGGCTCTTAGTAACATTACTTCATTAACCTCATGCGGTCTTGCTGTGATAAAATGAATTAATTCTCAATGTTTTCAAGTCTGTTGATTTAATTTTTCTTTTAGGATTTGCTTGTTTCATCTCAACAAAGTGCTTTTTAGCCCTGGTCGCCGAGAAAAATCAGCAGTTACAGCCTCCTTTACAAGCAGCACAATAAAGCGATGTTGTGGCAGAAAAAATATTCATTTTCTGACAATATCAAAAAAGCCCCCAGTCTTCATGAGAGCTTTGATGGTTCAAAAAGACATCTGTCCAAAAAACACAGCATCATTCTTACATAGAAAACAAGTCCCATCGTTAGCGTGCATATACACGACCATATTTTTGGTGAACTTCCGATCTGCAATTCTTGCTGGCGCGGGCCCATTCATTTCTACGGGGCCACAAAAAATGCTTTCAACACAACAGATACCTAGATGCAGAGGCGTATCTAGTGAAAATGGCGCCTATGGCAAGCACTGAAACTGCGCCCCTGTCAAAATATTTTAAACCCATCTTTCAGATAACCTTAACAAAAAAAAAAACAGCTGACAAATCTTCAAGTCAAACTCTTTAATCTTCCAATTAAAGTTTTTGTTGCCTAAAATTAATGTTTGTAAGGTAGAAAAACAGAATAGTGTAATGATTCTGTTAAAAAACGAGTAAATACTTATTAAATTCCTTTATCTATATCACCTCCGGCGTTCTAGTTTCTGTTCTCTCATTCACTTCCTGGCTTGCGGCGCTCGTTCATGTAAGAACTACATTTCCCAGTATGCATTGCAGCACGCATAGTAATTCACATCTCCTTGATGTCTCTAACACGTAGAGAGCGTCCTGCCACACAGATGTAGTTCCCAGGAGGGGGTAGGAACAGTGTACACACTGATTCGAAAGCGCCACTGCCCATTGAAATCAATGGGCAGCGCCGCCGAACCGCCAGCAATGCACCGCTGCAAGCTGCATTTTGCGGGCGGTTTTAACCCTTTTTGGGCAGCTAGTGGAAGCTCAAAGTCCTGCGAGCCGCATATTTGAGGCGCCCTGCTAGCGGCTGAATAGCGCCGCAAAAACTACAGTAAAGCGCCGCTCAAATAGCGACGCTTTACCGCCAATAGCGCAACGCCCCAGTGTGACAATAGCCTAAGCCTGGCATCATGACAGTCTCAAACAGAAGCAAGCAGCCCATCCAATATAGTGCTTGCACAATATGGATTAAATTAATTATAATTATGCATAGCCATAGATATAAATAAAGTGATTTGTGCAACAGCAGGTACAACTTGCACAAATCACTTTATTTAGGATATCTATGCATAATTCTAATTTATTTATTCCATATATTTAGCAGCACTATATTAGGTATTTAGCAAGGTTACATTTATTAGGTTGCCTGCAGTGCTTGGCAGATTGCAGAATGTCAGTACATCATTATACAGTGTGATCATGATGTGTGTGTGTACCGTAGCAGACTAGCAGTGCTGCCTGGCTGGGGGTCCAATCGTCCAACTTCTCACAGTTCTTCTCCTCACTTCACCTCAGTGCAGTCAGTCACGGTGACTGAGTCACCTCACGAGTGACACGCTTGGATAAATGAAGCTACGATACGCAGAGGAGGGTAGGCGGAGCTTGAGGCGGAGCTGGAGGCGGAGCCTCTGCAAGTTAGCAGATACACGGACGGACTGGGCGATCCCATTCATAGAAAATCATGGGGGCGCCTGTCTTTCTCCTACATGCCAGCCCTCAGTCCAGACTGTCCAGCCAAGGTAAAAGTACTTTCCAAGTTAATTTGCGTGCCGCCGCCAGCGCTGGGGCTAAAGGAGGTGGCTGCAGAATGGGTGGGAATTTTTTTTTCATGATATTTTTTTTTTTGTCGCCCCCCCCGCTTGGCGCCTATGGCACTGGCTAGGGCTGCCATAGCTTGGATACGCCACTGCCTAGATGTCAATGCACAACTCTCTAGTGTCTGTTCACACGTGTCTTCCTTGTCAGATGAAGGAAAAATGGTGAGCACGGACAGGTAAATACTAATGCGGCACTGTGTGACGAGCACTGTTATGGTGGCTTTTGTCTGACCCGCACTGCTAACTACCATAGCGGCAGACCATGCGACTGCTATGGGGCCCAGGGTAAGAGGTTGCCCAGTCTTAGTTGGAATTATCTCCTCTTCTACTGGAGGTGAAAACTTGGTCAGGACTCCATTGTAATGTGTTTTGCACGTGCGTGAGAAAAATCGGCATGTTTGGTACCCAAAAATAATAGCATTCTTAATACAGAATGCATAGTACAATAGTGCTGGAGGAGTTAAAAAAAATAATAATAATTTAACTCACCTTAATCCACTTGTTCGCGCAGCCCGGCTTCTCTTCTGTCTTTATCTTTGCTGTGCAGGAGGAATAGGACCTGTGGTGACGTCACTGCGCTCATCACCATGGTGATTGATCATGTGATGGACCATGTGATGAGCGCAGTGACATCATCAAAGGTCCTATTCCTGCTGCGTGAACAAGTGGATTAAGGTGAGTTAAATTATTTTACATTTTTTTAATAAAGGGAAAATAATAATCCCCATCCCGATCGTCTCCTAGCAACTGTGCGTGAAAATCGCACCGCATCCGCACTTGCTTGCGATTTTCACGCAGCCCCATTCACTTCTATAGGGCCTGCATTGCGTGAAAAATGCACAAAGTAGAGCATGCTGTGATTTTCACGCAACGCACAAGTGATGCGTGAAAATCACCGCTCATGTGCACAGCCCCATAGAAATTAATGGGTCAGGATTCAGTGAGGGTACAATGCGTTCCCCTCATGCATTGCACCCGCGAGGAAATCTCACCCGTGGGAAAGAAGCCTAAAGGAAGAACTTTTAGAAAATGAAGCAGTGGAATAAATGGCCCAAGGGTCATTGAAAAGGGTTTAGGCAGAAACTGAAACCCTTCTGTCCTGTGGGGGGGGGCCTGGTTTGATCCTTGCTATGGGGCCCTTACTTCTCTTTGTACGCCACTGGCTATGAGTGAACTGTGGGGGTGGGGAACTATATGGGAGGAACTATAGAGCTGGCACTGCAATAGAAGGGGGCACTGTATAGCAATTACTTGTGCGCCCAATAAATGCATGCACCCGATTTGGCATGTATCAGGTGTATGGGGCTTTATGGATATGTTCAGTGTACCGTATCTGTGCTGCTCTATCCATTGTAATCTATGGAAGCCGTGATCCACTTAGCTATTTCGGAAATGCCCATACACTACAATAATCACATGGAGGTGAAAACTTATTGTCTTTGCTCTTAGGGCCAAGAAGGGAGCAGGGAACCCACATTCTCCAGATAGATGCAAATTTAGACATTCACATCACATACTTGACTCAACAGCAAACATTTGTCATGCTCTTCTCACATGGGACTCAAAGTGATATGCCATCAATGTCTCAGATTAGAATACCCCTTTTATTGTCATAATGACCAGCTCTATGAAATGACAGCAGAACTCAGTGTTTACAGCAGCCTGTATTCTGTGAATGTCTTCTGTCAGTATATGCTAATAAGCACTGCATCAATCTATCTTCGTCACAAAATCGTTATAAGAAACTTTTATTTCCATGAATGCAAATCAAAACACTAACAAAATGTATCCAGAAAGTAAAGAAAAAGGATTATTAGGCTGTTTAATGAAAATAGCAGTGCCAGCATTTTATCTTAAAAATTTAGTGTCTAAACTGAAAAATAGTTGAGATTTACTTTGAATTACTGAACTAATATTTAGTGGCATAGAATTGTTTCTGAGAACTGTTTAACATGGAGTCGACCAGCTTGTGGACCAGCTTGTGGAACAGGTATTCCAGTCCAGGACGATTGGACTACATTCCCCAGTTCTTAGGCATGTTTGAGGTTTTGCCTCATAAGCCACACGTTCCATTACCTCAATCCTGTTTGTAACCAAGATGTTTGCTAGCTTACTGGTGTGTTTTGGGTCGTTGTCTAGTGTTAATCGTGAATATTCTAATCGCGAATTTTTACCGCAAATATCGTCACTTCGAGAATTTGCGAAGATGTAGAATATAGTGCTATATATTCGTAATCGCTAATATTATAGATTTTTTTTCATCAGTAACCTCCCTTCTTGCTTGTGGGCCAATGAGAAGGCTGCAATATCTTTGTCAGAGCTTAGCAACATCCCTAGCAACCAATAGGAAAGTTGCCTACCCCTTACTATATAAGAACCTCCCCAGCAGCCCTTGTATGCAGTATTTTGCAGATCTGAGAGAGAGAGCAGTGTTATTGCTGTGCTCTGTGCTTTCATCTGGATCCTATTCCTTATCCAATTACATTAGATAGTTAGTTAGCTTATATATATAATACAGATAGTGGGAGATAGTCAGTGTAGGTTAGATAGTGATATAGTGTAGCTGATAGGTTCCAGTGCAGGGTGTTAGGTAGTGTGATAGGAGTTACTGTTTCTCTGCTGTCCATACATACATGCTACAGACATAGTGCTGTGATGTCACAACAATACTTAGTGCACCAATCAGTAATATCTACTCAGACCTGATAAAATGTGAAGTTGCATGTATTGAGCAAAAAATCTGTGCATCATTAGTGCCGATTTGCGCAATCGTGAAAATAATGACTGGCGATCACGAATTCTAGAATTTGCTAATTTATTGCGAATATTATGCGAAAAATTTGTGAAATATTGCAAAAACTAATATTGCCTATGCCGCTCATCACTATCATTGTCATGTTGCAACACCTATTTCAAGGGCATTTCTTCTTTGGCATAGGGCAGCATGACCTCTTCAAGTATTCTGATGTATTCAAACTGATCTATTATCCCTCATATGCAATAAATAGGCCCAACACCGTAGTATGAGAAACATCCCCATATCATGATCTTTGCATCACCATGTTTTACTGTCTTCATAGTGTACTGTGGGGGGTATCATCTGACATACTATCTGCGAGCACTAGACCCAAAAAGTATAATTTTGCTTTCATAAGTCCACAAAATGTCGCCCCATTACTCTTTGGGCCAGTCAATATGTTCCTTGGCAAAGTTTAACCTATTCCAGATATGTCTTTTTTTTTTCAAAAACTGGACTTTGCGAGGAGTTCCTGCTGGTAATTTGGCTTCACTTAATCGTCTTCTGATTGTAGCGTTACTCACTGGTAACTTCTTTGATCTTTCAGGATGTGATCATTGGCTGAGCCTTTGCCATTTTGGATATTCTTTAATCCACACAAACAGTAGTTCCCCGCTTCCTTCCGCTTCTTTCAGGTTTTGGTTGCCACTTCAAGGGATTTGAGATCATTTTAGGTGAACAGCCTATAATTTGCTGCCATTTATATATTTTCCCCTCACCAATGAACATCTTAGTCTACTTTCACACTGGCGTTTTGGCTTTCCGTTTATGAGATCCGTTCAGGGCTCTCACAAGCGGTCCAAAACAGATCAGTTTGCATTCTAATGCATTATGAATGAAAAAGGATCCGCTCAGAATGCATCAGTTTGCATCAGTTCAGTGTCCATTCCGCTTTGGAGACGGACACCAAAACACTGGTTGCAGCGTTTTGGTGTCCGTCTGATGAAACTGAGCCAAATGTACACAATGTAAGTCAATGGGGACGGATCCGTTTTCACTGACACAATATGGCACAATAGAAAACGGATCCATCCTCCATTGACTTTCAATGGTGTTCAAGACAGATCCGTCTTGGCTATGTTGCAGATAATACAAACAGATCCGTTCTGAACGGATGCAGACGGTTGTATTATCTGAACGGATCCGTCCATGACGGATCTGCACAAAACGCGAGTGTGAAAGTAGCCTTAACCAAAGTATGTTCTTCATCAGAACAATGTCTGGAATGGCCCATTTTCCCCAGTATTTCAGAAGGAAACGCACTATAACCAACATGCACAACTTTTGACACCCTCCTTCCTTAAATAAGGGCCCAATTTGACACCTGTAATTCCACAGAAATTAACAGCTTTTTTTAATGTTTATTTTTTATTACTCTACTGCACTTACATGTAAATTACTTGATATGTAGAAATATCACAGAAATTTAGCAGGTTAATGATATTGGACTGCTATTTTTTGAGCACTACTGTAAATAGGGACTGCACTCTGGAGTGGCCCATGAGAGCACTGCAGCAGCTAGTTTTATTTCTACCCTGCTCTACAATCTGGGAACTAAAAATTAGGTAATTGATCAAAGTACAATAAAATCCACAGCATGCATGTTATATTGTTTTTGGTTTTAGCTGTGGATTATACGTTTTGCATTCCACACATTCAGTGTAAAACGTTTTCTGATTCAGTAGTAGTGCAATACTATCGGTATCGGTGAACACACTAAATAAATAAAAACTCACAGTGGATCATCTTTAAACGCCTGAGAATATTGACAGCTTCTATGTCTCTTTGCAGGTAATATCCACTCTTGCATTCCTTTACCTCAGCAGGACCTGTCATTCCTGTAGGCTTCACAAACCTAATAGAAAAACAAACTTTCCTTCAACTAACAGAGAGCTGTTTAGTTTGCCTTGACTAGTCGTTCCAAGCTTAACAGGCCAGTATGAGTTAAGGTAAAAGGGTTTCTAACCTCTGCTGCTCAAATAAAACACATTTTGCTGCTATCAGCAATCAGAGAAAGTGCCGGCACAGAGAGGTGAGCAAGGTTATGCATTCCCCTATTTGCCGCTGCTTTGATAGATACTTCAAAAAAGAAGAAATTTTGTCTGAACTTTACATAATACTGGCCAATTCTTGGAAGAGAAATGGGTATGTGTGAAAGTTCTGTCTGTGCAGGCTGGAGAAATCTTAGTTTTCCACACCATCCATGATAAGACATACAGTAGATGGATCTCATATCTTGCTAAAGGTTCAATGACCCTGAAGTATAAATGTATAATAGTAAGTGTAAATGGACTAACAGTCAAAACATTATGCAAATATTTCCAGAGACATTTAGATAATGCATATACAGTGATCTTGACCCTCTTCAGCAACCCCTTTGAAAAACACCAAAATGAACCTTCTCACTGCTGCCTACAGGAAACCATGGGCTGCAGTCAACTGCAAAAGGGTTCAGAATTCTGTGCTGCTTGACAGCAGTTGGTACATCATCTCTATGACCTTAACTATTACTTTTGTTGTTCCTTTATGTTTTTGTTTTTGCTTGTTTGTGCTATATGACTGTGTTCAACTTTAAGGGTATGGCCAGATTATGCAGCCATGCCTCGGGTGGGATGTGGCTGACTTGTGGCAGAGTACCGCGCAGCCATTCAAGCCACAGATTGATCAAATTAACTGATTAGAACCCAATTGTTTATTCTGTGTTCATTGCTAATAGCCACACAGGCACTAACAATGAACACCGAATAAAGAATTTGGTTCCAATTATTTAGCACTTGCACAGCCATGGGTTACTCAATCACAAGGAGGCCACGTACCAACCTTAGCACAGCTGAGGGTAGATTGTACCCCAAATGTGATGTAAATGGCTCTATATGTTTGCTTTCAGTGGTGATTATTCCCTCATTACTGCATGTAATGCCGATTTGACATGTTGATTTTTATATTTGTTTGAAATGTATAGAAAAACTTAAACACAGGTTTAAAAAAGATCTGTGCTGCTGACTTTCTTGATGTAAAATTACAGTAGTCAGACCCCTGTTTTTCTGACGCAGGGCTCCAAATTCCTTGCATCAGAGTTAAAGGATACCATTCTGGCTACATTGTAGATTCATATTGAAGATATAAACATGACACAGTAACACATATGGAATTAAGTAATAAACAAAAGTATTTAACAAACCAGAATGTTTTATATGTTAGCCCCCAAGATAGCCCCTTTTTACTTTGATGACAGCTTAGCGCATTCTTTCTATTAGCTTCATGAGGTAGTCACCTGGAATGGTTTTCAATTAACAGGTACAGTATGCCTTGTCAAGAGTTAATTTGTGGAATTTCTTTCCTTCAACATGTGTTTGAGACCATCAGCTGGATTGGGTAGGATTGGTACACAGTTCCATATAGTGTTTAGCTCTAATCCACATTATAGCAAGAACCAAAATCAACTACCGTAAGTAAAGAGAAACAGCAGTCTGTCACTACTTTAACCCCTTAAGGACTCAGCCCTATTTCACCTTAAGGACCAGGCCATTTTTTGCAAATCTGACCAGTGTCACTTTAAGTGCTGATAACTTTAAAACGCTTTGACTTATCCAGGCCATTCTGAGATTGTTTTTTCGTCACATATTGAACTTCATGACACTGGTAAAATGAAGTAAAAAAATACATTTTTATTTATAACAAAATACCAAATTTACCAACAATTTTTTTAAAATGGCAAATTTCCAAATTTCAATTTCTCTACTTCTATAATACATAGTAATACCTCCAAAAATAGTTATTACTTTACATTCCCCATATGTCTACTTCATGTTTGGATCATTTTGGGAATGATATTTTATTTTTTGGGGATGTTACAAGGCTTAGAAGTTTAGAAGCAAATCTTGAAATTTTTCAGAAATGGTAAAAAATTTTAGGGACCAGTTCAGGTCTGAAGTCACTTTGCGAGGCTTACATAATAGAAACCACCCAGTTACAAAGCAAGGGTTAACAGCCAAACCAAACTCAATATTTATGGCCCTGATTCTGTAGTTTACAGAAACACCCCATATGTAGTCGTAAACCACTGTACGGGCACACGGCAGGGCGCAGAAAGAAAGGAATGCCATACGGTTTTTGGAAGGCAGGTTTTGCTGGACTGTTTTTTTAGACACCATGTCCCATTTGAAGCCCCCTGATGCACCCCTAGAGTAGAAACTCCAAAAAAGTGACCCTATCTAAGAAATTACACCCCTTAAGGTATTCAAAACTGATCTTACAAATGTTGTTAACCCTTTAGGTGTTCCACAAGAATTAATGGAATATAGAGATACAATTTCAAAATTTCACTTTTTTGGCAGATTTTCCATTTTAATAATTTTTTTCCGGTTACAAAGCAAGGGTTAACAGCCAAACCAAACTCAATATTTATGGCCCTGATTCTGTAGTTTACAGAAACACCCCATATGTGGTCGTAAACCGCTGTACGGGCAAACGGCAGGGCGCAGAAGGAAAGGAATGCCATACGGTTTTTGGAAGGCAGATTTTGCTGGACTGTTTTTTTTGACACCATGTCCCATTTGAAGCCCCCCTGATGCACCCCTAGAGTAGAAACTCCAAAAAACTGGCCCCATTTTAGAAACTACGGGATAGGGTGGCAGAATTGCTGGTACTAGTTTAGGGTACATATGATTTTTGGTTGCTCTATATTACACTTTTTGTGAGGCAAGATAACAAGAAATAGCTGTTTTGGCACCGTTTAAATTTTTTGTTATTTACAACATTCATCTGACAGGTTAGATCATGTGATATTTTTATAGACCAGGTTGTCATGGATGCGGCGATACCTAATATGTATATATACCTATATTTAGCACAGTTTTAATTTTTAATTTTTTACAGTGTTCATCTGAGGGGTTAGGTCATGTGATATTTTTATAGAGCCGGTCTATACGGACGCGGCGATACCTAATATGTATACTTTTTTTATTTATGTAAGTTTTACACAATTATTTCATTTTTGAAGCAAAAAAAATTATGTTTTAGTGTTTCCATAGTCTGAGAGCCATAATTTTTTCAGTTTTTGGGTGATTACCTTGGGTAGGGTATGATTTTTGCGGGATGAGATGCCGGTTTTATTGGCACTTTTTTGGGGTGCGTGTGACTTTTTGATCGCTTGCTATTACACTTTTTGTGATGTAAGGTGACAAAAAATGGTTTATTTAGCACAGTTTTTATTTTAAATTTTTTACAGTGTTCATCTGAGGGGTTAGGTCATGTGATATTTTTATATAGCCGGTCGATACGGACGCGGCGATACCTTATATGTATACTTTTTTTATTTATGTAAGTTTTACACAATAATATAATTTTTTGAAAAAAAAAATCATGTTTTAGTGTCTCCATATTCTGAGAGCCATAGTTTTTTCAGTTTTTGGGCGATTATCTTAGATAGCGTCTCATTTTTTGAGGGATGAGATGACGGTTTGATTGGCACTATTTTGGGGTGCATATAACTTTTTGATTGCTTGCTATTTCACTTTTTGTGATGTAAGGTGACAAAAAATGATTTATTTAGCACAGTTTTTATTTTTTATTGTTCATCTGAGGGGTTAGGTCATGTGATATTTTTATAGAGCCGGTCTATACGGACGCGGCGATACCTAATATGTATACTTTATTTTATTTATGTAAGTTTTACACAATTATTTCACTTTTGAAGCAAAAAAAATCATGTTTTAGTGTTTCCATAGTCTGAGAGCCATAATTTTTTATGGCTGTGTTTTTATGGCTGTGTGACCCTAGACCCCCCCAGGGGTGCTGCAGCTTGCCCCCCTGCCCCCCTTCCCACACAATATTTTTTGGGCGCAAGCAGTTTATTTATTTTTTTAGCACACACAGCATCCGGCCACTGTTAGAGCATCGCACACCCCACCGCTGATCAGCTTCGGACAGCTGATCAGCGAGTTAGATATTTTTTCCCACATTTTTTGGCCTTTTTTTTAATTTTTTATTTTTTTTCTGTTAGTTTTAGGGATAAGTACGCGAACACCGGTGCCCCCACACACACGCACACTAAATAAAGATTTCCACGCACGCACACACACACTCCCCAATGGCCCGCCGGATGGAGGCATACGTCCAGCCTGCCTCCGACTCTGAGAGCCCCAGTGAGGACGAGGATGACCCCACTTTCCTTTTGTCATCTGCGTCCTCCTCCGCCAGGCGGAGCAAGGAGACTGCCATGCTAGGGACCCTGTGGCCCACACTAGTACGAGAAGCTCTAGGGCTGCAATTCCAGATTTTTTTGGCCAAGCAGGAATCCAGATTCCCACAGTGTGCTTCACTGAATATGACTATTTTAGTCTTTTTTTCAGTGACCCCTTTTTGAATCTGATGGTGGAGCAAACGAACGTGTTCGCCCAACAGTTCATTGCTCAACACCCGGGCTCCTTTTTGGCTAGGGCCGGTGGCTGGACTCCGATCAGTGCAGCCGAGATGAGGACGTTTTGGGGCCTCGTGCTGCACATGGGCCTAGTCAAAAAACCCAGTGTCAGGCATTACTGGAGTGGGGACGTTCTCTACCAGACCCCACTTTACAGTACGGCCATGAGACGTACCCGGTTTGAGATAATGCAGCATGTCCCCCCCCCAAGGTGATCCTGCCTTGACCGCCTGTACAAAATCAGGCCGGTCATCGATCACTTTGGTAAGGATAAGTCGGCCAGCACTCGCTTGCTGCACGCCGCGCGGGACAGGACCGGTTCCACGTGTATAAGAATGAAGAGTCCCAGCAGACGTGACTTGAATGCTCATAAGGAATTTATTGCCAAATAACAATATGTCCCATATTTTAGGACGCGTTTCGGCTCAAAAATACGCCGAAACGCGTCCTAAAATATGGGACATATTGTTATTTGGCAATAAATTCCTTATGAGCATTCAAGTCACGTCTGCTGGGACTCTTCATTCTTATCGATCACTTTGGGGCCAAATTTCTGGAGGCCAATGTACCTGGAAGGGAGGTCGCGGTTGATGAGTCTCTCATTGCTTTCAAGGGGAGACTCATTTTCCACCAGTATTTTCCCTCTAAGCGGGCGAGGTATGGCGTGAAGCTGTATAAACTTTGTGAGAGTACCTCAAGGTACACTTACAAGTTTAGTGTGTACGAGGGGCGAGATTCCCGTATTGAACCCCCAGAATGTCCCCTCACTCTGGGTGTTAGCGGGAAACTTGTGTGGGACTTTATGCACCCACTGCTAGATAAGGGTTACTACCTGTACGTGGATAACTTTTATACTAGTATCCCCTTGTTCCGGTCCCTCGCCGCCAGATCCACGTCCGCTTGTGGGACCGTGCGGAAAAATCAACGCGGCCTCCCTACCCATCCCCTCCAGGTACCTATCCCCAGGGGTGAGACCCGTGCCCTTACCAGTGGAAACCTGTTGCTGGTCAGATATAAGGACAAGAGGGATGTCCTTGTACTGTCCACAATTCATGGTAACGGCATCACCCCTGTCCCTGAGCGGTCCTCAAGCCCAACTGTATCATCGACTACAATCGGTATATGGGAGGAGTTGATCTCTCTGATCAAGTCCTCAAGCCATATAAGGCCATGTGCAAAACCCGGGCATGGTACAAAAAAGTTGTGGTCTACTTGGTACAGGTTGCCTTGTACAACTCTTTTGTGCTGTCCCGGAGCACTGGCAACACAGGGAAATTCCTCCAGTTCTGTGAGGCAGTCCTCAAGGCCCTGATCTTTTCTGACCGGGAAAGAGCAGGCCAGAGTACCTCGGGAACTGGAGGTGCCTGGATCGTCCCTGGCCAACACTTTCCAGGTGTGGTCCCCCATACTGGAAAGAAGGGACGACCCAAAAAAGGTGCAGAGTGTGTCACAGGAGGGGGATACAGAAGGACACCACCACTCAGTGTGACACGTGCCCCGATCATCCGGGCCTCTGCATTATTCGTTGCTTCAGGGAGTACCACACTTCCATGGAGTACTAAATTTATAATCACCTTCCCCAATTTTAATTCCATTTAGCCACTGACAATCCGAGAAAAAAAACTATGGTTCTCCGACTTGAGACACTAAAACAAATGTTTTATTTTTTAAATATTATTTTGTAAAACTAAAATAAATTTAAAAAGTTGACATATTAGGTATCGCCGCGTCCGTAAGAATCTGCTCTATAAAACTACCCCATGACCTAACCCATAAGATGAAGGAACATGGTCAAAAAAATAAAATAAAAACGGTGCAAAAAAGGTATTTTTTTGTCACCTTACATCACAAATAGTGTGATAGCAAGCGATCAAAAAGTTTTATGCCCCCCAAAATAGTGCCAATGAAACATCCTCTCATCCTGCAAAAAATAAGCCCCTACCTAAGATAATCGGCTAAAAACTTAAATAAAACTGACTCTTAGACTATGGAGATACTAAAATGTTTTTTTTTTTGTTTATAAAAGGATAATACAGTGTAAAACCTAAATAAGAATCTGCTCTATAAAAATACTGCATGACCTAACCCCTCAGATGAACATGGTCAAAAAAATAAAATAAAAACGGTGCCAAAACAGCTATTTTTTGGCAAATTTTCCATTTTAAACCGTTTTTTTCCAGTATCAAAGCAAGGGTTAACAGCCAAACAAAACTTTATATTTATTACCCTGATTTTGAAGTTTCCAGAAACAGCCCATATGTGGTTGTAAACTGCTGTATGACCAAACGGCAGGGCGCAGAAGGAAAGGAACGCCTTATGGTTTCTGGAAGGCAGATTTTGATGGCCTTTTTTTTTTGGGCACCATGTCCCATTTGAAGAACCCCTGATCCACCCCTAGAGTAAAAACTCCATAAAAGTGACCCCATCTAAGAAATTACACCCCTCAAGGTATTAAAAACTGTTTTTACAAACTTTATTAACCCCTGTTCCTCAACAGTTTATGGCAAATGGAGACGAAATTTCAGAATTTCTATTTTTGGTTACCTTGCCTCACAAAAATGTAATATAGAGCAACCAAAAATCACATGTACCCTAAAGATAGTCCCAACAAAACTGCCACCTTATCCCGTAGTTTCCAAAATGGGGTCACTTTTATGGAGTTTCTACTCTAGGGTGCATCAGGGGGGCTTCAAATGGGACATGGTGTAAATAAACCAGTCCAGCAAAATCTACCTTCCAAAAACCACACGGCGCACCTCTTCCACTACGCCCTACCGTGTGCCCGTACAGTAGTTTACGGCCACATATGGGGTGTTTCTGCGAACTACAGAATCGGGGCATTAAATATTGAGTTTTGTTTGGCTGTTAACCCTTGCTTTGTTACTGGAAAAAATTGATTGAAATTGAAAATTTTACAAAAAATTTAAATTCTTAAATTTCATCTCCATTTGCCAATAACTCTTGTGGAACACCTAAAGGGTTAACAAAGTTTGTAAAATCAGTTTTGAATACCTTGAGGGGTGTAGTTTCTTAGATGGGGTCACTTTTATGGAGTTTCTACTCTAGGGGTGCATCAGGGGGGCTTCAAATGGGACATGGTGTAAATAATCCAGTCCAGCAAAATCTGCCTTCCAAAAACCACACGGCGCACCTTTCCCTCTACGCCCTACCGTGTGCCCGTACAGTAGTTTACAGCCACATATGGGGTGTTTCTGCAAACTACAGAATCGGGGCAATAAATATTGAGTTTTGTTTGGCTGTTAACCCTTGCTTTGTTACTGGAAAAAATGGATTAAAATAGAAAATTTGCCCAAAAATTTAAATTCTGAAATTTTATCTCCATTTGCCATTAACTCTTGTTTAACACCTAAAGGATTAACAAAGTTTGTAAAATCAGTTTTGAATACCTTGAGGGGTGTAGTTTCTAGAATGGGGTCATTTTTGAGTGTTTTCTATTATGTAAGCCTCACAAAGTGACTTCAGACCTGAACTGTTCCTTAAAAAGTGGGTTTTTGAAAATTTCAGAAAGATTTGGTAAATTGTGTATTTTTTTTATAAATAAAAATGAATTTTTTTGACTCTATTTTACCAGTGTCATGAAGTACAATATGTGCCGAAAAAGCAATCTCAGAATGGCCTGGATAAGTAAAATCGTTTTAAAGTTATTCACACATAAATTGACACTGGTCAGATTTGCAAAAAATGGCCTGGTCCTTAAGGTGAAAATGAGCCCGGTCCATAAGGGGTTAAGGGCCAAGAAACACAAGGAATTAGGATTAGACCAGTAGAAATATGTACTTTTGTCTGATGAGTCAAAATGTGAGATTGTTGGTTCCAACTGCCATGTTTTTGTGAGATTTAGCAAAGGTGGGCAGATTTCTACATGTGTTGTCCCCACCATGAAGCATAGAGGAGGAGGTGTGATAGTGTGGGGATGCTTTGCAGGTGACACTGTTGGTCATATATTCGAAATTCAGGGCATATTTAACCAGCATGGCAACAACTGCGTTCTGCAGCGACATGCCATCCTACCAGGTGTGTACTTAGTAGGACTATCATTTGTTTTAACATGACAATGACCGCAAACACCTTTCCAGGCTATGTAACGCTATCTGACCAGGAAGGAGAGTGATGGATTGCTGTGTCACATGACATTGCCTTCATAATCACCTGACCTTAACCCAACTGAGATGGTTTGTGATAAGATGGACCAGAGAGTGAACGAAAAGCAGCCAGCAGTGCTTCTAGGAACTCTTTCAAGACTATTCGAGTATTTTTACGGTATTATTATAAGGCAACTGCACGTGTCCCTGATGATGAAATCCGAGTATTCCAAAATGCATTGGAGGAAGTGTGGACTTAGGCGGCACCCGTAGAGCATGTGATGTCACACTGAATACCCGTCTTCTTGGTTACAGCGTAGCTTCTCCCTGCACGTGCGTGCTACCGGCCAGAACTGCACGTTGAAGTTAGAAGAAGCCGAAACTTTTGAATCAGTTCCTATATATCTCTTTGGAGGAGATCACAGAAGAAATATAGATTCATCCTACAGCTTGAAAGACAAGTGTAGTTTAGTGTGCCTTATAATAATACAGTATTGTTCGATACTTGAATAGTCAGCGCGGGTTCACCAGCAGCGACAAAATTAAATCTTGTGGTTCCTGAGAACTGCAGTGCCGGGATCATCTAACTCTTTGTAGTTTGAATACTCTTTCAAGACTGTTGGAAAACTATTCTAGGTGACTACCTCATGAAGCTGATTGAGAGAGTGCCAAGAGTGTGCAAAGCTGTAATCAATGCAAATGGGGGTACTGTGAAGAACCTAAAATATTAAATATATTCTGGTTTGGTTAATATATTCTTGTTTACTACTTAATTCCATTTGTGTTCCTTCATCGTCTTCGTGTCTGCAATATTAATCTACAATTTAGAAATAAAACAAGAAGAAAAACACAGAATGAAAAGGTGTGTCCAAATGTTTGACTATTACTGTATATACTGTGTGTATAAGAGAAATACCACCGCACACTCAGGGATATCATGCAAGTAAAAGATTTTTTATTTCAGCATATCCTCCAATAGGTACATAAATAATAATGGAGAGATATCAATATTGTTACTGTAACTCCAAATCTTTTGACGTTTCGGTCGCAACAGACCTTGGTCACAAAAAGTCACAGAATGGAGTGTAGGGTCTGTGGTGGACCCCCGTGGAACAGCGGGAACGCGCTGCGGGGGAAGACGCTGTAGGCCAACAGTGTCTCCCCCCGCAGCGCATTCCCGCTGTTCCACGGGGGTCCTCCACAGACCGTACACTCCATTCTGTGACTTTTTGTGACCAAGGTCTGTTCTGACAAAACGTCAAAAGATTTGGAGTCACAGTAACAATATTGATATCTCTCAGTTATCATTTATGTACCTATTGGAGGATATGCTAAAATAAAAAAATCTTTTACTTTCATGATTTCCCTGAGTGTGCGGTGGTATTTCTCTTATTACTATCGATTTGGAGCATCTCCACTCCACCGAAGCACCTCACAGACTGGACAAACGAGTGCGACCCCATCTGTCTACTTATACTGTGTGTATATACATATAGATGTCTTTAGAAGTGGTAATATGATTTCCCAAGATAGTTACAGTTTAGATTAATAATAATACAAACACACACATACATATATACACTATACACACATACATATATACTGCACACATTACACACACGTACATAAATTGCGGTATCCCCCACATGTATATACATTACACACACATAGTTACACATGTTAACCCTAGTCACTGTCATACCACTAGCCAAGACCTGATTACCCCAAATCGGACATGTAATATCAAAATTTACAGTGGAAAGTCAAACACAAATGAATAGTCTATTTTATGGTAAAAGTATGTTATTAGAAAAAAAATTGCTAAAATATAAAAAAGCATATTTTTTACTTTCCTTCCCCCCCAAAATATGAATCTAAAAATTTTTTAAAAAAAATCATGTGATTCAAATAATATGAAAAGAAATCTGCATTATTCCTGGCAATAAATATGTAAATAAAAAAGTTATATCTGTTAAAATTGTGTGAAAACCCCCCATACCTAGCATAGAGGCACTCTAAAGCATGGCTCTCACTCTGCTGTACCCAGCACACTTGTAGTAGGTCTGATGCCCAGTGTGATTTCAATCAGCATTACAGTCCACCTCTGCTGTGTGCTAACCTGCTAGTGTTTAATGATGTAGACAACATTTTGGAAGATAAGTTGGTGTTTGTCAGCTTGGAAAGGTTAAAGGACCTTAATATGTATAGCTTGGTTATAGGACCTTAATATGGAAAGGTTAAAGGACCTTAATATGTATAGCTTGGTTATAGGACCTTAATATGGAAAGGTTAAAGGACCTTAATATGTATAGCTTGGTTATAGGACCTTAATATGGAAAGGTTAAAGGACCTTAACATGTATAGCTTGGAAGAAAGAAGAGACAGAGGGGATATGATAGAAACTTTTAAATACATAAAGGGAATCAACTCGGTAAAGGAAGAGAGCATATTTAAAAGAAGAAAAACTACCACAAGAGGACACAGTTTTAAATTAGAGGGGCAAAGGTTTAAAAGTAATATAAGGAAGTATTACTTTACTGAGAGAGTAGTGGATGCATGGAATAGCCTTCCTGCAGAAGTGGTAGCTGCAAATACAGTGAAGGGGTTTAAGCTTGCATGGGATAGGCATAAGGCTATCCTTCATATAAGATAGGGCCGGGGGCTATCCATAGTATTCAGTATATTGGGCAGACTAGATGGGCCAAATGGTTCTTATCTGCCGACACATTCTATGTTTCTATATTAGTTATTGATATGGTATAAATCATTTTTTCACATTTTGCAGTTGTCAATGTTTTTATGTGTGGCTGAAATATTGCAGTTACTTGCCTCGTGCATGAAGCACGTACAGTGTTCTCTAGGTAAGTAGCAGTTGAGGTAACGATGAAGAGAAGTTCTTGACTATTGCAGATTCTCCTTATCTTTGGTTAAAGCCTCATGCACACTGCCATATAACTTATCCATGTGGAAAAAATGCATAGAGTTCCGTCACAGGGGCTCTATACCGGAAAAGAACTGATCAGTTTTATCCCCATGCATTCTGAATAGAGAGTAATCCGTTCAGGATACATCAGGATGTCTTCAGTTCAGTCTTTTTGACTGATCAGGACGGAGAAAATACCGCAGCATGCTACGGTTTTATCTCCGGCCAAAAAAACTGAAGACTTGCCTGAATGCCGGATCCGGAATTTTTTTCCATAGGAATGTATTAGTGCCGGATTCAAAATATTCAAAATACCGGAATGCTGGACCTGAAAAAGAAGTGAAAATAATAAATGCTGGATCCGTTTTGCCGGATGACATGGGAAAGACGGATCCGACATTTCAATGCATTTTTTCTGACTGATCAGGCATTTTTCAGACTGATCAGTTGGCATACGTTTCCGGCGAAGGAACTGCTTGCCGGATCACTCTGCCGCAAGTGTGAAAGTAGCTGTCACGACCATGGTCATGGTCGTGACTCCTGGCACCGCGTGCAGTCGCCTGCGGTTTGGTTTCGTTCTCAATCACAGGTGAGGGCTGCAGTATGTTGCCTCACGTGTGGTTGCCACTGGCAACATTATAGTATTGGCAGTATAGCAGCCTGAGATGTTGCTAAGCAGCTTGCTGTCAAGGGCAGGCGGTTCCACCCGACTATCTGTCTTTGTATGTGTGCACTTTCCCTGTTTGTGGTGCACGAGGTTTATGTATGTGTGCACTGTGACACCTCCCTTCACTTGCCGTTGTCCGCGGCAACGTGTGGTGTTGTGTGCATGTGGTGGCAGTGTCTCTGCCTGCTGGCTGTTCCCCAGGACATGGTTGCCACCCATGCCGTTGCCGGTGGTAACAGGTGTAGTGGAATGCTTGTTTGTGCTTTTCCCTTTAAGTGGCTTCACTACCCTGTCTGGCCTTGTGTTTGTGTGGGTGTGGCCACTTGGGCTATTTAGCCTCTGCTAAGACCTGTAGCTGAGGGGTACTCCAGCTTTGCAGTAAGCTGGAGTCATCCTCCTGGTCTCTTATACCATCTGCCAGTGAGGGCCACCCTTGTGGTCATAAATATTATGTCACAATGTTACTTTATGTGTGTGTGGTGTCTATTCTTACTGCAGCTTTGGATCTGGGTTCCTGTGTGTTATTGTGTGTGTGCTGTGTCCTTTCTATGTTTGGTGTGGACGTCAGCGTTTGAGCACGGGATCCAGTCAGTGTGTCTATGGCCGGTAGGGGTGGAAGTGGTTTTACTCACCTGCCATATCCATAGGCTGTTTATGTTTCCCCTTCCTTGCAGTTTGGCCAGTTTAGACTCCGGTTCGTCCGTGTCAAGGAGGAACAGGTTGTCTTACCCAGCTCCTAGTTCAGGGATCCCTTGAGGGCGAGTAGGGACCCGAGGTTCCTGAGTATGAGTCTTCCTACCTTCAGGGTTGGCTCATACAGCTAGGAGTCAGGGTCAGATTTAGGGATGCGTTAGGAGGTGACCTGCTCCCTAATTCTGTTGACCTGGTCAAGCGGCCTGCTTATTCCTTAACATCACACGGATGAGGGTTTCCCCCACTCTCATCCGTTACAGTAGCCTAATATAGCACACAGAAAATCGTAGGGTTGTACTCTGTAATCTTATAGGTGAGGTGCTCCATGGAACAGACTGGGACCAGTGCACACTCCAGGATGTAATGCAATTTAAAGTCCAGTTTTAAAATTCAATCCACAAATTGGGCATATAAAAGGAAATATCAGTAATGTGACTAGAATCTGTAATTTTGGTCTAATCCTGGACCTTGGTCACAGAGTCCATGGAAATAGAAAAAAATAACATAAATATACAGCAAACTAAAGGAACATAAATGTGTCTTCTATTAGAAGGTATGTACTAATAAATGGTGTCCTAAAATAAATTACATGCTAGCAGTAAATAGTATAGCACGTATAAGGCTTTATACCTTTGTGTGCCTCTGACGCTACATTAAATATGGAGTTTTTATTATGGATTCTGTGAGAATGCTGATTTATGAAAGTATCCATACGGAGGCACCATATAGTATTACATATCCAGAGAGTCTGCATGTCACCATACAGGCTCCATGCACATGTCAATACTGTATGCATGAGCAATATAATATTGGAAATTTTGCACTAGAACATAAAAAATAAGTTAGCTAGACTGTTTCAACTACCAGTGCAGTACTCCAGAGTAGGGCACTTGCAAATTGTTTCTTGTTATGCAATGCTAGTTTATGTTATTTGATGTATTGTATAACCCAGTATAACTTTGTATGGATCAGCCAGGGTTAACAATTTAGACTCTGGGATAAACTTAATTCTGCCCGAGTTCAGTCAGTCAGTTTCTAGCTGAGGAAGTGAGAGAAGCTACATGTGCTCACTCGTCAGAGGCCTTGGCCTACATCCTCATGTCTGAGAGATCCACAGAGAGAAAACCATCTCTACTTCACACAGTACTCCAACGAGAGAGAGGAAAAACTAGAAGGTCCAGAATTTGCGTGGCGGAGCGCTGGAGTCAGTCAGTAAGGTATTCGCGGTTTAAGGCTTATAAAGATTTTATTGCAGTGAGAAGGACATTGCTAAAACACCTTTCACACTTTGACATGGTCCTGGACCGCCATACCTGAGCTGGGAACTACAGATAATTTTGCAAGAACATTATTGCTACCTTTAAATTCTGTAGAGAGAGACTTTTGAAAGGTAGAGAGGAGGAGTACTTTAATCCCCATCCTTACGTATATCCATACTTTGCTATCTGGGAAGATTTGCACTCAGAATTGTTTGGAATTGTGTTTGATACCGTTGAATGTACTACTACTACTACCATTCTACACTTTAATAGCCTGGTTACTGACTCCAGCACTATTCGCCAGCCACAACACTCACACCTCCTGCCTTGCACCCGTACAACACTCATAACACCAAGGGCACTCCAACTACTATCAGGCAGGAGCCCCAACATCCGCCCTGAGGGAAGAAAGAGTGCACCCTCCTCTCACTGTCCGGCCTTAGGGCACATTCACACGACCGCACCGTGTTTTGCGGTACACAAATTTCGGATCTGCAAACCACCGATGCCGTCCGTGTCTATTCCGCAATTTGCGGAACGGAACGGGCAGCCTATTATAGAAATGCTTATTCTTGTTCATGATTGTAGAAAAGAATAGAACATGGAATGGAACAATGGATTTGCGGCCCCATTGAATTGAATAGGTTAGCACCCATTCCGCAAAATATGTTTTTTTAAACAATCTGGGCTGTACTAAATTACTATTGATTGGTATCAATTGTGACCATATTGTGGATACTATTACACTCATTATAGCAATATAGCCATTTTAATGAGTTATAATTATTCCTCTGCCCAGGGGTATCTGTGGTTGAATTGTTAGCCTATTTCTGCATATTGTATGTTCTTATCTAGGAAATTTTTTATCATGATTTCATAAAGATTATTTTGTACTATATGTGTGTCTTTAGATTTTCGGTGTTTGGGTACTTTATGGCCTATTTTGTTTTGGTGTTCTACAAGAAGGAGAAGCACAAACCTAGGGAAAGAAAGCCACAAGAAAGTCAAATCCTAGTGGTGCCGGTATGTCATGATATTATGAGATGGGAATACACCTTTAATACAAATATAGTCTAGTCTTCCCATGGAAAATCATCATGGGTTAAATTGGTTCTCCAGGCTTCAAATCCTGATGACCTATCCTCCAGGTGGGGGTCTGGTACCTGGCACCGCCACTGATCAGCTGTTTTGGGCTGTCGCAGCGCTGGAGACTGTACAGTGTACAGAGTTGGAGGCAGACAGCTTTATACAAGTGAATGGGAGCTGAGCTTCAGATGTGCTTTAACTGCAGACTGTCAGCTTTAATTTGAGGGTATTTACATCCAAATCAGGTGAACGGTGTAGGAATTACAACAGTTTGCATATGTGCCTCCCACTTGTTAAGGAACCAAAAGTAATGGGACAGAATAATAATCATAAATCAAACTTTCACTTTTTAATACTTGGTTGCAAATCCTTTGCAGTCAATTACAGCCTGAAGTCTGGAACGCATAGACATCACCAGACGCTGGGTTCCATCCCTGGTGATGCTCTGCCAGGCCTCTAATGCAACGGTCTTCAGTTCCTGCTTGTTCTTGGGGCATTTTCCCTTCAGTTTTGTCTTCAGCAAGTGAAATGCATGCTCAATCGGATTCAGGTCAGGCAGTGGCGACTCTAGGATCAATATATAGGGGGGGGCACAGAAGATACACAGTCAAAAATGGGGAGGCACTAATAATTTTCCTGTATAATAATGTACCCTGATATTCCTTTAGTTATATGACCCCGCCGGGCAGTGGCGTAGCTAGAAATGACTGGGCCCCACAGCAATTTTTTGAATGGGGCCCCCCTCCCCCACTAACTTTTTCGCAACCCCTTCCTTTCATGCCGCCCCCATTCCTGTGGCTAGTAAAGATCGCTCTCTCAGACCAGGCCCGGCACTTGTTCCATCCTTTTCCTACTCTGTCTGTACTATCTGTATATTTTTTCATAGTGTAATACTGTTTAGGGGGCCCTGACAAAATCTTTTAGTCCTCCTCCTCCTGGATGGGCCCCTTCTAGGTCAGGCCCCTAAAGCAGCCGCTTTCCCTGCAGCTACGCCCCTGGCGCCGGGGTAATATAATTAAGGGGTATCAGGGTACATTGGGTGTAATATAACTGAGGAGGGCTATCAGACATTATAAGGGGGTAATATAGCTTACATTACCCCTGTATTACGTCCCTGATAGGATAGAACTCCTTAGTTATGTTACCCCTGTATAATGCACCCTGATACCCCTTAGTTATATTATATAACTAAGGGGTATCAGGGTACATTACACAGGGGTAATATAACTGAGGAGGGCTATCATGGGACATTATACAGAGGTAATGTAAGCTATATTACCACCGTATAATGCCTGATAGGCCTCCTGAGTTATATTACCCCTGTATAATAATATACCCTGATACCCCTTAGTTATATGACCCCGCTGGGATCATATAACTAAGGGGTATCCGGGTACATAATTATACAAGGGTAATATAAGTTACTCAGGAGGCCTATCAGGCATTATACGGTGGTAATATAAGTTATATTACCCCCTGTATAATGTACCCCGATACCCCTTGGTTATATTACCCCCTGTATAATGTACCCTGATTACCCTCAGTTATATAACTGAGGGGTATCAGGGGACATTATGGGTAATATTATAACTAAGGGGTATCAGGGGACATTATACAAGGGTAATATAACTGAGGAGGACTCAGTGCTATCAGGGGACATTATACAGGGGTCCTTATTTATATTACCCCTAAGCTTACCTAAGTTATAGGGGTATCAGGGTTGAGGTCAAACTGAATATAACGGTGTATTCAAACGGAATATAACGGAATGGCCAGATGGAATGCAAAACGTAAGCCTTTAAGAGGCATTCCGTTTTTCTCTGTCCTAATAGAAGTCTATGGGAAAACATAACCAATCCGTCTGGGTCACGTTACGCAAGACGGAAAACAAAGTCTGTTTTCCGTCTTGCATAAAGGGAACCAGACGGATCCGTTTTGATTCCCATAGACTTCTATTATGACAGAAAGCTAACTGAATGCCTATTAAAGCTTTCCGTTTTGCATTCCGTCATAATACAAGTCTATGGGCTGCAAGCTGCAATCAGGCTGTTTGCTGTTATATAGATAAATTATAGAATTATATATACTATATCATATACTATATCAATATACTCCTGAGGAGATATATAATTGCCCCTCTGTAGAGACGCCAAGGCTTTGCGACACCCCCATCTTTATTCCCAGCCCAAGGGATCAAACCCCATCTATCCCACTTAATAGAATGTATAAAAACGTTTTAAACTTGATAGAGGAGATTCTCTGTCCTCAGTTCTCAACTTAAATTATTGAATTACCTCCTCCTCAGCGCAGCTGTCGTGCTGGCACTGCGCTCCTGTGTACTCTGGTCCTGGTTGACTCACTTGACTGGTATGTCTGGTTCCTCCTAGTCTGGACTCCTGGCTAACGCCGCGCCTGCAAACCAGAATTGACTGGCGGGCGGCGGATGGGGGAATCTAAAGGCGGCGTGCGTCTGATGTCACGTCAGTGCGCTCTGCCGCTGCGCATCAATGAAGATTCGGATCGGAGCCTTACGTTTTAAAGGGAAAGGCAGCGGTACGGGCGGGAATCAGCGGGGGGGGCACGCAGGGGGGCGAGAATAACCATGGGTGGGGCAATTGCCCCCCCTTGCCCCCCTGTAGCAACGCCCCTGAGGTCAGGTGATTGACTTTGCCATTGCATAACATTCCACTTCTTTCCCTTAAAAAACTCTTTGGTTGCTTTTGCAGTATGCTTTGGGTTACTGTCTATCTGCACTGTGAAGCGCCGTCCAATGAGTTCTGAAGCATTTGGCTGAATATGAGCAGATAATATTGCCCGAAACACTTCTGAATTCATCCTGCTGCTTTTTTCAGCAGTCACATCAACAATAAATACAAGAGAACCAGTTCCATTGGCCGCCATATATGCCCACGCCATGACACTACCACCACCATGCTTCACTGATGAGGTGGTATGCTTAGGATCATAAACAGTTCCTTTCCTTCTCCATACTCTTCTCTTCCCATCACTATGGTACAAGTTGATCTTGGTCTCATCTGTCCATAGGATGCTGTTACAGAACTGTGAAGGCTTTTTTAGATGTCTTTTGGCAAACTCTAATCTGGCCTTCCTGTTTTTGAGGCTCACCAATGGTTTACATCTTGTGGTGAACCCTCTGTATTCACTCTGGGGAAGTCTTCTCTTGATTGTTGGCTTTGACACACATACACCTACCTCCTGGAGAGTGCTCTTGATCTGGCCAACTCTTGTGAAGGGTGTTTTCTTCACCAGGGAAAGAATTATTTGTCATCCACCACAGTTGTTTTCCATGGTCTTCTGGGTCTTTTGGTGTTGCTGAGCTCACCGATGTGTTCCTTCTTTTTAAGAATGTTCCAAACAGTTGTTTTGGCCACGCCTAATGTTTTTGCTATCTCTCTGATGGGTTTGTTTTGTTTTTTCAGCCTAATGATGGCTTGCTTCACTGATAGTGACAGCTCTTTGGATCTCATCTTGAGAGTTGACAGCAACAGATTCCAAATGCAAATATCACACTTGAAATGAACTCTGGACCTTTTATCTGCTCATTGTAATTGGGATAATGAGGGAATAACACACACCTGGCCATGGAAAAGCTGATAAGCCAATTGTCCCATTACTTTTGGTTCCTTAACCCCTTAAGGACTTAGGGCGTACCGGTACGCCCTGTTTCCTGAGTCCTTAAGGACCCAGGGCGTACTGGTACGTCCTGTGTAGTTATGATCACTGCCGCACGGCCGGCAGTGATCGGAACAGGGAGCCTGTTGAAATCATTCAGCAGGCACCCTGTGACAATGCCTAGGGGGGTCCTGTGAGTGGAAAATTGCCGATCGCTACAAACCGCAGGTCAATTCTAAAGGCAGAGATCTGTTCAGACAAAGGCAGAGATCTGTTCAGACAAAGAGTGAGTGAAATACAGTGCAGTACACTATATAGTGTACTGTACTGTATTATACAGACATCAGACCCACTGGATCTTCAAGAACCAAGTGGGTCTGGGTAAAAAAAAAAAATTCAAAAGTGAAAAAAAAAGTAAAAATAAAAAAACACATTTATCTCTGATTAAAAATTAAAAAAATAAAATTCCCTACACATGTTATATATCACCGCGTCCGTAACGACCCGATCTATAAAACGGTCATGTTACATTTCCCGAACGGTGAACGCCATAAAAAATAAAAACTATGATGAAATTGAAATTTTGCTCACCATACTTCCAAAAAAAGGTAATAAAAGTTGTATGTACGCCAAAATAGTACCATTCAAACCTTCGTCTCATCCCGCAAAAAATGAGAGCCTAGCTAAGATAATCGTGGCAAAAACTATGGCTCTCAGAATATGGAGACACTAAAACATGATTTTTTTTTTGGTTTCAAAAATGATATTATTGTGTAAAACTTACATAAATAAAAAAAGTATACATATTAGGTATCGCCGCGTCCGTATCGACCGGCTCTATAAAAATATCACATGACCTAATCCCTCAGATGAACACCGTAAAAAATGAAAAATAAAAACTGTGCTAAATAAACAATTTTTTGTCACCTTACATCACAAAAAGTGTAATGGCAAGCGATCAAAAAGTCACACGCAACCCAAAATAGTGCCAATAAAACCATCATCTCATCCCGCAAAAATCATACCCTACCCAAGGTAATCGCCCAAAAACTGAAAAAATTATGGCTCTCAGACTATGGAAACACTAAAACATGATTTTCTTTTTGCTTCAAAAATGAAATCATTGTGTAAAACTTACATAAATAAAAAAAAAGTATACGTATTAGGTATCGTCGCATCCGTGATAACCTGGTCTATAAAAATATCACATGATCTAACCTGTCAGATAAATGTTGTAAATAACAAAAAATAAAAACGGTGCCAAAACAGCTATTTCTTGTTATCTTGCCTCACAAAAAGTGTAATATAGAGCAACCAAAAATCATATGTACCTAAACTAGTACCAACAATACTGCCACCCTATCCCGTAGTTTCTACAATGGGGCCACTTTTTTGGAGTTTCTACTCTAGGGGTGCATCAGGGGGGCTTCAAATGGGACATGGTGTCAAAAAAACCAGTCCAGCAAAATCTGCCTTCCAAAAACCGTATGGCATTCCTTTCCTTCTGCGCCCTGCCGTGTGCCCGTACAGTAGTTTACGACCACATATGGGGCGTTTCTGTAAACTACAGAATCAGGGCCATAAATATTGAGTTTGGTTTGGCTGTTAACCCTTGCTTTGTAACTGGAAAAAAAATTATTAAAATGGAAAATCTGCCCAAAAAGTGAAATTTTGAAATTGTATCTCTATTTTCCATTAATTCTTGTGGAACACCTAAAGGGTTAACAATGTTTGTAAAATCTGTTTTGAATACCTTGAGGGGTGTAGTTTCTTAGATGGGGTCACTTTTATGGAGTTTCTATTCTAGGGGTGCATCAGGGGGACTTCAAATGGGACATGGTGTCAAAAAAAACAGTCCAGCAAAATCTGCCTTCCAAAAACCGTATGGTATTCCTTTCCTTCTGCGCCCTGCCGTGTGCCCATACAGTAGTTTACGACCACATATGGGGTGTTTCTGTAAACTACAGAATCAGGGTCATAAACACCCTTGCTTTGTAACTGGAAAAAAATTATTAAAATGGAAAATCTTCCAAAAAAGTTAAATTTTGAAATTGTATCTCTATTTTCCATTAATTCTTGTGGAACACCTAAAGGGTTAACGACGTTTGTAAAATCAGTTTTGAATACCTTGAGGGGTGTAGTTTCAAGAATGGGGTCATTTTTGGATGGTTTCTATGGCGAAACCAACCTAGCCACTGGGTTTTGGAGGGGCCTGGTTGCCAACCTCTTGCCCCAGGATTATGGCCCATACTAACTTTGAAGAAGAAGACAGACTGGCCGCACAGCTTAAATCTGTGGAACTGTTTTGGGCAGGAAAGCCATGCTTGCGGTCGGCCAAATGTGACTTCCATGGAATTCGGGAACCCCTGCTCGGATCTGGGTGACTTTTGGATATGTTTTTCACCCAGATCAGAGCTATCCATGGATGTATACATTATGGGGATATGTGGGGTTTTGAGGTGTGTGACAGAACCATCTGTCTTTGGAATTGTATTGTATGTGAGGGTACCCAGATAGCTAATTTTATTGTATTCGTGTAGTCTGAGTGCCATTCACCTAATAATATGCACTCAGACTTGAGCTATCTGGGAATATGTTAAATGTCTGTGTTTACTGTAAGGGTTGTGACATTGTATGTTTAAATGGTGATTTATGTTCTGTTGTCCCCACATGTGTATTGGCGATTTCCCTTTGTCCTGAGAGATAATTGAATTACTCCTCGGGTGTCTCCAGGGCAAAGAGGAGGAAACCATGATGCATTGTGGGGATGTATCTGTGTTTCCTGAATTGCTGCATATCTGTCCTGTGTCACAGTCTTCCATCTGGTCCCCTAGGGGAGTGTCCACCAGATGGGGACCTGCATAAATACGGGCGGGTAGCCCTCAATAAAGTGTTCCTGTTTTTACCCTTTACCAAGTTGAGGCTGGTGTTTGGGTAACTGATCGACAGCTGGGGGATTGCTATACGCTGAAGATTTGCTATACTCCCCTGGCATAACTACTAGCTCTTGTAAGAGCTGTTCCTGCTCTCTGGATTAAGGAGAGGTTCACCCACTGGAGACTGGAGCCTGGAGCCTTGTCATAGGTCCAGGGTGGGTAGGAGACGGTGAGACCTCAACCAAGCTTCGGCGGTTCGTGAGGTCTGCAGCGCTTACGGTGTCAAGTGGAGTGCTTGGAGTCCTCGGGAAGCACTAGGAGCATCTATCAACGGAGGTACCCGGTCGGGGTACCAGGAGATCCGTTACAGTTTCTATTATGTAAGCCTCGCAAAGTGACTTCAGACCTGAACTGGTCCCTAAAAATTGGGTTTTTGAAAATTTCTGAAAAATTTCAAGATTTGCTTCTAAACTTCTAAGCCTTGTAACATCCCCAAAAAATAAAATATCATTCCCAAAATGATCCAAACATGAAGTAGACATATGGGGAATGTAAAGTAATAACTATTTTTGGAGGTATTACTATGTATTATAGAAGTAGAGAAATTGAAACTTTTGGTAAATTTGGTATTTTTTTATAATTAAAAATGCATTTTTTTGACCCAATTTTAGCAGTGTCATGAGGTACAATATGTGACGAAAAAACAATCTCAGAACAGCCTGGGTAAGTAAAAGCGTTTTAACGTTATCAGAACTTAAAGTGATACTGGTCAGATTTGCAAAAAATGGCCAAGTCCTTAAGGTGAAATAGGGCTTTAGGGGTTAACAAGTGGGAGGCACATATGCAAACTGTTGTAATTGCTACACCGTTCACCTGATTTGGATGTAAATACCCTCAAATTAA